>NW_012103120.1:1660061-1734996 GCF_000951045.1 Mandrillus leucophaeus | reverse complement strand
GTTGTCAAGGGAGTAGACTCTGGTACTTTTGGTACTTTTGTTACTTGGATATGGAAAGTTGCGGCTTTCTTTTTGATTTCGTTCTAGGAAGTCAGCATGAATCGGCCTTAGGTTCCCTGCCTCCAGACCCTATTCTCCAGCCTCAAACATGTTGGAGGGGTTAAAGTGGGTGAATAAATGACGAAGAGGAGATGAATGTGTATAGACTGTATAGACTATTGCTTCAAGAAATTATCACTGAAGAAGAAAGAGTGAGGGTGGTAGCTGGGTAATAGAGAAAAGATGAAAGCCTATATGGGATATGGTAAAAAAAAAAAAATTAATGGAGAAATGGTTGCAGAAATCTTTCTAGATGTTATTGATGCTATATATAAAAATACTTTTAGGATTTTGCTGTGATAATGCTGCATAGCAAACGCCCTCGAAGTCTAGTGGCTTTCAGCAGCAAGCATTTTTTTTTTCTAATGGGGTTGTAGGTTAGATCTTACTTGCTGGACTCTGTTGGGCTTGCCTGGGCTTGGGTGCTATGGGTTGGTTCAGCTTTGATCTACGTGATTCTCATTTAGGGACCAGAGACAATCCCAGGTATGCTCTTTTCAAGGAAAATGATAAAAGCACAAGTGTTTAAACCAAACCACTATAGCACATATAAAGCCTCTGCTTGCATAATGTCCCCTTACACAACCCACTGGCCAAAGAAAATCGCATGGCTTAGTTCAACATCAATGGGTCAGAGTATACATCTCCTCCAGAATCAGGATAGCAACCACGTATCTCTTGGCAATGCATTTCAGAGTTACACAAGGCATAATGATCCCCTGCTCTTCATTGGCACCTCCCTATTAATCAGGGACTTAGTATATTGACTCATAGTCAAGACTGGGTGCCGTTTAGGGTTCCCACTTAGTTCATGCTTACTTTGCTTACTTCATCATAGCACTTATCATTGCACTATGCAGTTAGGGTGTTCAGAGAGGCTTCACTGAGAGGGTGACATTTGAATAAATGTCCCAAAAGAGGCAAAGGAGAGAGCCATATAGATATCTGGGGAAGGATATTCTAGGCAGAGATAAAAGCAGATGCAAAGGCACTAGGAAAAAATGTACCTACCCGCTGTGTTCAAGGATTAGCAGTAGACAAGTATGGTGGGAATAGAATGAGGGGGAGAATAGTAGGAGATGAGGTCAGAGTGGTGAAGGGAATCAGTGGTAGATTGAGCAAAGGAGAGACATGTTCTAATCTAACTTTTAAAGGATTATTCTAGTTGTCATATTGAGAATAGACCATAGGGGGTTGAGGGTGTAAACATGGAGGTTGGTTAGGACACTGTGATTATACTCCCGACAATAAATGATGATGACTTGAATCATGGTGGTAACTACAGAGGTGATAAAAAAGGGGTTAGATTCTAGATTTATTTTGAAGGCAGAGCCAATAGGATTGGATGGATGCATGACAGAAAGAAAGTCAATGATGACTTAAAGGCTTTTGGAACAGCTGGAATGATGGAGCTGCACATTGCAGATATGAGGAAGATTGCAGGATAAGCAGGTTTGGGGGTAAAACCAGTTTTGTTCAGGACGTTTTGAGATTTTCATTGACCATGTCAGTGAAGACATTGAATAGGGGAGCTAGTGTTGTAGACTATAGTATTTGTTCACAGCTCTTTCTTTCCCCATCCCCATCCTTGTCATGGCTTCCATTGGGTGCAGTATGTTTCTCTACCTCATTGGTTCTGGGCTTGGCCACATTACTTGCATTGGCCAATTAAATGTGAATGGAAGTGATAGTGTGGACACTTAGCTGGGATATAGATACTATGGCAAAAATGTGGCAGTCCCTTTGAAGATTTTACTCTCTGCCATGAGAAAAGCATGCCCTTGAAGAGCTATTGGAACCAGAATGAGACAGAGGTGAAGCAAACCTGAACTAAACCTGTAGCCTGAGTTACAGAGGCCTGGGCAAACCTGAAGACAAATGAGAAAAAAAAATAAGTATTTTTAAAAATCATAAGCCATTGAACTTGTGAGTTGTTCGTTATAGTGTTATTAAAGCGGAAACATGATGAATGCTGTTAGATATTTGAGACTGGAATTTATGGGAGAAGTCAATGCTAAAATATAAATCTGGGAGTTGTCAGCTTGTAGATTGATAGATCACCAAAGAAATGAGTGAAGATAGAGGAGATCCCAAGAATGAGCCCTGGGACTCTCCACTGTGAAGTTGTCATAAAGGGGAGGAGGGTTCACAAAAAATGAAATGAAACAACAAAACAAAACAAAACACTGCCCCCAAAACCTGAAGAGTGACCCATGGATAGAAGAAAAACTAGAAGAATGTGAGGTCCTGGAAAACAAGTGAAAAAAGTCTTTCGAGGAGGAGGGTGTGATCAACTAAGTCAAATATTGCAGCTTTGTCATGTAGGTGAAAAACTGAGACCTAATTTAGCAACCTGGAGGTGACCTCAACAACAGTTTTGGCGAATTGATGGTTGTGTGCCTAACGGAATGATTTAGTAGAGATTTTTTAAAAATTAGGAAAGAGTAAGGATAATTTTTGGAGCAATATAATTTATTTGATGAGAGACTATGGGATCCAGCGCTCAAATCGAGGAGTTGGGTCAAGATGAAGCCATGGAAAAATCACTTGTAGTAACAAAGAGGAAGGTGCAATACTTGCAGCTGGGTAAGTAGAGGTGGTGGCAGTAGTTTCTAGAACTACTTTTTTCTAAGAGATGTAGGCAGGAAAGTAATTAACTGAGAGTGAAGATGAGGTGATGGAATTTTGAGGTGGAAGAAGAGATATAAAAGAATTTTCTAGGAGAAAGAGAATAAGTAGAGAAATACAGTTCATTCTCCGGGCAGCACTAAAAGTCTCTTTGAGATTAATTATTATGATTTAAACATACAGCAAAACCTTTTTCTCTAGCTACTAGCTACCTTCAGCTTCATGGGTGCTAGGACAGAAAAGGTGGGAAGTTGGATTTAACCATGATTACAGTTTTGCCAAGTTAAAACCACGAAGTAAGAAGTTAAGAGAATTGAGGTTTTATGCAAAAGAGAGAGGATGAGCTATGGATTTAAAAATAGGTAAAAATGGTAGTAAATACATAAGTAGGATGTGAGAAAAACTGATAGGTCCTAGTTTGGATTGGGATAGTAGAGGGAAAGTGCTGGAAGGACAAGGGGTGGTGGTGGGAGAGTGGAATGCTTGATATTGAGTCTATAGAGGAATTGCTGTTGTAGGTGGCTAGGTTAGGTGGAAGACAAGAACATTAGAGGAAGTAAGTTCAGGTGTATTGGAAGGATCATCCAGCTAGATATTTAAGTCACCAAAAATGATGGTAAGTAGAGTGCTGGAAGTGCAGGGAATGAGGGACTCAATTCTTCAGGGAGTGAGGGAAAGGACCCAGGTGTATAGATAATTGCAACAAGGGAGGGTAGTGGGTTGATGGTCTGATGAGATAAATGAAACTATATCTTGTCAGGAGATTCAGGTCAAGTTGAGGACATTAAGGATACAGGGCATTTTGCTGATGATCGAGTGTGGATTTCACAGAGCACATTGAAATTGTTTCAGGTGTTGGGATGGGTGGGGGATGAGTTCATAAACCAGAAAGTAGGCAGCTATCTAATAAGAGTGAGGATGAAGGCATATGGGGTGGGAGAGGAATCGAAGAGGGTGAGAAGCTGAGCTTCTCGAGGTGGTCAATAAATCAGGAATTAAGAGATAAATCTGTTCCAGTTTTATAGTAGATAGAAAGGTAGTGAGAGTTGATGTAGTGAACAAGAAAAGTGGGCTTTTATCTGTAGCACATGAAGTTTGGAAACCTTCCTCTTCTTGTCAAGGATAGTGTGGAAAAGGCAGAAGAGTGGTATTAGCTGATGCTTGAAGAGCCCGGGGCACGGAATTAGGATGCCGTGGTGTGAGTGGTTGAGGTAATATGTAATGTTAGAGTCACCTGGCATAAGCAATTAATCAGGGTTCTTTGTTTCTAGGTACTTCAGGTTCAGAACACAGTACTATTCTTCCCTAATCATAGTGACTTTTTCCTGATTATGTTGTAAAAGCCACGGTTCAGTAGCTAATTATTTGACAATTAAGTTAAAAGTAAAAAACAAACAAAAATCATGTATTGAGAGCATTTATATAAGACATAGAGTTACAGGAGTACTTTATCTTATCTAATTATCAATCAGTTTCTTTATTGTGTGGAGGTGTGGGGGAGGCACTGTCTCTTACCTCAAATAAATTTCATAGAGGATTTAAAAAGTGCCCAAACTATTTAATGTGAGAGGAAGAAATCAGGTCATCTACCATTTTCCTTCTGCTCTGACCATGATGCAGCCCTGGGTCAACTTCATGAGTTAGCAGAGGAGGAAGATGTCATCTGGTGAGTTATCCATTCTTACTTTTAAGGGATTCTGTGTGAAGTTTTTCACAAGAATCAACAGAATCATACCCTTGAAGAAGATTAATTTCACATACCTCTTGGTGCAAAGATCCTCTTTTCCCCAAATGGAAGGCTAGAAGATTGATGAGGTCATTTTGGCTGATTCATAGTAAAATTTTCCTTTATTTGCATAGCAATTGAGGCATTAATATACTTTATTTTTATAAGGTACATTTTCAAAGCTACTTCACTTACAATGGTTAATTTTATGATAGAATTTAAACTTTTCGCCCACTTTAATTTATGGTGTTAAAGTGTTACATCTGAGTACTTTGCTTAATTGGCTTCCAGAGAGTGACTGACGGGCATGGCTTACATTAATCAGCTCTGAATCTCCATAGCAAAATTTCTTTTACCCTCTATAATAATTTTATGCTTAGGGGCTGTCAGGAAATAGTATGTATCCCTTTGGGAATCCCACATTCTAGAGAAGTGAATGTGTGGAAAGATAATAAACCATGTAGCTCCCTGGCACTTGTGTTTCTCTAGGATAGAATTCTTGAACAATTAGATCATGATAGATTGAGAAGCACCACTCTACTGTATTTAAAAATGAAATGCGTTTTAGTTCATCAACAGTATCCTTTATTTTGGAGTCTTGAGATAGAAGTTGTAAATACCTCACTCATTTATTCCTTTGCCTTTCCTGAGGGAGACCACATCAGATTTTTATTTGTTCTAAACATCAAGTGGAGACACAATGACCGCTAGACAGAGAATAGAACAACAAGCCATGTATTTGAATGGGTATAAGTTGCTTTGTGTCATTTCATTTTTCAGGTAGGTTCTGTTAGGTAGTAAATTATGTCATAGCTTTATTTGAAATAAATTAGGTTCATTTACTTCTCATGGTTCAAAGTATCAGAGTATGGGATAAAAGAGGCCTGAGCAATATCAGAGGTGGAGGGAAAGGAGCCAAAAGAGGAGAATGAACCCGAGAAAGTAAATTTGTCCATCTTGGGAAGGAATGACACCTTCTTTTCTGAAATGGGGGAAAGGTAGGCCTACACATTGTCACATTTTAAGGTCGAAGTATAAGAAGTCAGTAGTGTTTCTGTCTGATGGTGTTATCTCTACAAACACTCATGAAATTTAATTCCTATGTTGAATTTTGGTGCATAGAAAGTACTCAGATGTAAAATGTTACTTTCCTAGTCACAGGACATCAGCATACTTTACCCACTTCAGTGATCTTCTAGAATCCAGGTGTTTGGCACTATTGGTCACAGGTGGGGGAGTCCACCTGTGCAGCTGTCCTCCTCTAAGTCCAAGTTTCCCACCAGAACAACTGATTCACAGTGTTTAGCAGCTTATTTGGTCTCTTTTAGGTTGTAAATTTTTGTAGAAACCAGCTCTGCCTTTTCAAGTGCTCTGTGTCCATGTCTTCATAATAGTCCAATAAATATTTGATGCATGGTCACAGTTTGTTAACAGTGATTTCATTCCCAGAAGAATGTATATGAATTGCCAGGGTATGTACTCTAGTACTTCAGTTAGTAGAAGGTTATGGTGGAGTAACCTATCTTTTATTAATGCTTACAGTTATGAAATGTAACCTAATGATTAAGCGGGGGTGGGTCGGGGGTGGGGGTATAAATTGGAGAGGACTCTCCGGTGGAAATATCCTAACAATCCACAAGAGGGGGATATATTGCCATTGAAGCAGAGAAGGGAGCTAATGAGATCTCAGTTCCTAGCTTTTCAGAGCAGAATATTTGAGTGTATTTCTCCAGTTGGAAATGAGAAAAGGATAGGCTTTACAATTTTCTTTTGGGATGGGAGATTAGATTTAGAGATGCTCACTTATTTGCAGACTGCTGGAATACGCATGACATATCAAGGTTTAGGATGCATCAACAGCCTCAATGAGCCTATCTAAAAGCTTAAAGGATTTTTGTTTGTTTGGTTTTGATCTGATTATGGTTCCTTCAAGGATGGGTTGCAAAGCTACCTTTGCTGTATCTCCCCTTTTCATTTTCTTGGCAGTGGCAGTAGAGAGTTAGTGCTGCCCAAATTGAGTTTATAGTCCTTGCTGGGAAGTGGCCTCACTAGTTTCACTGCCTCCTTTGGGCAAGATGTGGCAGCAGAATACATCATTTTGGTTTTCAGGAGCCTTTACGTACCAAAAGGCAAGGCAGAACTGCAGGTAACTGTATATAAGAGGAACAGAGGGAAACTTGATTCTAAATAGTGTATATTTGTACCTTGAGATCCATATTAATTGCCTGACCTCCTCATGTTTATGTGGTTAATGGGGACAGAAACCCTTTATCATTCAATGAAAATGTTTGCAACATTATTACTGGATCACTTGTAAATATTATTTACATAATATTTACATAAATGTCTTTTCAGAACAGTTTTCTTTCTCCTCCTGTGTGTTAACAAATGATACCAGCCAATGATATTTTCAGTCTTTGACATTTCTGACTCCTCCCTGATTTGTAAAGCTATTTCTTTCCTTAGTTTTCTTGTTACCTTTTGAGCTTCCCATTCTCAGTGTTCTTCATACAATCCTTGCTTCCTCCCATGTCATTGCTGTCCACGGCCACCTCTATGGCCCTGCTGTCTTAGGAAGGATGTATTGTATGGAGACTGAAAGCATGGACTGGAGACATGTTGTCTGGTTTACATCTCAGCTCCAGTAGCTACTGTGAGATCTTGGGTAAGTTGCTTAAACTCTCTGTGCCTTAGTTTCATGATCTGCAGAATGGGAAGAGTGATAATGCACACCCCCATTGGATTTCTGTGAGGAAAAGAAGAGTTAATATATGTAAAGGGCTTAGAATAGAGTTTGACACATGGGAAATACTCTTTCAATCTTGGCTATTAGCATCATTCTTGTTGTTATTAACCTCTTCCACCATAGACTTCCTTTGCAGTAACTCATCGGCATCCAAAGTCTCCACTATCCCCTGAACATCTTTTCTGAGCCTTAGGTACATTTCCTGGGGCTTTCCAGACATAGCCACCTGGACTGCTCCCATGTACCTCCGACTTAATGTGTTCAAAATTGAACTCATCATCTCATCATCTCTCACCTTCCTCTCCTTGCAAACCTGCTTCTTTTTTTTTTTTTCTCCTATTCCTTCTTTCACCCAATGGTACCGTTTCTATGTGTAGAAGCCAAAGCCAGGAAATAATGAGTTATCCTTGCCTTCAATCCTTCACCTCCAATTCATTTGGTTATCAAATTATATTAATGTACATATTAAAACTTCTTCCACATGCAAGCCCTTAATTACCCCAGGGGCCCCGAACCTATCTCCTTGCCCCTGATTGTACCTTGTTCTTTTTACTTTGCCAGAATGATTTTTTTTTTTTACGAATGCAAATCTGATTCCATACTTCCTCAGATTAAAACTATTCCATATTTTTTATAGCTTTCAAAGTTATGTGGGGTTTGATGACTTGGACCCTGCTTGCCTCACTGTGCTGCCTATTGATTCTCTCTGCTGCCCAAAAACTATTGTCCTAATGCAAACGTGGGAGCACAAAGGGGAAACCTATTGTTCATGCAGCAGAGAGAGAGAGCGAGAGTAATATCTAAATTGCTGTGTCTAATACAGACACTAGCACATAGTAGGCACTAAATGTATACTCACGTCTGTATGAATAAAGGCCTGGACTCTGTATGAACGGTGGTTCTTTCTTGCTGATAGACTTTAAAACTGTCCTCAATGTGTTGATTGGAATCATCATGTTTCACAACATAATTAAAATGTAAGAAATGTTTCTAGCACATCAGTAAAATAGACACTTTCAAATAATGTCAGAGGAAATGCAAGCTCAAACTCACAAATAGCCTTTTACATAAACAACACTCAGAGGTGCATTTTCTCCTTAATGCATGTACATAACTTCCATTAACGTTCTTTGCCTCAGTGTTTAGCTTTTATTTTTATGTCTGTTGTGTAAATCTGAGTGTTGACACTTTAATGGAAATATCCTGGTTTGTGATGACATCATACCAAATGTAAAGTAGAGATAGTCGGATTGTTTGGAAAACTTTCCTCTGAGAATGTCTGTCTGTAATTCTGAAGAAAATTTGTTTTAATCTGTGACATTCTGCTTCCTAAGGGAGCCTCACTAGTTCACAGGTCCTGTATGCTGCCTTCGCTGCTTTAAATTATGGATGATTTCACATGGATAGTCATAGGGAAATGATTTCATGTGGTCTAATCCCAGTTAAAAGGCAAAAGGCTTAGGCTGGAGAGAAATCCTAGGAGTCATTATGCCTTCTGCAGAAAGGGGCTGAGGTGCCACAGGGATGGTGATGGGGAGGAATGGGTAATGGGAAAAGAACAACAGTGGCTCTTTTTTTTTGTTAGTACGGTGTTTGGCACATAGTTGGTGTTCTAGAAACCATTCTGGTGAGGCTTTGTCCCATATCCTATAATTTTTATCTTTTTTACACTAAATTTAGGGGAAAATGAAAGGTTTGAGTATACCAGGGTCTCCTGGGTTTCTTTATGTTGTTCTGGAATCATGAAAAGATGGAAGTAGGCATAGATCTTTGATTCTTCTCACACCTCTCTGTTGGGCCACCCTGATGGGATGGAATCCTGCTTGTTATCAGTGGAAGAGGAAGCCCAGCAGTCTCCCTACGTTATCTTCACACACGTCCCACTCTATCTGTCATTAGCACAACTGACTGCCCTGAGGAATGATATGTGGCTTTGACCTTCATGCTGAATTGTCACCCTGACTTTTTATTCTTCCGTGTTGTTCACTGGATCAGACAGATGCCGAGGGTTTTAATTCCAGGGCAATACTTCTTCTCTGAACATGACCCTCAGTGGATATTTCAAGGTTCATAGAATGTTGAGCTGCAATGGAGACCATTGTGCTCTTATTAGGGAAGAGGAAATTGAGACTCACTGGAGTTATATGAGAGGAAATCGAGAACTGGAGTTACTTGCTCAAGACAGATTTAGTAACAGAGCGAGGATGGGAGATCAGTTCCCAGAATACAGTATGGGCCCTCCGTCCTTTGCTTCATTCAAAATTTCTCTCATTCTCTCTCTCCAATTCTTTCTTTCCATTCTTCCCCACCAATGTCTCTTCTTCCATTTTGTTTCTGCTATATGAGAACACTTTGACAATGTAGAAGACAGAGCAATCTTTATAACATGAAAGTCCTAACAATTTTCTCTTCAAAGACCACACAATGTATTATTAAAGGGCATGAAAAAATAGACTTTATTTTTTGAAGATTTCATTCACTATTAACTTTCCCTAGATCAGAGAGATGAGTCTTGACAGTTTTGCTTTGAGACTGCTCAGTTAGTGATATTAGCTCATTCTCTTTCTTGGCCCATTTTTGATAGCTGGACACTTGTAAGGGCAACTCGTTGTCTTGCTCTCAGCTCAGCCTGGTCGTTAGTGTTGTTTAATGTCACTTCACTCTGCAGAAAATCATACTCTAGTTGCAGTAATTATTTTTCTTTTTAATTTAAAAATATTTCAAGCATACGACTAAGAACAGGAGAAAGAGAAAAGATACCCACATTATCCACCATCCAGATTTAATGCACATTAACATTTTGCTATAACTTCTTCAGACATTTTATCTGAAACATTGCAAAATACATTAGAAGTTTCCTCAATCCTTCAGTCTCCTCAAGGATTAGCATTGTTTTAAAGTTAATATGTGCCCATTTCTTTGTATTATATCTCCACAAAAATTGTGTTTTTAACAACTTACATAAATAAAATCATTGTGTAGGTATTCTTTTGCAGATTTCCTTTTAAACTCAAAATTAGTTTCTATAGATATATCTATACTTACATAGTAATTCATTTTTATTGATCTGTATGTTATTCATTTGGACTGCCATGCATGATACCATTTAGTAAAAAATGCCATCATTTATCATTCACTATTGATAGACATTGAAGTTGGATTCAATTTTTTCTAATATTATAAACTACACTGCATTGAACATCCTCGTATGCATTTTTTTAGTGCACTTATGTGGGAGCTACTCTAGGGCACCCATCTAAGAGTAGAAATTTTGGTTTGTACAGTATGTTTAATTTTGCTACTACTTCTAGCTCTCTACCTTCTAGGCACATGATAGAATTGTACTCTTCCAATCCCCTTGAAATTAGGTGTAGCCATTTGATTTGTTTTGGGCAATGAAATGTGAGCACAGCCTGCAGAGGCAGTGAGGAATTTACCACATTCCTTCTTTGCTTCTGCCTCAGTGAACTTTAATGATCCATATGATGACTTCATCGAATGGGGTCTCAGTGAGGATGACATGGAGTAAAGTCACCAGTTGACTTGCAATAAATATTAAGCATGAGTTATAAATAAATTATTGAGGTTTTATATCAGGGGTTGGCAAACTATAGCCTATTGGCCAAATCTGGCTCATTACCTGTTTGTTTATATATCATCTAGGCAGAATTGAGTAGTTGAGACAGAAACCATGTAGTCTATAAAGTTGAAAATACCTACTATTTAGCCCTTTGATGAAAAACTTTGCTGACCCTTGTTTCAAACCACTGAGATCCTGGAGTCGTTATGCAGTATAACATAACAAATCCTGACTAATATGCTCACCGCCATATGGTATTGTCTGACTGTAAGCTTTTGGCCAATCTGATAGATGTCTTAAAGTACTTTTTATCAGGAAAGCAAATCATTCTGTTTTTAAAGCCATAGATATATCTTGTTGACCCTTAGGGACCTAATGTCTCTTTCTTTACGAAGTTTTTTTGAACAGCTTTTTTGTGAGGTACAATCACATACAGTACAATTCTTTCTTTATAGGTATATAATTTCATATTCTTTAGTAAATTTAAAGAGCTATGCAACCATCACCATAATTCACTTTTAGAGCGATCCCATCAATTTTAGAGCAATCCCCCAAAGTTCTCTCATCTTCACTTGCAGATAATCCTCATTTCCACCCTTGGCCCCAAGCAACCACTAATCTGTTTTCTGTTTCTATATTTTCACTGTTTCTATACATTTTATATAAGTGGAACCATACAATCTGTAGTTTTTCAAATCTGACTTCATGGTTTTGAGCATGATGGTTTTGAGATTCATCAATATTTTAGCACCAATCAGTTTCTTTTTATTGATGAATAGTATTTGATTATATAATTCCACATTTTGTTTATCCATTCACAAGTTGTTGAAAATTTGAATTGTTTCTACTTTTTGGTTATTATGAATAATGCAGGTATAAATATTTGTGTACATGCTTTTACAGAGGTATATGTTTTTATTTCTCTTGGGTAAATTTCTAGAAGTGAAATTAATGAATTACGTTTCACTTTTTAAAGAAACTGCTACACTGTTTTCCCAAATAGCTGTTTCATTTAACATTCCCATTAGCAGTATATGTAGGTTTCATTTCTCCAGATCCCCACCAACACTTAGTGTTGTCAGTCTTTTGGATTATAGCCATTCTAGTGGATCGACAGTGGCATCTCATTGTGGTTTTTAACAATGACTTCTCTAATGACTAACAATATTGAGCAACTTTTCATTCATATATCTCATTTGTAAAATATATATTCAAATCTGCTCATTTTAAGATTGGGTTCTATTTTTATATTGAGTTGAAAGGATTCTTTATATACTATGTACAAATCCTTTATGACATATAATTTGCAAATATTTTCTAGTCTTTGTTTTGGCTTTTCATTTTCTTATTTAAGTATGTCGATGCAAAATACTTTAATTTTTACTAAGTCCAGTTTATAAATGTTCTCTTTTGTAGATCATGATTTTGTTGTTGTTTTCTAAGAACATTTTGTTTCTCATGAACCTAAGGCCGTGACAATTTTCTTCTAAAAATCATATAGTTTTTGCTTTTACATTTAGGTCTTCTACATTTGGTAAGTCTTCTTTTTCTTCCCTTCTTCCCTCTCTTCTTCTTCTCTCTCATCTCCTTTCTTCTTCCTTCTCACTTTTATCACCTCATGGCAGATAACATCAGTGCTGCATATGTTTCAAGGAATACCTCTGTGTTCTGAGCCTGAATCACTTTCGTTGTCACAAATATAAAAGCTAAATCAGTTTTTGAGTTGATTTTGGTGTATGGTAGGCCTAGTGGCTCTTGTCTTATTCCTTTTGGGGTGACTAAAGGTGGGAAGAAGTATTAGAGATGAAAAACTGGTAGCTTGTTGAGTTTGGTGAAGAAGAGAAAACAGAAGCCAGAGAACATACTTTTCATTAAGAACAACTTTTTAAATAGGAAAATGTGAAACTTTCAAAGTGTGAAAATATCTTCCTTCTGTGAAAAATCCATTTTGAAACATTATCAATGTTTGCATTGTAAGCAAGTAATAATGAGAGCTACTCTTGCTCTTATGTGCATAAAATTGTGGATGTTTGAAAAGAAAAGAATTGGAGCTTATGAAACCTTATCTTTCCTTCTAGTTTTACAGACTTGAAGTGAGTTATGCAAGTCCAGAGAGACTTAAGTTTTCTTCAAAGATTTCAGGACGTAACTCAACTCAGCAAGGAACACTTTCATAATTCTTTCATAAAACGAGGGGAATGTGGATGTCTTTGAGTAGGACCAACACGGCTCTCTGTAGAGATTTAATTGTGCACACAGAGATAAGCTTTTTCTTCTTTCTAGCTGCAGCAACTTGGGAGCCAGGTGGGAAGTTACACTGCACTTATTTAGCTGCAGAATTATGCAGTTTTGTAGTAGTATTGCTAACCCAAGGACACAGGCATCAGGGTCACAATAAAAGTAGCAACATCAAAGAATATCCTCGTAGTCTCTACCTATCAGTCAAATGTTGCATCTCCCATGGTCTGTGTGTTGTGTCCCTCCTGAGAAGAGTCTCAGATGCTGTCCCTGTTGTTCATGCTGTGACTCTTGACTGTGTCCACTGCTGTTCGGCAAGCCAGGCCTGGCAGATTTCATTGTCAGATGCTATCTCCCAGGTTCCTCCACTCTCTGCCCACAGCATCTATAGGCCTTGGAGTTAAATAGCCTTGGTTTGAATCTTGGCTTTGCTAGTGGCACTGTGTCTACGAGCAAATCCTTTGTTCTCTTTGATCCTCAGTTTCCTCACCTGTGTAAGTAAGAAAACAACATTGAACTTTTAGGATGCTGTGTGGATTAAAGACAATATAAAGTAGCTAACACAGTGCCTAGCTCATCATAACACTTCACGACATCTAAAAATACCTTGCTGTGTACACACTATAAATGGTAGCCACACAAAACTAGTTGTGGTAGTAGTACTGGTAGGTCTTCTTGTTCTCCACTTCTTCCCTCTCCTTTTCTTCTGTCTCCTCTCTTTTCTTCTTCTTTCTCCTTTCTATCACCTCATGGCAGATAACATTAGTGCTACAGTTGTTTCAATGAACACCTCTGTGTTCTGAGCCAGAATCACTTTCATTGTCACAAAACTCCTCTCCTCTGTTGCTATCCATCATTGTCATCCATCCCTACCATCTCCCCTGTCAAACCAAATAGACTTGGTTTGAATCCCAAAGATGGGCTATATGTGTCAAATCTAGCAATACCTTTCATTTCAGGGTAGCATGGGCTGAAATGTTGCTAGTCTTGTAAGGGGTAAGCCTTTCAGAGCAAAATGTGGGGGCAGGGGACCTTTTCTGCAGCCCAAGTTACTGAGCTGAAATACAAAACTCTGAAGGGCTGCTTTATCTGGGGAAACTCAGATACCTTTTCAAAATGGTCATCTGGCTGCAGTTTTCCCCTCTGCCTCATTCACCCCCTGAAGCTGGAGGGACATTTTTACATTCCTTCTTGACGTGGGGTTGCAGTTCCTTCCCTACTTCTCCTCACACCAGTAAATGACACTTCATTCTGCAACTTGTATTCAATGCATCGGTTAGTCTCGTGCTCTATTAAAAATGTGTGTACTCTGATTCTTTTGACTTGTATTCTTTGCTATTACCTACAAACCCTAACTCAAGCCACCATCCTCTCTTTTCTGGACAAGTCTTCTTACACTGTTCCTGCTTCCATTTTTGAACCCCTGTAATGGATGCTACATTTTGAAGCCAGAGAGATCCTAAAATACAAATCACATCATGCATTATCCTACATAAAACCCTCTAATTGCTTCTCATAACTCTTAGCACAAATTCCAAACACTTTACCACGCTTTTACAAAGTCCTGTATATCCTGGCCCCACTAACGTTTCTGTCATTACGCACTACTTTTGTTTGCTGTGCTCCAGCCACAATGAATGTCTTTATGTTTGTTAACCTGGGCAAATTAATGTACTCAGCAGACTCTACATATCCTTTGCCATCTCCTTTGCCTAGAATCCTTTTATCCTACATTCCCCCATGACTATCTTTTTTAAAAAAATAAAAAATTTTGTGGATACTGTGATGGTTAATACTGAGTGTTAACCTGATTGGATTGAGGGATACAAAGTATTAATCCTGGGTGTGTCTGTGAGGGTGTTACCAAAAGAGATTAACATTTGAGTCAGTGGGCTGGGGAAGGCAGATCCACCCTTGATCTGGTGGGCACAATCTAATTAGCTTCCAGTGAATTAAAAGCAGGCAGAAAATTGTGAAAAAGGAGAGACAGGCCTAGCCTCCCAGCCTACATCCTTCTCCCATGGTAGATGCTTCCTTCCCTCAAACATCGGACTCCAAGTTCTTCAGTTTTGAGACTCGGACCGGCTCTCCTTACTCCTCAAGCTTGCAGACAGCCTATTGTGGGACTTTGTGATCATGTAAGTTAATATTTAATAAACTATATATATTATATAAATATATATTTATGGGCCACGTGAGATGTTTTGATATAGGCATGCAATGTGCAATAATCACATCATGGAAAATTGGGTAACCATCTCCATAAGCATTTGTCCTTTGTGTTACAAACCATCCAATTATACTCTTTTTGTTATGTTAAAATGTACAATTAAATTATTATTGACTGTATTCACCCCGGTTGTGCTATCAAATACTATATGTTATTCATTATTTTTATTTTTTTGTGTCCATTAACAATCCCCCCTCCCCACTCCACCCTTCCTCACCTCTGGTAACCATCCTTCTACTCCCTCTCCATGAGTTCAATTGTTTGGATTTTTAGATCCCACAAGTGGGAACATGTGATGTTTGTCTTTCTGTGCCTGGTTTATTTCACTTAACACAATGACCTCCAGTCCATCCATTTGGTTGCAAATGACAGGATCTCATTCTTTTCTATGGCTGAGTAGTACTCCATTGAGTATATGTACCACATTTTCTTTATTCATCATTGAGTATATGTACCATGTTTTCTTTATCCATTCATCTGTTGTTGGACACTTAGGCTGCCTCCAAATCTTAGCTATTGTGAACAGTGCTGCAACAAACATGGGAATACAGATATCTCTTCAATATACTGATTTTCTTTCTGTTGGGTATATACCTAGCAGTGACATTGCTAGATTGTATAGTATCTCAAGTTTTAGTTTTTTAAGGAACTTCCAAACTGTCCTCCATAGTGGTTATACTAATTTATA
Organism: Mandrillus leucophaeus; assembly: GCF_000951045.1. Taxonomy (NCBI): domain Eukaryota; kingdom Metazoa; phylum Chordata; class Mammalia; order Primates; family Cercopithecidae; genus Mandrillus; species Mandrillus leucophaeus. The sequence goes on along the minus strand of NW_012103120.1, from coordinate 1,719,061 downwards.
TTTCGACCACAGTGTACAAGGAATCTCTTTTCTCCACATCCTTGCCAGCATTTGCTATTGCAAATAGCAAAATATCTTTTGTATATAAGCCATTTTAACTGGGGTGAGATGCTATCTCATTGTAGTTTTGATTTGTATGTCTCTGATCAGTGATATTGAGCACCTTTTCATATGCCTGTTTGCCATTTGTGTGTCTTCTTTTGAGAAATATCTATTCATGTCTTTTGTCCATTTCTAAATTTGATTATTCAATTTTTTTCTATAGAATTGTTGGAGCTTTATATATATTCTGGTTATTAATCCTTTGTCAGATGAGTAGTTCACAAATATTTTCTCCCATTCTGTGGGTTGTATCTTCACTTTGCTGATGACTATCTTTTTCTTCACGTTTAGATTAAGTCCAGGTGTTATATCACCAGAGGCCTTTCCTGACTCTCCAATATAATGAGGTGCCTTCACTCCCCTGGTGGTTTGCTTTGCACTATCATGGTTTTAATTGTGCATTTATGTATGTAGTAATTTTGTTTGTTTGTTTGGTATCTGCCTCCCCCAAGTAGTATACTAGCTCCAGGAGAAAAGAAACATTCTCTGACTTGGTCACTCCTTTATCCTTAGTGTATAGAATAGTGCCTGGCACACAAAAGACTCAATAAATACTTGTGCGACAACTGAATAAATAGTTCAACATCCAGGGATAACTCCCACTTCCAAAAGCACTGCTGAGCACTTTCTACTGCTCAGAGGTTCCACTCCAGGATTTCTGTTTCCTCTTCTGAGGAATGTGCCGTCAGACTTCTTGCAGGGGAGCTCCTGGTGAGGAGTGGGTCTGGCCAGTTGTTCCTTCAGGATCCTAGGGTAAGATTCCAGCCTGGGGACCTCCTGTCCCTAGTCTGGGTTCCTCTAAATGGTGACTGGCTTTAGGAAAGTATTGATATCAAAAAGATAAGACTGCAGATCAAAGTGAGCTGTCAATCACTTGTATTTGTCAGGGAAGTGTAACTGAGGCATGGAGCAAAATTGGGACTTAAAATTGCAGGTGGTGGGAAGCTGTGTTGAAGAGATCAATGATACAGGGTAGCCCAGTGAGAATGGTATGGGTGAATTTTAGAGCTGAAGTATGGATTTTTGAGGCCATTTATTGTGGAAGCAGAGCATGTATTTAATGTGGTTGATCTAGGTTTGTTTAAATAATTGTAATGCCAAAAGCTTGCCAAAAGCATGAGGTTTGGGACCTGCCTCAGTCAGGTTTTTATGTTCCTTCTGTATCTCACACACACACACACACACACACACACACACACACACACACACACACGAATCAATGGGCAAAAAAATTATGTTGTGTGTGTATATATATGTATATTATGTATGTAATTATATATACACACATACCATAATCTCTTTGTCCATTCATCAATTTTCAAACTCTTAGGTTATTTTCATATTTGGCTATTGTAAATAATCCTGCAAAGAACATGGTAGTGCAGATATCTCTTAAGGATACAATTTCATTGTCTTTGATATATGTTCAGAAGTGGGATTACACATTTTCTCTAAAGTATCCTCCCATTTTTTTGTCCTTAGAACAATGAAGAAATGTACTGTTTTGTAATCAGATTTTCAAGAGTGAGCCTTGGACACATTTTCAGGCATGTTTAATCTTTTAGACCAAACACCGCTTGTTTCTGAGAAGGTATCTGTGCCTGTCGTATATACGATGTAATTGTTGAGATGATATACAGAGAAAATTGCCTTAACAAAGTCTGTACACACACGTCTGAGCTTGCTGAACTCTAACATACACTAGAGCTCATTATTTTATGAAACAATACATAGTAGACATTCTTAATGATCCAAAATAATATTTTACTTGAAGAATAAGATTGCCATATACATTATAACATAAAGTGAAGAAAATGTATGCAAAAAGCCACCACCTCTCCTAAAGTATTGGAATATTTGTGAGCTTTTCTCAACTCTGTCATATATAGAGAGTATGAATTCTGGCTGAATTCATTACTTGGCAAAGGGATTGTTTGCTCAAGGCAGCACCAGAGACAAAAGTTTCCCTCAGTTTCACATCTAAAAGCATCACGCAGAAGTAACAACTGCAAAAGCTGCCTTCTCTGCACCAGGCTTTTCATTTGTGCTTCACAACAACCATGGTAGGTGCTGTTACCCTTGTTTTACAGATGGAGAAATGGACAGAACAACTGATTGCTTGCAAATGTGGTTGAAGCTTCACAAATGAAGTCTTACTTTTTGAATTATGGTGGTACCTCTTACTTCAAATTAGAATCCCAGCAGGTTTTTAACTTCGCCAATTTTCTCAGCAAGAAGGGAGCTAAAAAATGATGTGTCTGTGAAAGTATGAATGAGACCTGTTACCCTAGAGTTTCGCAGAAATGGAAAGATGCAAAAAAGTGATTCTTTTTGTTCTTGACATGTTGGGAAGGTCTATAGACAATCTGGGGCGTGAAAGAAGTTAACTAAGAAGTGTGAATTTACTGTGCTGTTCTGGCCTTAGAAACATGTTTGTACTTCATTTTAACCTCTCTCTCTCTCTCTTTATCTCTATCTCTCTCTCTCGTATTTTATGACTTTGTTTTTTTGACTGTGTACTCTTTGGCTGAAATTCTCAAGCATGACTGTATCAGAATTATATTAGTTATAAAAAAGAAAACAAAAAAAAACACTCAGAAAAAAGACTGAAATAGAATATCCTTAATTACTGTTAATTATTTAATAGTGATTTGTGTTAATTCCGATGAAAATTCTTACAGGATTTGAAAATGTCCACTGAAAAGAAAGATTATTTTTAGAATGCAGAATGTATTCACTTAAGCCTCCTGAATTTCTTAAATATTTGATGGAAATTGCAACATCTATTTTCCTTGAAGTGATAGCTCAAAAAAGTGTTTTAATAAATCTATCTAATCATATCCTGCATAAATGATTTCTGTAAAACATGTTGAATAAATTTGAAAACTTTCTGAAATCATCAATATTTCTTATATTTACACGTGTAGAGGAGAAATGGATGTTGGTTTCTTCCTTGGAATCAACGTAGGACATTAAGGACATTCAATTCATATATTCTGAGGAGACAGGATTAGCAAGTGTTGGAAATTGGAAATAAGGAGGTCAAGTTTAAGATTACATATCTTTGGTTTGAGGATCAAGCAGAGAAAAGATTGAAAGGGTGTTGCCATTAGTTTATGATGTGTTTGGTAGGTGCCAAGTATTGGAGCAGGGAAGAGAAGAAGCAGAGCTTCTTGTGTATGAATACTGATTGTGTCTGTTAAAGTGAGGTCCTCAATGGAATAAATGCAAACCAAAGTGATCAAGGTCAGTGGAAACTCTTGAGTGGGCATCAGAGTTAACAAGGGAAAAGAGCATCCAACCAGAGAGTTGATCAGTCAGAATGATCTGAGGGCAAACTCAGCCTTTCAGCACGATTTTAACCTAGGCAGTAGACTAAGGATAGAACTTGGAACCTAGAGTATGAACTTAAAAGTGTAGCTCCTCTGAATAAATTTCTTAGTTGAGGTTTGGATGAATCCTGCTGTATTAGTTCGTTTTCATACCACTATAAAGAACTACTTGAGACTGGATAATTTATAATGAAAAGAGGTTTAATTGATTCACAGTTCCACATGGCTGGGGAAGCCTCAGGAAACTTACAATCATGGTGGAAGGTGAAGAGGAAGCAAGGCACGTCTTACTTGGAGGCAGGAGAGTGAGAATAAGAGAGAGAGGAACCACACCACACACAAACAAACAGATCTTGTGAGAACTCACTCACTATCATGAGAAGAGCATGGGAGAAACCACCCTCATGATCCAATCACTTCCCACCAGGTCCCTCCCTTGACATTTGGGGATTACAGTTTGAGATAAGATTTGGATAGAGACACAGTGCCAAATCATATTACATGCTAATCTTCCAGAGATGCTGTGAGTTGTAACTATGCTTAAATATAAAATGACAAAAAGTCAAGTGTCACCTACAAGTGAACTAATTCTAATACAATATGAAGTGTATATGATGTCTAAATCTGTGTTTTCACTTAAAAAAATAAACCAAGTCTTCAATTCCACACAGTAGATGAGCTAAAATAACTAATTTACTTTTAAAGTTCAGTGATTAGAAATTATATTTCCATCCTTTTTATATTTCAGGAGCAATAATCATAGATGCTATCTAGGTAAGTTGTGATATTTTCTTATTTGAGTTTTTCAAAATCAAAGTATTGACTTCATCTTTTAACAGTAACTTTTTTTTGGAATGAAAAAGAGATTAATCATGAAATAGCATAAATACTGTGATTCAGAAGCCATTCTCATCTGGAGTGCTGGGATAGCACTACAGTGAGAAGAGTTCCTTTACAAATAATAGTTGCAAGAAGGAAAGAAGGGAACCCTACTCACTATGCAACTGACTTTCTAAGAGGAAGAAAAGGCAAATAAATAAGCTCTTGTTGAGTTAAATTATATATACATATAATTAAAATACGTGTATATATATATTCACACATAACATTCAAACGTCCAAATAATAATTGATAGTTCTTGTTTTATGCTCAACATTTTGATAGAGAAAGAAGAAGGTATAAACAAGTGAATACAGGTTGAATATCTCTAATCTGAAAATTCAAAATTCAAAATGCTCCAAAATCCAAACTTTCTGAGTGCTGACATGACATTCAAAGGAAATGGTCATTGGAGCATTTTGAAACTGTATATTTTCAGATTTGGACTGCTCAACCAGTAAATATAGTAAAAAATTCCAAAGTCCAAAAGATTTCTGGCCCCAGGCATTTTGGATAAAGGCTACTCAACCTGTGCATAGTACATCATGTTTGTTGTCCTTACCAGATCTGTAAAAACTGACTTCTCATTACTGCTGAATATGTCCCCTCAGCTTCAATTCTCTGCCTTCTCATTCCCAATTCTCTCTTAGGGTAGCAAAATTAAGTTTTCTTCAGATATCCGAGACTTAGAAAAATAAAATAAAAATATAATGATTAGAGAGATTATATTTCCAGGTTCAAATCTGGAAGACTAAATCAAGCTTAATTGTAATATAATCTATGGCATTAACATTGATAAAGGAAGGAGATACCAATGGAAGCAGGCAGTAACACGAAAGCAAAGACAAACGAGGAGTAAGGGCACCATCTTAGAGAAAAAATTGCTCTGAAATTGCATGAGTATCTGGTCCATGAATCGGGAATGTGTATGTAGTGGAGGTGGAAGCATCCTGCTCTCCATACTTGCTGTATTGAGTACTAAAATCATACAGTTAGTTGCCATTGTTCTGATTCTTTACACTACCTTCTGATAATAATTTGGCTTCCCATATAGCTTTGCCCCAGTATCAATATGACATACAATCCACTGGACTGTTAGGTCTCTTATTATAAAGGCATGCTTTGGCATTCTGACTCATACGTTAATATTTTGTGAGTCCAATTATTGAGAAAAGTTTCCGAGAGACTGATCATCTGATAATTGATATTCTCAATGTGTATACTGAAGTCTGTGCTCGGAGCTGTTGGGCCCTCACTAAGTAAATGCCATTATAGAATGCTCTGGCTGGGATACAGGGTGGCTCGAGCTTTTGCCAACAGTATTTCCTTCTCAGCTCATCTCTCCTTTGAATGACGGTGCCTGATTTTACATTACCCATTCCCTTTTCTTGATGCACTTTCTTCTACTCATTCCAGTCCTGTCTGAGAGACAGTTTCACAACTTGTATCAGTTGGAGCAGTGGTTCTCAACTTTGGCTGCATATTACAATTATCTGGGCAGTTAAAATAGTTCCAATGCCGAGCCCACAACTAAGACCAAATAAATCAGAACCTAAATAAATAGAACCCAAGGTAATTCTGATGTTTAGCCAAGGTTGAGAACCATTGCTTTAAAAATTCTCTGTTAATTTATCCAGCTCACCTGAATTGTCTCTTTGCCAAATTCCTTTTGCATTCCATCTATTTTCACATCTTTGTATTTTTTGTCTTTCTAAATTGAAAGTATACTCCATGTGCTTATGGAGGTATTTCTTCAATGAGTTTTTAAATATAATTTATGAAATTACCTCTGATAGACATAAATATTTTAGATAAATAGTAGTTTACCAGTTTACCATACCTGTAGTGAACCATTCTCCTCCTAGATTGCTTAAACATATTTCAACTTTGGTAGGATATAATCCATATTGTTTACAATTTGATAATCCTAATCAGTTATTTTTGGTACAGGGTGTATTGAAGAATGTGGACCTATGTGTGTGTACATTCATGAGTATGTGTGTGTGTGTGCACAAATAAATATATACATAACTTGAATTTGTTGAAATTCCAAAGCAGCGTATTAAATAGAAGAGGGAAAGTTGATTTAATTATCTCATGTTATTGGTAGCCATTTTTCATGAATTTGTTTTTTCACTCAGGATGATTGGAGGCTTATGTTTTTATTAAAATTTATTAATATGTATCACCAATGTGTGTTTTTTATTTTTTATTATTTTTCAGACAGAGTTTCGCTTTTGTCCCCCAGGCTGGAGTGCAATGGCACGATCTCGGCTCAATGCAACCTCTACCACCCAGGTTCAAGTGATTCTCCTGCCTCAGCCTCTGGAGTAGCTGGGAATACAGGTGTGTGCCACCATGCATGGCTAATTTTTGTATTTTTAGTAGAGACAGGGTTTCACCATATTGGCTGGGCTAGTCTCGAACTCCTGACCTCAGATGATCTGCTTGCCTCTGCCTCCCAAAGTGCTGGGATTACAGGTGTGAGCCATAGCGCCCAGCCAGTGTGTATCTTTTAAATGCTAGAGTGATATCCTAGACTAGCTAGGCTGGTGATTTTAATATATGATAATAAGTTCTTATATCCCAAAATTGAGAGCCAAGATTATGACACTCTGAGTTCATAAGTGGAGAAAATAAGACTGTAGCCTTTTAGTGAAAATAATTGTCTGCAGATTTCAGCTGAGCTTAAATGACTTCAGATGATGACTTGGACTACATGATTCCTAGTAAGTGTAAGAGAAAAAGTTTAACAAACCTTTGTTGAACCGTTTCTCACTTTTAATTTTTACTCTGCATACAGAATTAAGTTTTTAGGGATATGACTACAGAGATATTAAAAAAGCCTAATGAATAACTAAAGTGTTGGATGAGAAAATACAGCTCAACATAGTGTTTTCTTTCCCTCCTTTTTTCCTTTATTTCCCCCTCCTTCACCATGATTCATGGTGAGTCATAGTTGTTTGAAAAACTACAGGATTAACTATTTATAGTTTGTATTATAGAGGCTGGATATATTTATCACTTTCCTGGGATGGAAGCTCTAATAAAATAATCAGTTAAGGCTGGGCACAATGGCTCATGCCTGTAATCCCAGCACTTTGGGGGGCCAAGGCAGGTGAATCACGAGGTCAGGAGATTGAGGCCATCCGGGCCAACATGGCGAAACCCTGTCTCTACTAAACATACAAAAAATTTGCTGGGCATAGTGGTGGGTGCCTGTAGCCCCAGCTACTTGGGAGGCTGAGGCAGGAGAATCGCTGAACCCAGGAGGCGGAGGTTGCAGTTAGCTAAGATCGTGCCACTGCACTTCAGCCTGGACGAAAGAGCGAGACTCCATCTCAAAAAAAAAAAAAAAAGAAAAAGAAAAAAAGAAAAAAGAAAACAATTAAGACTTCTGAAAGTTACTTAGACTGGAAGATTATATTTATTGCTTCTAAAATTTTGTCAGGGGAGCTGGTACTGGCTCTATTTCAAATGTCTACTATGAGCTACTTAGTTGCTGTAAATAACATCAGAGCCTGTTTTTAAGGGAAACATCTTTTCAGAATGAAAGAGTTAAAAACTTTCAATTATTACATGTTACTTTGACAAATCGCTTTCACTTTTAGATATTTTGTAGTGCTTCTGACTCACTAAAAAGTAGCTAAGCCCAGCCTTATCTCAGAAAGGACTCCGTTTTACTCCCGAAAGAAGTGGTTACATGTGAAACGCTTTTCAACTTAACAATTATGAATATTCTCATTAGATGTCAGGCAGTACCTAGACCATCCGGATTCCTTTTATGATGGAATCTGTCATTTCATGCTAGAACTCAGAGTGTACCTTTTCTTAAAATCAGCTCGACTTAGGAGTCACTTCTGTGGCTCATTCCAAGAGAAGGCACCTTGAGGAACATTTGGTTCTTTCCCATTTGTGTACCTCATGCAACAGCACTTTTGTTGATTAAAGATAATTTGATAACTGGGAGTTAAAGAAGGATTATTAAAACAGCTAGCAAAAGTGCAGCCTCAGAAATTCTGGAAACCTACAGAAATGACTTTTTAAATGCATTCTTCAATAATTTATATTTGACATTTTGGATTCTGAGCTGCTGAATGAGAAGAGAATTGGAATAGAAATAGTGTGTTGCCTAATATTTTACTTAGCTAGATAAATATAGATAGATAATTAGAGTCAATTTGGGGGTTTTTATAGCAATGGGGGCCTGTAGGCGGGAGAGACATTGTATACTAATAGAAATTGCACTGCTGTCCTGTTTAGGTGTTGAGGTTCTTTGATTTAAAGATACAAGTGTTTTTAAATTTATATTATTAGTCACGATTATTTTTGTTGCAAGAAACAGACCCTTCTCAATTGTGTGGAGCATAAGATAACTCTCTTGTAAGATTAGGAGTCAAAAGAGGTCTGGGTTTCACAGGTGTGGTGGTTCTGGATTCAAAGCCACCCTTGAATCTTAGTGTCAGGAGCTCATGCATCTTTCCTCTTGTGTTGAACCATTCCTGAGACTCAGCTGCACCCCAAATGCCTGCATCTTTCTGTCTCCTGCTCCAACCAACTGTGGGGCAGAGAGAACCAATGGCCTACCATCCACACAGCAAGGACTATGAATAAAAATGACTCCTTGGTATTCTGGCTCAGACATTATCCCCAAAGACATTGTTACCACAAATGTTACTGGTAACCAAGAAGAATCTGGAGAGCTTCTATTTTCTTAGGAGGAGAAGATGTTATATTCAGATTTGCTTGTATTAAACAGAGATAACTAGATGGTCAGGTGAATATATCCAGAAGACATTTGGTTAATTGCATCTGAAGGTCAGGGCAGAGGGCAGGGCTGTGGAACTCGCTTTGTTTGCCAGTAGCACATAGATGAGAATTCATATCATTAGCTCAAATGATACCACCTGAGAAAAATATATACAGAGAAGAGCAATGTGCAGAAAAAGTGAGGAGAAAATAAAACACTGTAGAACACTAGCATTCAAGAGACAGGAGGAGGAGAAACAAAAATAGTCATGCAGGAGATAGCAGTAGAACAGTTAGAGTAGAGGTAAACCCAGGAGAGAATAATCCCATGGAAACCAATGATATACAATTTTAGAAAGACATGAGCCTCTAGCATTCTCAAGTGGAACAGAGGGGACCAACACTGCAAGAACAGACAGTGAGCAGATTTGACATTATGAAGATAGGTGGTGGCCATTTGCAGAGCAATTTTTAGAGTTGAGGCAAGTGTGTGGTGGGTAGGTATGAGGTGAAAACCAGTTTTTCATGGTTGGTGGAGAATGGGAAATGGGAAGTGAGGATGTAGAATTAACTAGAGTAGAATATTCTTCCAAAGCAGCTGAACAAAGAAGGAAATTAAGCAGTGTTAAAGATAGGGCCTGGGCCAATGAAAGGGATATCCTTTTAGGATAGAAGAAATTTGAGTATATTTATTAGCTCAGGGTAAAAGACTGGAGGGTGCAAGAAGACCAAAGGATTAAAAGTTATGGTATAAACAAAGCCAAGAGAAAGGTGATGTGGAGGAAGATTCCGCATTGATAGGTAGCTGCTGGCCTATTACAGTTAAACTGTGCTGGCTGCCAGAAGTAACTATGAAGTATCTATGTATGTAAGGTATATTGTTTAATTAATTTTTAAATTAATGTATTAAACCATTGACATATGTACTCAAGTCTTTCTGTCTCTGATCTCTTATTACAGGTGATATAATGTATAGTTGATGTATTTTTTCTTGGCTATTATGGTGTTTAGAAATAGCAGAAACAAATCCTTGAAAAATTCACTATAAACTATTTTTAACCTTTTAACCATTTTGATCTATTACTGAAATACAAAACATAGTGTCATTGACTGATGTATGCTTTATTCCCCTTCCCTTCCCTTCTCTTCCCTTCCCTTCCCTTCTCTTCCTTCTTACTCCCATGAAAAATACTAGTGAGAAAAAAAAATAACAAACACCACTCATATCTCCTAACGCTAATCAAGTGATGAAAGTGGCTTACTCAATGGGAAAATTAAAGTAAATTTTTGTGATTAGGAGCCTTGTGCCATTTCAACAGTTGTAACTACTTCCTTATGGTACTGGTGATTCTAGACTTGCCTTTCAGATGCTAATAGAGCTTAGTCATACCAGGTCAGCAGGCTCAGAAAGCAGAGACAGGGACTCAGAAAGACATAACATGGGACATTTTAATTTTACTTAAAATATTTTTAATTCTTCTAGGGACACAGTGTATATATATTTGTGTAGTATGTGAGATGTTTTGATACTGGCATGCAATGTGAAATAAGCACATCATGGAGAGTGGGGATTCATCCCCTCAAGCATTTATACTTTGAGTTACAAATAATTGAATTATACTCTTTAAGCTGTTTTAAAATGTACAGTTATTATTGACTATATTCACCCTGTTATGCTATTAAATACTAGATCTTATTCATTCTTTCTATTTTTTATACTCTTAACCAACCGCATCTGCTCCCCAGCCCCCGACTACCTTTCCCAGCCTCTGATAACCGTCTTTCTACTCTCTATGTCCCTAAGTTCAATTGTTTTGAATTTTAGATTCTACAAATAAGTGAGAAGATGTGATGTTTGTCTTTCTGTGCCTGGCTTATTTCACTTAACATAATGATCTCCAGTCCATCCATGCTGTGCAAACGATTGGATCTTATTCTTTTTTGTTGCTGAATAGTACTCCATTGTGTATATGTACTACATTTTCGTCATCCATTTATCTGTTGGTGGACACTTAGGTTGCTTCCAAATCTTAGCCATTGTAAACAGTGCTGCAACAAATATAAGAGGGCAGATATCTCTTCAATATACTGATTTCTTTTGGTTATATACCCAGCAGTGGCATTGTTGGATCATAGAGTAGCTCAATTTTTAGATTTTTGAGGAACCTCCAGCCTGTTCTCCATAGTGATTGTACTAATTTACATTCCCACCAACAATGTGGAAAGGTTCCCTTTTCTCCACATCCTCACCAGCATTTGTTATTGCCTGTCTTTTGGATATAAACCATTTTAACTGGGGTGAGATGATATCTCATTGTAGTTTTGATTTGCATGTCTCTGATGATCAATGATGTTTGGCACCTTTTCATGTGCATGTTTGCCATTTGTATGTCTTCTTTTGAGAAATGTCTATTCAAATCTTTTGCCCATCTTTTCATTGGATTGATTTTTTCCTATAGAATTGTTTGAATTCCTTACATATTCTGTTTAATAATCCCTGTCATGTGGATAGTTTGCAAATATTTTCTCCTATTCTGTGCATTCTCTCTTTGCTTTGTTGATTGTATCCTTTGCTGTGCAAAAGCTTTTTAACTTAATGTGATCCCATTTGTCCATTTCTGCTTTGGTTGCCTGTGCTTGTGGGGTATTGCTCAAGAAATTTTGCCCAGGCCTATGTCCTGGAGATTTTCCCCAATGTTTTCTTGTAGTAGTTTCATGGGTCTTAAATTTAAGTCTTTAATCCATTTCAGTTTAATTTTTGTATATGGTGAGAGATAGGGGTCTAGTTTCATTTTTCTGCATATGGATTTCCAGTTTTCCCAGCACCATTTGTTGAAGAAACTGTTTTTTCCCCAGTGTATGTTCTTGGCATCTTTGTAAAAAACGAGTTCACTGTAGATGTGTGGACATGTTTCTGGGTTCTCTATTCTGTTCTATTGGTCTATGTATCTGTTTTTATGCCAGTACCATGCTGTTTTTGTTATTATAGCTCTGTGGTATAATTTGAAGTTAGTGTGATTCTTTCAGTTTTATTCTTTTTGCTTAGAATAACTTTGGCTATTCTGGGTCTTTTGTGACTACATATAAATTTTAGATTTTTTTTTTTATTTCTGTGAAAAATGTCATTAGTATCTTGAGAGGCATTGCACTGAATCTGTGGATTTTTTGGTAGTATGGACATTTTAACAACTCTGGCTATAACTTCCTGTACTATGTTGAATAATAGCAGTGACAGTGGGCATCCTTGTCCTCTTTCAGATCTTAGCGGAAAGGTTATCAGTTTTTCCCCATTCAGTATGATGCTAGCTGTGGGTCTGTCATATATGGCTTTTATTATACTGAGGTATGTTTTTGCTGTCTCCAGCTTTTTAAGGGTTTTTTTTTTTTTTTAATCATGAAAGGATGTTTAATTTCATCAAATTATTTTTCAACATCAATTGAAATGGTCATATGGTTTTTGTCCTTCATCCTGTTGATACGATGTATCACACTGATTGATTTGCATATGTTGAACTATACTTGCATCCCAGGAATAAATCCCACTTGGTCATGATGAATGATCTTTCTAATATATTGTTGAATTTGGTTTGCTAGTATTTTGTTGAGGATTTTTGCATCAATATTCATCAGAGTTATTGGCCTGTAGTTTTCTTTTTTTTGATGTGTCTTTGGTTTTGGTATCAGGGTAATACTGCTCTCATAGAATTAGTTTGGGAGTCTTCCTTCCTCCTCTTTTTTTTTTGGAATAGTTTGAGTGTAATTAGTATTAGTTCTTCTTTAAATGTCTGGTCGAATTCCGCAGTGAAGCCATCAGGTCCCGGGTTTTCTTTACTGGAGGATTTTTTTTTATTATGACTTTAATCTTGTTTTTTTTATTGGACTGTTCAGGTTTTGGATTTTTTCAATCTTGGTAGGTTGTATGTAACTAGGAATTTATCCATTTCCTCTAGATTTTGCAATTTATTGGCACATGGTTGCTCATAGTAGCCATTAATAATCTTCCAAATTTCTGCATTATTAGTTGTAACATCTCATTTTTCATCTCTGATTTTATTTATTTGGATCTTCTCTTGTTTTTTCTTAGTCTGGCTAAAGGTTTGTCAATTTTGTCTAACTTTTCAAAAAGTCAATCATTTGTTTCATTGATCTTTTGTATTTTTTTTTACTTCAATTTCATTTCTGCTCTGATTGGTATTTCTTCTACTAATTTCGGGTTTGGTTTGCTCTTGTTTTTCTAGGTCTTTAAAAGGCATCATTAGATTGCTTATTTGAAGTTTTTCCTCTTTTCTGATGTAGGCATTTATAGCTATAAACGTCCTTCTGAGTACTGCTTTTGTTGTATCTCATAGATTTTGGTACATTGTGTTTCCATAATCATTTGTTTAAAAAAATTCTCAATTTCCTTCTTAATTTCTTCATTGACCCAGTGGTCATTCAGGAATATATTGTTTAAGTTTCATGTATTTATATAGTTTCCAAAATTCCTCGGTTACTAATTTCTAGTTTTATTCCATTGTGGTCAGGGAAGATGCTTGATATTATTTCAATTTTTTCCAATATTTTAAGTCTTGTTTTGTGGCTTAACATATGGTCTATACTTGAGAATAATCCATGTACTGAGGAAAAGAATGTGTATTCTGCAGGTCTTAGGTAAAATGTTCTGTAAATACCTATGAGATCCATTTTGTCTATAGTGTAGATTAAGTCTGATGTTTCTTTGTTGATTTTCTGTCTGGAGATCTATCCATTGCTGAAGTGGGGTGCTGAAGTCTCCATGTATTATTGTATATGGGCCTGCCTTTCTCTTTATCTCTAATAATACTTGTTATATATATCTGGGTGCTCTAGTGTTAGGTGAATATATTTTTTAAATTGTTATATCCTCTTGCTGAATTGACCCCTTTATCATTATATAGTGACCTTCTTTGTCTCTTCTTATAGTTTTCTTTTTGAAATCTATTTTGTCTGATGTAAATATAGTGACTCCTGCTCTTTTTATGTTTCCAATGGCATGGAATATTTTTTTTACATCCCTTTATTTTTATGCTATATATGTCCTTATAGGTGAAGTGTGTTCCTTGTATTCAACAGATCAATAGGTCTTTTTTCATGCATTTAGCCATTCTATATCTTTTTATTGGAAAGTTTAGTCCATTTACATTCAATGTTATTGTTGATAAGTAAGTCCTTACTCCTGTCACTTTGTTTTATTTGTTTTCTGGTTGTCTTATGGTATTCTTTCCTTTTTGTCTTCTTCCATTAAGGACAGTTTCCTCTGGTGATATGATTTAGTTTCTTGCTTTTCATTTTTTTGTTTACCCATTGTACAGTTTTTGGTCTGAGGTTACCTTGAGGCTTCCAAATAGTAGCTTATGACCCATTATTTTAACCTGATAACAACATAACACTGCTTGTATAAACACGCAGAACGAAAACTAATAAAAACTCTATGCCTTCATTTTGTCCCCCTGCTTTTTAACTTTTGTTGTTTCTATTTATATCTTATTGTATTATGTCTTGAAAAGCTATTGTAGTTATTACTTTTGATTGGTTCATCATTTAGTCTTTCCACTAAAGACTAAGGTAGGTAACATACCACATATTGTTATAATATTGTGTGTTTTTCTGTATACTATTAGCAGTGAGTTTTGTACCTCCAGGTGAATGTTTATGGTTACCAATGTCCTTTTCTTTCTGATTGAAGTACTCCCTTTAGCATTTATTGTAGGACAGGTGTGGTATTGATGAAATCCCTCAGCTTTTGTTTGTCTGGGAGTCTTTATTTCTCTTTCATGTTTGAAGGATTTTTTTTTTTTTTTTTTTTTTTTTTTTTTTTTACCAGATACACTATTTTAGGGTAAAATTTTTTCCTTCAGCTCTTTAAAAATGTCATGCCATTCTCTCCTGGCCTGTAAGATTTCCACTGAAAAGTTTGCTGCCAGATGTATTGGAGCTCCATTGTAGGTGGTTTCTTTTTTCTTGCTGCTTTTAAGATCCTTTCTTCTCATTGACCTTTGGGAGTTTGAATATTAAATGCCTTGAGGTATTCTTCTTTGGGTTAAATCTCCTTGGTGTTCTATAACCTTCTTGTACTTGAATATTGACATATTTCTCTAGGTTTGAGAAGTTCTCTATTATTATCCCTTTGAATAAATGTTCTACCCTCATCTCTTTCTCTACCTCCTCGTAAAGGTCAGTAACTCTTAGGTTTGCCCCTTTGGGCTATTATCTAGATCCTGTAGGTCTGCTTCCTTGTTTTTTATTCTCTTTTCTTTTGTCTCCTCTGTGTATGTTTTAAAAGCCTATCTTCAACCTCACCCAATTCTTTCTTCTGCCTGATCCATTCTGCTATCAATTGCATTTTTCAGCTCTAGAATTTGTTTGATTCTTTTTAATTACTTCAATCTCTTTGTTAAATTTATCTGACAGAATTCTGTTTTCCTTCTTCGTGTTATCTTGAATTTCTTTGAGTTTCTTCAACACATTTACTTTGAAATAAAAGGTCACTTATTTCTGTTTCTCCAGGATTGGTCCCTGGTGCCTCATTTAGTTCATTTGGTGAGGTCATGGTTTCCTGGATGGTGTTTATGCTAATAGATGTTATTGGCATCTGGGCATTGAAGTGTTAGATATTTATTGTAGTCTGTACTGTCTGGGCTTATTTGTGGCCATTCTTCTTGGGAAGGCTTTCCAGATATTTGAAAGGACTTGAGTGTTGTGACCTCAACTGTATCTGCTTTAGGGGGCACTCCAAGCCCAGGAACGCTGTGGTTCTTGCAGGCTCATAGAGGTATACCACCTTGATGGTCTTGGACAAGATTTGGGAGAATTCTCTGGGTTACCAGCCAGAAACTCTTGTTTTCTTCCCTTGCTTTCTCCCAAACATACAGAATATCTTGCTCTCTATTCTGAGCTACCTAAAGCTGCAGGTGGAGTAACACATGTGACCTGTTGCCACCACCACTATGATGTACTGCTTCAGACCTGAAGCCAGCATGGCGCTGGGTCTCACCCAAGGCTGGCTGGAACTACCCCCTGGTGACCACTTAAATTCGCTCAAGGCCCCAGGGCTCTACAATATGCAGGTTGCAAGGCCATTTAGGCCTGCATCCTTTCCTTTAGGGAATGGATGATGGCTCCCTGGGTAGGTCCAGAAGTGCTGTCTGGAATTCAGGTACTAGCGTCAAAAACCTTAGAAGTCTATCTGGTGCTGTCTTGTATTGCAGCTTAGCTGGATCTCCAACCACAAGACTCAGTCCTTTCCATTCTTCCCTCCCCTTTCCAAAGGCATAGGAGCCTCATCCTGCAGCCACTTCCACCCCAGGCCATGAGGAGTATTGTCAGACCACTGCCGATGTTCCCTTAAGGCCCAAGGTCTCTTAAGTCAGCTTGTGAATGCGGCCTGTCCTGGGACTTACCCTTCAGGGCAGTGGGGTCCCTTCTGGCCCCAGGGAGGTCCAGAAATACCATCCACAAATCAAGTCCTGGAATCAGTGCCTTCCGCTTGGTGTTCTACCTACCTGTGGCTGTGCAAGACAAAGTCTCCTTTACTTTTCCCTCTGATTTTCTCAAGTGGAAGAAGTTTTGCCCTATAGTCAAAATAGCTGGTAATGTGCTGAGTCTTACCTGAAGTCTGCAAGTCTCAGAGGCTCTCCCAAGGCTCTTGATGTAGTACCTGGGTATCACTGCTAGTTGTTCAAGGCCCAAGGGCTCTTCAGTTAGCAGGTAATGAATGCTGCCAGAACTGGGTCCTTTCCTTCCAGACAGCAGGTTCCCTTCTGGCTCAGGGCATGTCTAGAAATGTAATCTGGGAGCTAGGGCCTTGAATGGGGGTGTGGTGGCTCTGATTGGTGCCTTATCCTGCTATGACTGAGCTGGTATCCTAAATCTAAGACAAAGTCCTCCCCACTCTTCCCTATCCTTGCCTCAAGAGGAAGGAAGGAAGGGGTCTCTTTTGGAGCTGCAAGCTGTGCCACCTGGGGTTAGGGGAGGGTGATGCCAGCACTATCTCGGCTGCTTCAGCTGGTGTCTCAGTATGTCTCCTGTCACACCTCCCAAGTCCACTGTCTTGGGCCTAGCTCAGCACTAGGACTCACCTGAGTTTTAGTCTTTATGGCCTAGACTGTCTTTCAAGTTTACTTGGAGACACAGAGTGTTGTAGCCCTTGCTGGTGAGGTTTTGCAGGCACTCAGGTTTGGACCACTGAGACCAACAATTCTCCTCTGGCTAGGGTTGGTTTAAATGCTTCCTCTGTGGGTGGGCATCAGTGAGTTTGGACTGGTTTTCCTTTCTGCTCTAACAAGACAGCACTGAGTTCAAAGCCTAACAATTGCAGTCTTCTCCCTGCGCCAGCACCAGAGCTTCTGTTAGCATCATGCAGCCAATGTGGGATTGGGTGGCATTGCAGATTCAGGACTGTTTTTTCTATCTCTTCAGTTCAGTGCCTCTTTCAGTGATCTGAAGTTAAAACTAGGTGTGAGTTTGAGTGCTCACCTGATTTTTGTTTTTTATGAAGGTGTTTTCTTGTGTAGATTGTTGTTAACTTGGCGTTCTTGTGAAGGGGGAAGATCCATGGTGCTTTCTATTCTGCTATCTTGCTCTGCCCCTTCCCAGTGTGGGACATTTATATCGAATGAATTAAGGATATATAACCATGTGCCATCTGCTGCAAAATAATTTAGAGTTTCAACACAAATTCGTGATATCACATCTTGAATTCCTTGAGACATGAAGTCAGATATAACAGTTAATTATATTTTGAAGTGTTTGTCATTAACAGGCTCACTCAGCTGTGCATGTTGTGATCAAAGCTCTAAGGATATCTGTGGACTTATAGCAGCCAACATTTTCCTCTTTGTGTTAAAGCAGAAAAAAGGACTTTGTAGTTCTACCCGACATTCTGGTATGACCCAGAATGTTTCACATGGACTTCATTTGGTGCTTCTGACTTGAAAAATTGATGAACAGTTATACATGCATTGTTACCACTAAGAACCTTATACAGGTTCTCCGTTTTACACATAGACTACTCAGAATTAAAATTTTAAACTAGGAAAGATAAGACCCTAAAGTAGTAGCAGAGAGAGAAAGCAAAATCTGCTGAGAGGAAGAGAAGCAAATAATAAAACCATGAAAAATTCCTGCAATTTTCTAAAGAAGAGGAGAGATTAAAAGTAGGTTCTTGAGGGCCAGATGTGATGGCTCAAGCCTGTAATCCTAGAACTTTGGAAGGCCAAAGCAAGAGGATTACTTTAGCTCAGGAGTTAGAGACCAGCCTGGGCAACATAGCAAGACCCTGTCTCTTAAAAAAAAGTAGGTTTTTGAATAAGACAAATAGATTGGAATCAGGCAATGAGATTTGAATCTAGGTTTAGGCCCTTAGCCCTGTGATGTTGCATAAATTATACAGGTCTATAAGCCCCTGTAAATGGGTTGCTGTGCATTTTAAATGAAATATAGAGTGAAAAGCATGATACCCAGCACATGAGAGATAGTTAATAAACATCAGTCATTATAATTAAAAAGGCACACTTAAGGGATGTATGAAATGGAAAGTGGGTCTGACAAATGTACTGAAAGTTGTTTATGTTAGAAACAATCTGGGAACGTTGAATAGACTGTAGGGAACACAGATGTGCTCTGAGTGGGGGCAGCTAATCGCCGGCAACATTAGTGAGGAGTGAGCATCCTCACCTCTCTGCAATAAATGATGCATCTGTTCAGATCAGCCTAAAGAGTAAGGACAATGGCTCCTTGAAGAATTGTAAAAAAATATGTATTTCCAGGATGCCTAATGTCTTTCCCTCTGCCCAACTTAATTGTTAATGAATAGGGCTGGTTAGTGTCCTGAAATCTGTGCATTCAAAGTGATCTTCAGTGGGTCTGATGACACGAACCACTGGGTTAGGGAATGGTGCCTAGAAGGGCAGAGCTACTTTAAAAAAATATACTACTGCTCAACCTGGTGGCTCACACCTGTAATCCCAGCACTTTGGGAGGCCGAGATGGGCGGATCACGAGATCAGGAGATGGAGACCATCCTGGCTAACACAGTGAAACCCCGTCTCTACTAAAAATACAACAACAACAACAACAACAAAATAGCCATGTGTGGTGGTGGGCGCCTGTAGTCCAGCTACTCAGGAGGCTGAGGCAGGAGAATTGCTTGAACCCGGGAGATGGAGGTTGTAGTGAGCCGAGATCGTGCCATTGCACTCCAGCCTGGCGACAGAGTGAGACTCTGTCTCAAAAAAAACAAGCAAACAAACAAACAAACAAAAAACCAAAAAAACCCTACTATGGCAATCATTAAAAAAAAAGTTTAGTAGGTCTTAAAGCCCTCTGAAAATCTAATGTAAAAGCTATGGATCCTTTAAGAATGCAGTGCATACTTATTCACAACAATTTGCTTACATTTCAAAGTGTTCTCTTACGTTAAAAGCTTAGCCGCACTGGGCTAAAGAAAACCCTCTGTGAGATTATTTATGCAAATAGAACTGTTTGTGGCACTGATAACAACTAGCCAAGTAAAGGGATTCTTTCTACTGGCTCCTAATGAGTTGTAACACAGAGAGCTAGCTCTTCATCAAAAACTTATGCCTTTCTTATTATAGCATAGAACTCTTGCTGGGAAATAACTATTTTCCCAGCCTCCCTTACATTTAGGCGTGGCTATACTAATAGCTTTGTCAGTAAAATGTAAGCAGTGATGATTTATGTGTCACTTGCAGGAAGAGAGGGTCAAGAATGAGACACACCTTCTCCATCCCCTCTTTTTCTCACTGGCTGTCTGGATGAACATCCCCGGGGTAACCTTGGAAACCACATGTTGAAAACAGAAAAGCAGTAAATTGAATGGAGGCTGGATCTTGAATTAATGCTCAGAGGAGAACTGGCAGCAGATCAGGAACACTCATTTTTCTTTATATGCAAGAGAGATACATTTATTATATGGTAAGCCACTGAGATTTCAAGATTTCTCGCGAGCAGCTGGTGTTATCTTAAATAACCACTGTACATTTTGATAACTATGGTAGAGGGTTTAGCCAAAGACCACTACTTGAGAAATAAGCAGTAAGTGTATAGTTTTCTGGCATAAGTCAGTAGGATAAATGTCTCCTGTAGAGGGCGGTAAATTTCATAGATGGTGTGCTGGGAAATAAAGCAACGAATGAAGCCAGTGTTGTTGTCTGAGCCAGTAGTGGAGCTAGCTCTTATGTCTACGGACTCCTCTCCCTAGAATAACCAGGACAATTTGGAACACTTAATACAAGACTCAGGCCGAAGAAAGGGGAGAGGTTTCTCCTGTCAGCACATTATGCTTTTAGTTTCCCCATTTAGAAAATGGGGATGACTCTTTCTTCCTGTGTCCTAGGTATGTGTTTTGGGAATGGAAAGAAAGAAAGGTTCGATGCCATTGTGACAGAGCTGCTGGATAGTCCCCAAATCCCTGTCCTTTCCTTCATGAGTACATGTCTAGACTTGCTTCCCATCCTCAGTTGCAGTTTGGTAGCTATGTAACTAACTGAGTTTTAGCTCATGGAATGTGAGTAGAAGTGATATATGTCACATTTTCCTGGCCTTGAAAAATCTTCCAGATGTGGTCTTCCATGTTAATTTCCCCTTAGGGCTGGCTCAGAGGGAAATGACCATCATGGCCTTGGTCTCTACCTATTGAAGGTGGCAAAGCCTCTGTCACTTTAGGTCCCTGAATGACTGTAAGGAGGACAGCTCTACTGAACTGATCACCTTCCCAGCGAGAAATAAAATCACATTGAGTTTGAGGCAAAATATATTTTGGGTTTATTTGTTACAGAAGCTAGTATTACTTTAACCACTCTAGCCAGCAACTGAACTTTGGACCATACACCCTAATAAAGATCCTTAAAAATTTTATAAATAAATAAACATATATGTAATATACATTATCTAGATCTTAACATACACATTTAATATATATACATGCATGTGTGCGTGTGTAAAAGGAAATCATTAATGTTTTCATTAGAATGACTGTAATATGATAGTAAGAACAATTGGAAGGTACTCTAGGACCTAAGTTGAGGAGCAAAGTATTTAATAGTCAGGAAGTTTCTTACTTAGATAGAACTCAATTAGTTAATGGGAAGTAAATAAATGGCTTTGAATCAGAAATGGCTTTTATATTTTTCTTTTGTTTTTATCTAACAATGACTTATTTATTCAAATTAAAACATTTGGGGGTTAACATCAGAATTGCTTCTCTTGAAATAATAGTGGTGGGTGAAGGGCTGAATCCTATCAGACTAAGGAATCCTCTGTAGAAGGGTTGTAGGGACCCCAGGACCACTCACAGCACAATCTGGAATATCTTGGATTAGGTGAGCTCTAAAGTTTCTTTTGGATATAGCATACCCTCATCTTGGAAACAAATAAGGTTTTCATATTTTGTTTCCAACTGTGTGTAGTTGACAACACCAAATTCTATTTCCACTTTCTTTTTTGATTAATAGTGACCTAACTGGACTGAACGAATGGGAATCCAATGATATTTTATCTTCTTTTCCAAGTGCACTTGAAAACCCCAGCTTCTCAGGAGTCTGACCAAACTGCAATCTAGTATTCGTGTCAACACATTTGTAAACACTTTTGTAGAAGAACCTTGCTATCTACTTTGAATACTAGATATATTGTTACTTCCCCTTTGATTTTTTAGTTAAATTTTATTCCTAACTCTGTCTGTGTATATGTGTGTGTGTGTGTGTGTGTGTGTGTGTGTGTATGTGTGCACATAATGATGAATATCTATAGCAATCATCAATAAAATATTTGATTAGGGGCCTCTTTTAGCTCTATGGAAAAATTTATTAATTTGTTAGCTTATGGTCTTAAGCCTAATTTTCAATAATTAGGAAAAGGAAATGTTGACTGTTTTTTTCAGTCAGAGTGAAACAGATGGGATACTCAAACTGCGTAATAAACAAACAGGGTAGTAACAGGGTAGTAAATAAGGACAGGGTATGTGGAGGTATACCAGCAAAGCCATAGCACAGTAAGGACCTGGGAATTAGTAATAATGAGGCACCATCATGATCTGGAGGCCCGAAGAGGCAAAAGTGGAAGAGTAGTTACCAGAAGCATGAAACAGAAAGGGCATTTGGAGAGGGCTGTGGGAAAGGAACTGTGGCTTGTGGTTGAGGGAAATTGGTAGCCCACAGCGGCCTTGGAGATAAATAATCCAACTTCATTCCTCTCTTCCATCTTTCTGCAGGGAATTCCCAGAAACCAACCCCAAAATAGAAGCCAGAGGGCAAGGGAGTCCATTTTATTAATCTACACATGTCAGCCTAAGGGGCCTTGAGTAGCGAAGAGAAAGAGAGGGTCTTGATCTAGATGGGCAACAAAATATCCAGCCTACTGATCATGGATCTCTGTTATAAAATTTAAGAGTGATATGGTTTGGATGTTTGTTTCCTCCAAATCTCATGATGAAATGTGATTCCCAGTGTAGTGCGGCCTGGTGGGAGGTGATTTGATCATAGGGGTGGATCCCTCATGAATGGTTTAGCACTATCTCCTTAGTGATGATGAATTCTTGCTCAGTTAGTTTACAGGAGATCTGGCTGTTTAAAAGTCTGGGACCTCCCCTTCTCTCTCTCTCTTACTCCCTCTCTTGCTACAGGACATTGCCTTCTCTCTTTAGACATTTTTCCATGATTGGAAGCTGCCTGAGGCCTCACCAGAAGCAGATGCTAGAGTCATGCTTGTATAGTCTGTAGAATTGTAAGGCAGTTTTGAGGTGTTTCTTCATAGCAATGCAAGAACAGACTAATACAAAGAGTATTTGTAAAAATTAAATTAGGTCAGGCACAGTGGCTTATGCCTATAATCCCAGAATTTTGGGTGACTGAGGTGGGAGGATCACCTGAGACCAGGAGTTTGAGACTAGCCTGGCAACATAATAAGACCCCCATCTCTACCAAAAGTTAAAAAAAGTTAGCTAGGTGCAGTCATGCACACCTGTAGTACTAGCTACTTGGGAGGCGGAGGCACAAGGATCACTTGAGCCCAAGAGATTGAGGCTGCAGTGAATTGTGATTATGATTGCACCACTGCATTCCCTCCTTGGTGATAGTGGGAGATGTTGTCTCAAAAAAAATTAGAGTAATTAGTATTCATGTTCGTGTTTAAAGATCTAATCCTTTATTTAAGGTGCTCTTTCATATGTAAGACTATTCTTAATCACAAAAATATAAGCATTTGAATTTGTCTCCGTCCAGTATGGTACATGTGACCATTTAAATTAAGATATATACAAATTAAATAAAATTATAAATTTAGTTCCTTGGTGCTCACTCACTTCATGAGGCTAGTAGCTGCTGTACTGGACAGCAGAAATAGAGGACGTTGCCATCATTACAGAAAATTCTGTTGGATAGTGCTACTCTAGTTATTTAATTGTTAATTGCCTAACTTCTTTCCTTTCTTTTGACTCAAAGTGGAAGTGAAATGACTTTTGTGATGATTCATTTTTTTCTTGAAATCCTGGAGCCTAAAATTATTAGATTATTATCTGAAATTATCTTATTCTGAACGAGTAGAGTTATTTGCATTTATGCAAAAGAAAGCACTGGCTAACTCAAGCAAAAATGAAATATACTGAAGAGATCTGTTAACACCTTGGTTTTAGCCCAGTCAGTCTGATTTTGAGCTTCTGACCTACAGAATTATAATAGAAAAAAATTATGCCTTAAGGTACTAGATTGTGGCAATTTGTTCTAGCGGGAATAAGACACGAATACAGTATTTCAAAGGTTTGTGGTCCTCCAAAGTTTAACTCTACAGGACACAAATCTTCATTAGGGAGATTTGAATTGAACTGGATTTTTCTTTCTGGGGGAGGTAATAATAAAAGGTTGAGAAGCACTGATACGGAGTTTCACAAATATTTCTACCTCTTACATTATCTACAACCAACCTAAACTATACTCACCCCTTTCCCAAATGGAAATAGACTAAAATTGTGATTGGTTCCTGCATCTTGTTCCAAGTATGGGGATATCTGGGCAATGTTTATTCCTTGTATGGTTTCCTTGAGATCAATTTTATCCTTATAATACTCACATTATGGGCTAAATGGCAAGGTTAATTACCATCACTAAACGCTATCTTCAATATTGGTGGAGGGCAATGTGAAAGAGAAAGGAAATTACTAAAAGAAAAATGACTCAGCAATGAAGGGAATATGAGCAGGGTTAGAGTTTCATCTCTCGCATTTATGATTTCTTCTGCACTACCTTTTCCAGTTCCCTTTGCCCTTGGTAGGGGTTGTTTGCCCGATGATATGCTCCAAATATTCATTCTTTAAATATCTGAAACCCTGCTGGTCCTTCGTTGGATTTTACTACATATTTGTTTTTAACCATATGTTTTAAGCATAGTTGTAAAAGAAGGTGTTCAGGGAATTACCTGAATTCCAGCCATTTCCCTGATCCTATATAATAGCTATAATAGCAGCAGCTCCTTCAGCATAGTGATCAACACTGT
The DNA here is from genome assembly GCF_000951045.1 of Mandrillus leucophaeus. NCBI lineage: Eukaryota > Metazoa > Chordata > Mammalia > Primates > Cercopithecidae > Mandrillus > Mandrillus leucophaeus. The sequence goes on along the minus strand of NW_012103120.1, from coordinate 1,694,474 downwards.
AACACCTCCTTTTGCCTATTTTCCCAGTGGTATAAAGATCTCTAAACAGTCAAGTGGTACTCATAGCTTTCATTTCAGCAGATAATTGCTGGATGCCCTGTTGGAGAAATTCCTTCCACTCCCTTGTGTGTTTTAAAACTCCCGAACAACTCAGATATGTGGATCTGGGAGATAAAATGCATCATAAGTAGAAAATTGTGTTATTGGAAAGAAGTTGAATTAGCTCAACTTTTGAAAGGCCATGAAATATTCTAAGCAACGGAGCTACATGATCAGTTTTGTATTCAGAAAACAGTGCTGCATTAAATTTACTTTCTGAATTATTCTTTGTTTAATTAGTTGATGATCAATATACCTCAAAGTAAGATTTGCATTTACTCTGCCAGTTCTCTGAGGCTGCTCCCAATCTGGAACCACCATAAATTAAACTTTCCTCTTAAGGTTTTTTTTTTCTTCTTCAAATCACACAAATAGTATGACTTCAGGTTGCAAATATGCTTTAAGAATGGCTTATGGCTCTAAATTACCAGAGTAAATATAATTTTTTTCCTCTTCAAGGGAACATAGATGAAATAGGTGAATTTCGTTTCTGTTCCATTCTGTGCAATGGAGCCTATGCCTCACCCATACTTACATCGTGAGTATAGCAGGAATCACTTAGATTACACATCCTTGAGGAGGCCTGGGATTTATGTCCCATTCCTTACCTTCTGAGCAGGTGTCAGAGTGGAAGCTCAAGGCCTTCCAACTTTAGTGATAGTCTTCAGGTCAAAAGTCAGCCTTGGCACTCTTTTATCTCCTAGACTTTCCAGGTTACTTTACTTCTGAAGCTTGATGTCTTCATTGCTTTTGTGTTAGCTCAGTGATTCATGTAAAAAAATACTTAAAAAAATTTTTATCTGACATCTTATTCAAAAGGGTTGTTCAGGGTATCTAATCTGCCATCCTGTCAAGTACAGAAATCCTTCCACTTTTATTTCAAAGGTAAGAAAACAGACTCAGAGTTAACATTACTTTCCTAGGATCACACGGTTGTTTTGAACAATGACATATGCTTAGTAGATACTAATTTTGAAACAAGATGAGAGTCAGGCTTTCTGACAATGCCTGGCACCTTGTTTTTATCTCTGTACTTAAAAGAAATCAATGTCTTGATCAAAGATGACTTGACTATAACAAATAAAGCCTATTAAAAATATACTGAGCCAAAAAGAAGATTTGGGTTATAGAACCCAAAGGCAGGAGGTGCAGTTTAACCACAGGAGGCATTGCCATCAGTTGTAAAAAAATCATCCAAATTCAAGGCAGTCACTCTCTCTGCCTCTCCAGTCCTCAAAATCCCCATCTCTGCAGTTCTCTTGCATTTGCCTTATTCTCTTAATTTTTTTGCTAACTGACTTCCTTGTCATTTTGCATAAGGTGAATAATGACCATTCTAGTTCCCTTTAAATTACCTCAAAGCCCAAATACTTAGTGACCCGAGTTCTCTCAGTGAACTCTAATACAATCAGTGTGAGGCAATATAATTGGTTCAGCTAGAAAATTTTCTTCTAGTTAGCTTTGGCCAAGGTGTCAGTTTGGGATGTGACAGTACACTCTATGGGAATGGGGCATGGATATATTATTTTAAACGAGAGAATATGATAAACTAGGTATTGAAGGAATATACCTCAAGATAATAAGAGCCATGTATGACAGACCCACAGGCAACATCATACTGAATAGGCAAAAGCTGGAAGCATTCCCCTTGAAAATCAGCATAAGACAAGGATGCCCTCTCTCACCATTCTTATTCAATGTAGTATTGGAAGTCCTGACCAGAGCAATTAGGCAAGAGAAAGAAAGAAAGAGCATCCAATAGGAAGAGAGGAAGTCAAACTATCCCTGTTTGCAGATGACATGATTCTATATGTAGATAACTCCATAGTCTCTGACCAAAAGCTCCTTAAGCTGATAAAAAACTTCAGCATAGTTTCAGGATACAAAATCAATATACAACAATCACTAACATTTCTATACAACTGCCAAGCCAAGAGCCAAATCAGGAATGCAATCCCATTCACAGTTGCCACAGAAAGAATAAAATACTTAGAAATACAGATAACCAGGGAGGTGAAAGATCTCTCCAATGAGAATTACAAAACATTGCTCAGAGAAAGCAGAGGTGACACAAACAATGGAAAAATATCCCATGCAGATGGATGGGAAGAATCAATATCATTAAAATGGCCAACATGCCCAAAGCAATTTACAGATTCGATCTTATTCCTATCTAACTACCAATGACATTATTCACAGAACTAGAAAAAAGTATTTTAAAAATCTCATGGAACCAAAAAAGAGCCCAAATAGCCAAGGCAATCCTAAGCAAAAAGAACAAAGCTGGAGGCATCACATACCCATCTTCAAACTATACTACAGGGTTACAGTAACCAAAACAGTATTGTACTGTTATAAGAACGGACACATAGACCAATGGAACAGAATAGAGAGACCAGAAATAAAGCTGCACACCTGCAACCACTTGATCTTTGACAAAACTGACACAAACAAGCAATGGGGAAAGGATTCCCTATTCAATAAATGGTGCTGGGATAATTAACTAGTCATATGCAGAATATTGAAACTGGACCCCTTTGTTACATCATAAACAAAAATAAACTCAAGGTGCATTAAAGACTTAAATGTAAATCCCCAAACTAAAAAAAACCCTGGAAGACAACCTAGGCAATACCATTCTGGATGTAGGAAGGGGCAAAGATTTTCCTACAAAAATGCCAAAAGCGTTTGCAACAAAAACAAAAATTGACAAATGGAATCTATAAAGAGCTTCTGCAAAGCAAAATAAACTATTACCAGAGTGAACAGATAATCTACAGAATGGGAGAAAATGTTTGCAAGCTATGTCTCTCACAAAGGCCTAAAATCCAGCATCTATAAGGAACTTAAACAAATTTACAAGAAAGAAAAACAAACAACCTCCTTAAAAACTGGGCAAAGGACATGAACAGACACTTCTCAAAAGAAGACATACATGTGGCCAACAAGCATATGAAAAAGAGCTCAATATCACTAATCATTAGAGAAATGCAAATTGAAACCACAATGAGCTCCTATCTCACCCCAGTCAGAATGGCTACTATTAAAAAGTAAAAAAAAATAACAGATGCTGGTGAAGTTGTGGAGAAAAGGGAATACCTACACACTGTTGGCGGGAATGTAAACTAGTTCAACCATTCTGGAAGCAGGGTGGTGATTCCTCAAAGAGATAAAAAAGAACTACCATTTGATCCAGCAATCCCATTGCTGGGAACATACGCAAACAAATATAAATTGTTCTATTGTAAAGACACATACATGCATATGTTAATTGCAGCACTATTCACAGTAGCAAAGACATGGAATCAACCTAAATGTCCATCATTGACAGACTGGATAAAGAAAATCTGGTGCATATACACCACTGAATATTATGCAGCCGTAAAAGAATGAGATCATGTTCTTCTCAGGAACATAAAGGGAGCTGGAGACCATTATCCTTAGCAAACTAACTCAGGCACAGAAAACCAAAAACTACATGTTCTCACTAATAAGTGGGAGCTAAATAATGAGAACACCTGGATACACAGAAGGGAACATCAGACACTGGCACTTACCTGAAGGTAGAAGGCACTTACCTGAAGGTAGAAGATGAGAGGAGGGAGAGGATCAGAAAAAAAAAAAAAAGAAAAAAAAAAAGAAAAAAAAACTACTGGATACTAGGCTTAGTACAGTGATGAAATAATCTATACAACAAACCCCTGTGATGTGTTTACCTATATAACCTGCATATGAACATAAAATGAAAGTTTTAAAAAAGTAATATAGGAAGGAAAAGACTAAAGGAGAATATATCCATCTCTAGTACTGCTAGAAATATATATATATATTCATATATATAAGTATATACATGCCTCTGTGTGTGTGTGTGTGTGTGTGTGTATTATTATTATTATTATTTTACTAGGCCATGAATTACTATGGAATTTTGGGCACACCAACAACTTAGGTCCTAAAACACAATAATGGCATTGTTTATTTCTCTTTTTGTAAAAAAAAAGTTGACTCAAAAAAAACCTTTGTTTTCGTATTAACCTTTTGTTTATGTAATATGCTAGAGTGGCATTTTCTTTCTTTCCATGGTCTGTACGAAAGAGTGACTAAATGCGGTTTAATGCTTTGTTCCAGCCAGTGTGTGCCAAATATAAGATGCAAAAAAAAATGACCTTTTAAAGTCTGACTCCTTGTAGATGACGGTTGCCAAGAAGAAGCCAGCTTATAGGTTGATTTAATGAACGGGCCAATCCATTATGAATAGGACAAGAGCTATTTGAAATTGCATCTGGGCCTGTTTCAGATGTTTTATCCAACTAAGTGTCTATAGAGTCTGTTTTTGTCCTTGGTTTATCTTATTTTGGCAATCTATGTGGTTTCTTTAATTCAGATTCTTTTGACTACTAGGTAGAGGAAGAGAAGACAAATAAATGCAAGTGTGTGTGTGTGTGTGTATGTGTGTGTGTAGGAAGAGGAGGAGGAGGAGGAGGAGGAGGAGAATATTTTGAGGAATTAAGGGAAATGTCTTCTCAGGACTAGAAAACTAGAATCTGAGGACATAATTTGAGAATACCTCCATTTCCCAGAAAAGACAGAAACAAGTCATGTATTTGGAAGCTCTTTTGAGATCCAGAACAATTTGTAGAGAATCTCTGTGGGAGTTGTTGAAAATCTAAGGGCAATAATACATCTAGACAACGTTTGACAAGGGAGAAGAAAACCTGCGATGACTTATTCTCTTCCTATCTATCAAGGGAATGGCAAGAGTGGTGTAGGGAATAGGAATATAAAGAAAAATTTAAAATATGTTGCATTTTTTGTTGGGAAGATGCTCTACCCCTTTAATACTGCTCAACTTCCTAATGCTTGTCACTTTTGTTTTTGTCACACAAGTTGATTGTGGATGCTCCAGTTCTTGAACCACATCGTGATAACTATCAAATTATATAATAAGATCATTTTGAATTGAACTATAGATAGGGTTCTTCTGTGTAATCTTCTTTGGGTGTTTATGTTATATCATGTGATATGACTTCATTTAAAGGAACTTCACTTAGGATGATTTACATCCTGAGAAATAGCTCTGACTTCTAGAGTTTCTTTTTCCCCCCTTAAACATCATTTGAAGAGATGCTCAACTAGTGTGTTTTTGAGAGTTCACAAACTCATAAAGAAATGTGATAGGGCTGGGTGTGTAATCCCAGCACTTTGGGAGGCTGAGGTGGGAGCGTTGCTTGAGACCAGGAGTTCAAGACCAGCCTGGGCAGCATAGTGAGACCCTGTCTTTCCCACTGCCCTCTGCACTCTCTATCTCTCTCTGTATATATAAAAGAAATATGATAGACATATACTATGACATGGAAAAATATGTTTCTAAGAAGTCAGAGACTATACTATTTACTAACATAGATACCATTCCTAACTAATGCAGTGCCTGGAACCAGGTATGTGCTCAATTATTTATTGGCTGAGTAGACAAGGTACATGCTCTGTTAGTTCCAAGGAGAATAAATGACATGATACACTCTCTTGGACTTTTTATTTTACTTTTCAGGGTATAATCAGGTGAGCAAAATAAAAATAATTGTGACATCAAATTGATTTGTAATTCAGACTGGGAAACACAGGAGTTTCTGGGTCATTAAATGATGGTCAGAGCCGAATCTACATAATCTACATTAACTGCTAGTTTGACCCTGAAAACCTGTCCAGAATGCACTGACATTAAAGAGGCAAGGAATTATGAACTACAGCCTTCCTGGATACATAATTTATTTCCTTTCATATGACATTTACCTTGAATAGTGATAAGTGTATTAGACTATCATAAATAATAAGTCAGATAAGCCTGTTTTATTTTGGAGTTTTAAAATTAAAAACTTAAAGAAGAAAGGGTGCAATAGTGGAATGAATTGGATTATGAAGTAACATTTTATAATAGTAAAATTAATATAAAAGTTTAATTATGATCTTCATATTTTCTCATATAATTAGAACGGGGGAAGTTGTCCCAGTTCATGATCTGGGATATTTTACTCTTGACAATTTGCTAGATTAAATTTCTAAAGGGTAGGGACAATGTGTTACCCAAACAACCTTTTATTTTTAAAATTTTTTTGAGGTAAAAATATACATAAATAATTAGCCATCTTTACCAATTTTAAGTGTAGAGTTTAAATACATTTATATTCTTCCCTCAACCCCTTCATTCCCATGATCCCCCCCTCTGGATTCTGGTAATCAGAACTCTACTTTCTATCTTCATGAGATTCACTTTTTTAGCTCCTGCACATGAGTGAGAACATGTGATATCTGTCTTTACGTGGCATTCTTCTTTGAATTCCTACGTCCCTTTTTTTTTCAATGTTTATTTTAGATTCAGGGGGTACGTGTGCAGATTTGTTACCTGGGTATATTGCTTGATGCTGAGGTTTGGGGCACAAATTTTCCTGTCACTCACGTACTAAGCACAGTACCCAATAGTTAGTTTTTCAACCAATTTCCCCTCCTCTCTCCCTCCCCGCCTAGGATTCTCCAGTTTCTATTGTTGCCATCTTTATGTCCGTGAGTACTAAATATTTAGTTCTCACTTGTAAGTGAGAACATGTGGTTCTCTGTTCCTGCATTAATTCTTTTAGGATAATGGCCTCCAGATGCATCCATGTTGGTGCAAAATACATGATTTCGTTCATTTTTATGGCTGCATAGTATTCCATGGTTTATATGTACAACATTTTCTTTATCCAGTCCACAACTGACATGCACCTAGGTTGATTTTGTGTCTTTGCTAGTGTGAATAGTGCTGCAATGAATATGTGAGCACATCTGTCTTTGGTAGGACACTGTTTTCTTTCAGATATAGATCCAGTAATGGAATTGCTAGGTCAAATGGTATTTCTGTTTTAATTTCTTTGGGAAATCTCTAAACTGGTTTTCACTGTGGCTGAACTAATTTACATTCTCACCAACAGTGTATAAGCTTTTCCCTTTTCTCCGCAGCCTCACCAGCATCTGTTGTGTTTTGACTTTTTAAGAATAGCCATTTTGACTAGTATGAAATGGTATCTCTTTGTGGTTTTGATTTGCATTTCTCTCATGATTAGTAATGTGGAGCATTTTTTTCTTATGTTAGTTGGCTGCTTGTATGTCTTCTTTTGAGAAGTGTCTGTTCATGTTTTTTGCCCACTTTTTGATGAGGTTATTTGTTTTTTATTTGTTGAATTATTTAAGTTCCTTACAGATTCTGAATATTAGACCTTTGTTGGATGTACAGTTTGTAAATATTTTCTTCCATTCTGTGGATTGTCTGTTTACTCTGTTGATAGTTTCTTCTTCTGTGCAAAAGCTCTTTAGTTTAGTTAGGTCCCACTTGTCAATTTTTGTTTTTGTTGCAATTGCTTTTGAGAAATTAGTCATAAATTACTTCTCAATGCCAGTGTCTGGAATGGTGTTTCCTAGGTTTTCATCCTGGATTTTATATTTTGAGGTCTTAAGTCTTTAATTCATCTTGTGCTAATTGTTGTATACGGTGAAAAGTAGGGGCTTAACACAAAGTATGGCCTCATTCTCTCTTCACAGGAAAGTATAACTAATAATAGTTAAACCTTTGTTAATCAGATAACCTAGGTTTTTTTTTTTTTGGCTGAGTACCCACCCATTAAGATCTTTGTGATTGAGTGGAAGCACTTCAGATTTCTTCAGAAATCCATTTCAGATATAATTCCCTTCCCTTAATAAGGCGTTATAGTGCAATGTTGCTTTAAAAAATGTTTGGACCATTTGAGTGGCATGAATGTCACCAAAAATATTATATAAAAATTTCATTTTCCATGGGGCCAAAAGGACAAAGTGCTAAAGACAGAGGCTTAAATTTCTATTTTGAATTAAATGTATCTTGAAACAAGAGGCAATACATCCTTGGTCGACTAAGGCAATGTGTAAGATAAAATACCTTTTACAGAATCCATCTTGAAAAGTATAGGCCAATGACAGGCAATCAGTTGTTTCTCAAGAAGAGATAAAGACATAGTTAAAAACCTTAATGTTGATGAGAAATGGACTTGCTGGTGCTTTAGGGGATGAAATGGGTTTTCTGTAGAAAAAGAGTTTTAAGTTTTCAGGAAAATTGTAAGTGCAATAAGATGTCATTGAAATGAAGTATTAGGGAATGTTAAATCTTGGGTCAGAGCAATAGGCCCCAAAATCATTTTCTTGGGTTCATCTTTGCTAGATTAAGTGAGCTCAGTTTTATACTTACTACTTCCTTACAGTTTTATACTTTCTATAACTTTTATTCTTTAATTTCCTATATCTGCCATTGATCTCTGTATCCAGCCTTGATTTTTCCCCCGACCTTGAGAATCATAGATACATATTGCTGTTGAACATCTTCACATGGATGTCCTACATGGTCTTAAATTAATATTCCACTCTTCTTCCTTTCCACACTGCTACCCAAGAACAGTCTTTTCTTCCCCAGTATTCCAGTCACTGTTAATGACATCACCATTCATTCACTTCCTCAAGATAGAAAACGGAGTTTTCCTGGACAGGGCTGCTGCTTGCTCTTGTAGTGCTTTTGTGGAAGTTAGAAAGAGTTGACCTTTTGGGCATACAGATCCTACCTGATAAGCCAAGCTCAGGTTGAATTTCAGTCCTCACTTCCCCTCCTCTGCTGGTTCTTGTTCAGCACACGACATGCATAGCTATGGAACAATCCTCATTCTAGATTTTTCTACTTTCTAACTCACATATGATCAATTTTCAGCACACAAATATCCTGTAATCTGCAACACCTTTTTCTTCTCTGCTTAATTGTCCTTTAAATTAGTTAATACAGAAAAAGTATATATACTATATATGTGTGAACACCACTAAACCTAGAACCTTTCCAAGAGCCAGAACATTATTAGCTTTTTGCCATCCTTTTTGGCCCTTCCTATTCCTGCCCTAGTTCATGCCCCCATTGTATCTCACTTTATTGCTATAGCCTCGTGATAGACTTCAATGCCGCAGTATGTCCATGTTAATCCACAAAGCGTATCACCACAAATTTACCTTTTCACTCCCTTGCATAAAACTCTTTGTAGATTTTCATTCCTTAGAAAAGAGCTCCTCTAAGTTGCTCAGCATACCAGGGAAGGCTGTCTGAGTTCTGTCACCCACATGTGTGCCAAGCCCAATCTCGGCACTTCGTAGTTTAGGCAGAACCAAACTGTCGTTCCCCAAACAGCACACTCAGCTGCTGGCTCTGCATGAGCCCAGCTGCATGAACATTGTTCTGACCAGCCAATCCTTTCACATTTTCTGGAGCATCTCCCTCTATGTCTCTCTCTTAGTAGACTGCTAGCTCTTTGAAGACAGCAAATACATCTTTATTTTTGTTTCTAATCCAATTTCTGGAGCATATCAGGGCTTCAAATGTTTGAATTGAAATGGTGAGGAAAGAAGTTTATCTAAATATCTTCTTGAGGGATGCCAAATGTTCTTTCTAATGTTGGTTTTAGATTCAACTGGTCATCTAGACATTTATTCTGGAGGCCTTTTAGTATATATTTAATGTATATATTTTTGTGATTATGTAAACACAATCTCTGGGTTACTTTGGGGAAAGTTTCTTAATGTGAATCTGCTCAGGGAATATGACAAAACAGAAAATAGTGTTGATTCCCCCCCCTCCACCCACTTTCAACATAATTAAATGAACTCAAAGGACTTGCTTGGTATCATGTAAACTCTTACATGCAGCGTTGTCCTACAGCCCTCTTGGATAAAGTTTTAGAAATTCCATTAGCACCCAGTGTATCTTCTCTTTTGTTCTCCTTTCATCTCTGGCTTTTTTTTTTCTCCCTGCCACTCAGATTTCTAATACTCTACAGCTGCTGTTAGGGTCCGCCAAGGCTCCCAGCACTCTGTGCTCCAGGGCAATTTCACTTGTTACAAGGTTTCCTCTCTACACTCTCTGACTTTCAGTCCACCCTTCTTCCAGGGCCACCGTTTATTACTGACTATCAAGAGGAAAGAAATCTCATTACATTAATTCAATTAGTATATGAATACTGTTATTTAACTTTATGTGTGAACTGTCTCAAGAGTATCTAGATTAAGAGGATACTTATTACCCTAAAGGAATGAAGCTTGAATGATGCATTGCATTTAGTGGGTAGTGCATCTTGATATTTTTCTAATCATCAAATAATGTGCATGCCTATTCCCTTTCCCACAAATCAGCCTTGCTTGAATGTCTAACTGTTCAAGTTGATCCATTTGTAAAAGAAGGAATAAGCTTTATAAATATTATTTACTGGCAAAGTCAAAAATGTACAAAGCATTTCAAAATCAAGTAGGGTGATTCTTATCTGTGGAGGTCAGGCATAAGGGCAAAAGGTCAGCCTTTTTATGCATAGTTGAACTTACAAGAAGTTGGTTTACATTTTTACCTCCCTTTCTACCTTCACAACAATCTCATACTATGAGAAAGCTTGGGTAGTAATGTGGGTTATTTCCTTTTCTCCAGCCCTAATGCATACCATGGTGGCAACGGATGTTTGAAAACTTTAGTACCTCTTTCAACGTGACAAATATTTGTTGAAAATATAGTATTTTCAGGGCAGTGTGCAATGAATAAGACATGATTCCTGTCCTCGCATAGCTTATTAGAAGCTCTCACTCCACCCAGAAAACAGGATGTTATAAATGTTACATAGGAGGTACAAATAGCCTCCCTAAGTTCCAAGGAGAAGATTAATTCTGTATGGCAAAGGCTGAAAATACTTTACAGAAGGGTAGCAGTGTAGCATCTGAAGAAGAGCTGTAACTTCAAAATGTGGAGTTGTTGGGCAAGGGTATTCTGGATAAAAGAGGAGTGTCAGCCAGAATACAGAGGCAAGAAAGAAGAGGATGAGCAAGGGTCTATCTGGAGTGTCTGAGTGGAAGAAAGGTCAGAGGCCTAGACTATTACTCTAGGTTTTGACCGAGAAACACTCAGCACATAGCAATTCCTTTATTCTTCAAAAAATAATTCAAACATGTTTTATTGCCACTTAATATATTTACATTTTAATTGTTTTCATTTTCAATGAGTCTTACTTTAGACAATATAACAACCCCAGTTTGTATCAATGAAAAAAAAAACTTTAGGAAATTGTCCCCTATTTTACCATTTAAATATTACATCTTAAAGTCTCATATTGTCTAATGAGTTTTAAGTTTTCTATAGTTTTAGAGTGTATCAGACACAGCTAATAAGTTTTAACAAGTAATCATTGAGTACCAACTATATACCAAATGCCATTTCGAGTGCTATAAGTGTGAAAATGTCTCTGCCCCTCATGCAGCTTAAGTTCCAGTGAGGGAGATAGACATTTACCCAATAAACAAATGAGTAAATGATCCGTAGACTGATAAACGATCTGTGCTTTTGCTATTGTGTCCGAAATTGGTGGGTTCTCGGTCTCACTGGCTTCAAGAATGAAGCTGCGGACCCTTGCGGTGAGTGTTACAGTTCTTAAAGATGGTGTGTCTGGAGTTTGTTCCTTCAGACGTTCAGATGTGTCTGGAGCTTCTTCCTTCTGGTGGGTTCATGGTCTCGCTGTTAGGTGTGAAGCTGCAGACCTTCATGGTGTTAGGGCTCTTAAAGGCAGCGCATCTGGAGTTGTTCGTTCTTTCCAGTGGGTTCGTGGTCTCAATGGCTTCAGGAGTGAAGCTGCAGACCTTTCCAGTGAGTGTTACAGCTCATAAATGCAGCGTGGACCCAAAGAGTGAGCAGTACCAAGATTTATTGCAAAGAATGAAAGTACAAAGCTTCCATAGTGTGAAAGGGAACCCAAGCAGTTTGCCACTGGTGGTTCTGGCAACCTGCTTTTATTCCCTTATCTGATCCCACCCACACCCTGCTGATTGGTCTATTTTACAAGGAGCTGATTGGTCCGTTTTACAGAGAGCTGATGGGTCCAGTTTGACAGAGTGCTGATTGGTGCGTTTACAATCCTTGAGGTAGAGTCACAGGGTGCTAGACAGGAAAGTTCTGCAAGTCCCCACTAAGTTAGCTAGATACAGAGTACCAATTGGTGTATTTACAAACCTTGAGCTAGACACAAAGTGCTGATTGATGTGTTTACAATCCTTGAGCTACACACAGAGTGCTAGACAGAAAAGTTCTCCAAGTCCCCACTAGGTTAGCTAGACACAGAGTACCAATTGGTGTCTTTACAAATCCTGAGCTAGACACAGAGTGCTGACTGGTGTATTTACAAATCCTGAGCTAGACACAGAGTGCTGAGTGGTTTATTTACAACCCCTTAGTTAGACATAAAGGTTTTGCAAGTCCCCACTAGACTCAGGAGCCCAGCTGCCTTCACCTAGTGGATACTGCACCAGGGCTGCAGGTGGAGCTGCCCTCCAGTCCTGAGCCGCGCCTGCACTCCTCAGCCCTTGGCTGGTTGATGGGACCGGGCGCTGCGGAGCAGGGGGTGGCGCCTGTCTGGGAGGCTCAGGCGAGGGAGCCCACCGCTGGCGGCGAGGGGCGGAGAGGGGCGGGGAGCTCAGACATGGCAGGCTGCAGGTCCAGAGCCCTGCCCCAGCGAGGAGGCAGCTAAGGCCCAGTGAGAATTCAAGTGTGGTGCATGCGGACAGGCAGTGCTGGGGGACCTGGCGCAACCTCCGCAGCTGCTGGCCCGGGTGCTAAGCCCCTCACTATCCGCGGAGCTCGCCCGGGCGCCTGCTGGAACTCGCACTGGCCCGCTACCGCAGCGCGCGCAGCCCTGGTTCCTGCCTGCGCCTCTCCTTCCACACCTCCTGGCAAGCAGAGGGAGGCGGTTCTGCCCTCAGCCAGCCCAGAGAGGGGGTCCCACGGTGCTGTGGCAGGCTGAAGGACTCCTCAAGCGCCGCCAGAGTGGATGCGGAGGCCGAGAAGGCGCTGAGAGTGAGGGGTGCTAGCACATTGTCACCTCTCACTATGGCAACAAAGAACAGCAAATTCTCAGTGGCTTAAAGAAACAAGATTGATTTCCTGCGTGCGTATCTGGGATCAGCTGGGGTTAATCTGTTTGATGCTTTGGATGGGTTCTGACCCGTGCCATATGCTTGCGATTCCAGCAGCTCTGTTGAAGGGGGCGGTGGTTACCTCAGACAAACTCTTCTCATTGTGAGGGAAGGGTCTCAGGAGCACAAAAGGGCTGGTGAGACTTACCATGCCCATTGAGGTTCATTGTCACTTCCAGCCATATTTTGGTGGCCAAAGCAAGTCACATGACCAAGTCTCAAGGGACTGGGAAAGTACACGCTTCCCAGTGTGAGTGCTATCGGAAAGACTGACTCTGCTGCATATCACCCAGTCTACCTCAAAAATAAACAAAAAGTATGTAAGAGTAGGATCTTCAAGAGTAATGTGTATTGAAAGAAAATAAAGCCAGGTAATGGGATAGAGTACCTGGGATAGAGCAAGAAACTTCTTTAGATAAAGTGATTAGGGAAGAGGTGATGTGACTTTGGACTTGAGATCTAAATGGTGAGCAAGAGCAAGTCATGATGAGGCCCGGGGAATAGGCATTGTGGACCTCAGCAGCAATATGGGTAAGCACCCTGTGGTGTGAATGAGCTTGGCTTACTTCCAGGCTGGAAAGTAGACCAAAGTGGCTGAAGCCTGCCAAATAGTGGTGACTGGAGAGGAGTTCAGAGCAGCAGGCAGGAGCCAGATCACAAAGAGGAGTGTATGCCAGGCAAAGAGTTTGGATCTTTGTGCAATGGGAAAACACCGGGCTTTCAAGTCAGGGTAGTGACACAACCTAAGTTTAAAATGTATCTTGCTGCTGTGTGGCTTCTGGACCATGGGAGTAAGGGTAGGTGAGGGTGGAAGCAAGGAGATGAATTAAGGGGCTATTGGAGGAGTCCAGGAGAGAGAGGATGGCAGTTGGGAATAGGGTAATAGGAATGGAGAAGGTGAGGAATCTAATAAGGGACATGTTTTGAAGTATAATTAAAGAAGGATTTCTTTTTCTGTTATAAGAGATCATGTGCTTTTCACTAAACACAGTCTAAGCAGCTGTGGTGGAAGGGAAAGAACACTGGGCTTTGAGTCTGAAGATCTTTCTTTACCCAGGCTTTGCTTTAGGCTGTGTTTGACCTAGGGCAAGCTCTTAACTATTCTGAGCCTTAGTTTCCATAATTAAAGCAAACAAGTAAACAAACGAACAAATAATAACCAGATAGGGAATGACAACTAAGTCATATAATTTTTAGGTGATGAAATATGAAAGAAATTCATATAAAATACAAGCAGACTGCATGAGTAAGGCTTAGATGTCTTTAATATGGTCATTTCTTGGCATTCTAAAAAAAAGTGTTTCAGATATAGGCAGTTCCATAAGTTGTGCATTCTAGAAGATGACACAGTGGTGGCAGTGCTGGCTTATAGGTGCCCCTAAATGATACATAAAATATCAATGTTGTGTCTCCCAATCTTCAAGTGAGTGCAGTCACTGAGAAATGCAGGAACTGTTGAAGCTGGAAGTTTCTCTAAGCATGGATTTATGATATACATTCTTGGGAGTCACCCTTTCATAGGTTGACCCATATGTTGCTGCCAGGGATAAGGGATAGTATGCCATAAGCCTTATCAGTTAATATAGCAATATTACTTGTAATGGAGTGATTAAGCCATTGTTTTGGTTGAAAACACCTGAGCATCGAATTGAGCTGTCAGGGATTTGCAGGAAGGTAGCAATTTTTCAGACAGGGTTCTGGCATTTTCTGATAACATCGTGTTTTTATATATAATTAATACCACTGCTATTTGGCTGGTGTTTCTGAGATGTGAACTGCAATGGCTTCGTAAGTCCCAGATTAGGGAGAGAGGTGATACTTTCACATCTGAATTTATTTCTTTCTGTTTTTTTTCTCCCTCTACCTGAACAAGTCTTTATAGACCTACTGCTGGCAGTCCTTTTGATGAAAAGCACAGGCAGTATCTCCCAAGTAAACTTAAAGCTATTTCCAGTTGGTGTTTCTAAGAAAGATTCAGCTAATTACGGTTATGTATATACCTTTGCAGCTTCACGGTTGAACATTTGAGTCACCTTCACATAAATAATCAGTTTCCATATGTATGTGTCAGGCAAGTTCCAAGGGAAAAAAAGTGAATCATTTAGTTTAAGAACCCCCCCAGAAAGGATTAATATTAAGGAAACCAACAAGGGATGTGGAGGCACCAGAACCTAGCAGCAAGGGAAGCCATTACAGTCCCTAGGGTTGAAGGGAAAATGGCATTATTTAAACCTGGTGAGAATTGGTGCTTTGGAGAAGGAATTAGCTTAATATTAGTTGTAGTCCTGGAGGAATATAACTTGGCAGAAAGGTAGTCCAAAGCATAGAGTGCAAGGAGAAGAAATATACTGATCTCCCTCTTTTCCCCAGCTCTGGCTACCTCCTGATGATGCCCATTAGCCATGCCCTACTTAAGCCAGCCTGCAAAGTAACTCAGATGATGTGAACCAGTTGGTCCGGTCTCCCAGCGACAAAGCAGAGAGGAAAAGAGCTGAGAATACATTTAGGCGACTAAGTGAACAATAACTACACATCTATATTTCTCAGCTATTATACTGTACCTTGAAATTTTCCCAGTTATCTGAAAGAGTTTTAAAAATTTTTCTAAAAACGTGTTTAAGTCATCTTGTGGGGGTAATGTCAAAAAAGCCACCAACAGACTAAATTATCTTAGTCTTGAAATCACCGGGTCATGAGAAACATCCCATGTGAGCAGTTTTGGTTCATTCTCCTATTGAGTGTGTTGAACAGGGCGTCGGGAGTTGCGAATTCTGGCTCCATCACTCAGTAAGCATGTGACTCAGGTGAGTCACTGTGACTCTGTGGACTTCTGTTTTCTCATTTGTAATATAAAAAAGAGTATTTATTGCTATAACCTGTAAGCATTATTGTAACCACTAGTGAATCATAGATAACTTCTAGAATATTTACTTCAGAAAGGCAAATCCACAGCCAAAAATTTATGTAACAATAAAAGTCATGTATTTGTGAATGTAGTTTTATCACTGCTTAGGATTACCCATAATATCATACTTAAAGCAAACAAGGTTAGTTGCAAGTTGACATAAACACAGATGTCTTTTGTGTAAACAGTCTGTTGTAGCCTTGTGATATGAAATTAAACGTATGCATTTGGAACCAATGAAAACATGAAGCATGACGGATTGCTGGAATTCCAGTACTGCAGAATGTCAATGTTTTTATGCTACTCTTACAACATGTACTTGCAAATCAGCATCTGTGGATGGTCAAAGGTAACATTAGTGAAGTCACTGGCTGCTTCCCATGGGGTCTGTACCCTCAAAACAGAATTGAGTCTTTATCGCTTGCTCTTCATGGGGCAAAGATTTATTTTTCTCTTAGATTGCTCTTCTCCCCCTTTTATGTCCCTTCCCATATCCAACTTTATATTCTTCTTTTAATTTCTATATTTTTGTCTAATTCTCCTTCTTTTTTCCCAAGATCAGGTATAATTTGGCATGTAGTTGAGTTTGAAGGGTCTCAAGAGTTGGTCAAGGTGTAGTTTAAGAAAGCAAGTGGAATCAATGCGTTTGCTGATACAGGTAGCTCAAAGCTAATGGAATTGCCTGTTAAGAGAGAAGTTGGCTTTAAGGCACATCAGTAAGTAGTAGACACAGGCAGGATTAGGAGTTTGGATTTCATTTTCATTGCAGTGAGGTCATTGAATGTTGGAAAGTGACATGATTAGTCTCACATTTCAAAAAGATAGTTCTGGTTGTTTGATAGTAAATGGCTTTGAGGGCATCATCAGTGGAGGCAGAGAAAACCAGTTCAGAGGTTATCATACATTTTCAAGGTGAGAGATTATAATGACTTGAATAATGTAAGTAGCAGTAAAGAAGGAGGAAGATAGATTTTGATGTGGTAGAAGCTGTGCTGTCCAACCCAGATTCCCTTCAGGACTGAGGCACTCGTTCCCTCAGCTCTGGGGAGAGCAGGCTGCCAACAACCCAGAGCTTAGTCCACCTCCAAGACGTGTTCTTTCCTAAGGGAAATGCCTCATCCAAGATCATGCCTCTGGGTTGGCCACCCCCATTAACTGCTCAATGAGAAGGAAGTACAAAGGCCCTTTCCTTAATTTAGGACAACCCTGAAAGACCATCCTAGCTCCATAGCTTCCTGTGGAATCAGTTGAGGCCCATGTCACCACTGCATTGCAGTTCAGCTGCGCCCGCTGTCATCCTGCTTTCCTATTCCCTTACATATGTTCTCCTGAGTACACCCCCAGTAAACCCCTTGTATACAAATCTCTCAGACTCTGTTTCCAATTCAAACCAGGAGAATGCAAAATCAGTTTTGGAGGTAGAATTAACAGGATTTGTGAACAGATCAAAGGGGGAAGGGTATGGCGGCCAAAATAAAGAAAAGAGAAGAATCTTCTATGTCGCTAAGGTTTCTGACTTCCACATCTAGGAGGATGATTATGCTTTGCATGGAACTTGGGAAGATTGATGCTCATTATTAGGATTTTGGATATGCTTTGTGTCAGGAGACACTAAGATTGACCTATTCAAGCAGGAGATGTCAAATATATAGTTAAATACATGAATCATCCCTTTCTTCAGAGCCCCACTGCCACTTCTTTCATCCTGGTCATCATCTCTCCTCTGGAGTTCTGCAGTAGCCACTGACTCACCTTTCTGGTTCCAATCATGTTCCTCCTAAATTCACTCTCCATTCTTTAGTTAGGGCTACTTTATAAAATGTCATAATTTAAGTTTTATACTTAAAATGGTTTTGTTGGTTCTCTTTGCCCTGAGATAAAGTCAAGATCTTTTAATCTAGCGTGGAAGGTCTGCCACCTCCACCCTGTCCAGAGTGTTGACCTCATCTCTTTTCAGTCTCTCATGTTTATCACACTGAACTTTTTCATGCCTTGAATGTACTCTGTTTTATCTTATCTCAGGGCCTTTCCGCATGGTGTTTCCTCTGCCTGGGATATTACCACTTTGCCCTCTCCCTTCAAAAGACTAATTCCTCCTCATCTTTGGGACCTAGTTTAAACGTCATCTCTTCAGGAATGTCTTTATGTCTTGGAAGGCCCCCCTGTGATATATTTGCAGAGCTCACTATACTTTTCTTATCATAATTCTTATTACATTTTTGTTTTGACAGGGTTCCTGGCAACTTATTTCTACATTCAGGGAAAGAAAAGTCTGGTCTAAATTAATATGGAATTCTTTTATTTTTCCATAGAGTCTTGTCTCGTTTCTTAGTCTTCTTTTATATTCAAATCAAAAAGTGCTCAAAACTGCAGACAGCTTCCCATCTGAGACCCTGGGGTATGAGCTTCCATTAAAATCGACCTCTAGGTCAGATAAGGTCAGATAAAACTTAATGAACTTGTCTCTTGACAACTCACCACTCCTCCGCTCACATCCCCTCCTGGCCAGAGATATAGTAAAACCAAGAATCCTAATAGCAATAGCACATTTCTCTCCTTACTTGACTCAGGCACGCTAGGAAGATGAGGGTTTTCTAGCCTCTGCCTGCTTTGTCCTCCTTTGTTGAACTTTGCTCTGAATGAACAGATCATCCCGGCTACAAGTTTTCCAAAGCCATCCCTAGTTTTTGTTTTGTTTTGTTTTGTTTTTGAGACGGAGTCTCGCCCTGTCGCCCAGGCTGGAGTGCAGTGGCCGGACCTCAGCTCACTGCAAGCTCCGCCTCCCGGGTTTACGCCATTCTCCTGCCTCAGCCTCCCAAGTAACTGGGACTACAGGCACCTGCCACCTCGCCCAGCTAGTTTTTTGTATTTTTTAGTAGAGACGGAGTTTCACCGTATTAGCCAGGATGGTCTCGATCTCCTGACCTCGTGATCCGCCCGTCTCGGCCTCCCAAAGTGCTGGGATTACAGGCTTGAGCCACCGCGCCCGGCCCCTAGTTTTGTTTTTAAGGCACACCACCTCTTCTGTATAGGACCTTCTGGTTTTAATGTATTATATTAATTTATTTTTTTACCACTCATTAGGAATTTCTTATCAGAGGTTACCCTGCCCAGACATCTGTCTCTGAAATGCTGAGAGGGTAAGAATGAGAGCAGAACATCAGGGATTTCGGCTATTGGAGTTGCACTTGGACATGGAGTTTAGCTTTAAATCCTTTATGAATTTCCCAAAGGTCTTTAGGGCTCTTTCTAGACAAAATTTATGGGTTATTAAGAGCTTAACATCTACAGATTGACTTTGGGCTTTGCGAATGCTGGGGGCCACATGTTGCAATATTGAGACACATTCTTGATATTCACCTTCACCTTCTGGTTGGCTGCATTCATTAAAGACATAGTCATCAGAGATAATTCTTAGCTCCTACCCCTCAAACACTAGGGACCAATCAGAAAGGGTTCTGTAGATGCCAGTCAACTTGGTAGCCTTTGCCACATGCATTCAATGATAACTTATGGCTTGTATCTAGCAAAAATTCCACTCTACAGGTGATTTTCTAGAGAGCTCTCCTTTGGAGGTCTTGAAGGTAATATTATTTTGAAATTCGTTTGCTGAGAAGTAGAGAGGTGAGCCACCAATCCTGGAATTTCTCACTGATTGCCTGACTATAAGCGGCCACCAGCCTAGTTGGTCATATCTATACACAAAGACTTTGTTCATGACCCCAGATCTCTTTCATGGATTCCTATAGACAGTGGCTCAATTAGTCCCCTTCTCTCAAAGGTGATGTTGTCAGGAAACTTGCAGCAGAATTCTGTAAAACTGTCAGAGGTTCTTGATGTTAGAGGACGAAGCATAGAAGAAGATGAGTAGAGATAGATTTTATAGCCATTCTGTAGAATTCATTGGTTTCTCAGGGAACACTAGGGTCAATGGCAATCCAATTGCTTTTCTATTTGTTTCAGATTAGCTTTCACTGTTGCTGTGAAACACTTGAAACACTTAGGAGAGGGGCTGTGTTTAGTTATTCACTGCTAATCCCTAGTACCTGCAGGGTGTTGGCCCAGAGAAATCACTCAATAAATATTCATGTCACCAATAATGTATTTGATTATTTCAATAGGATGCATCTCAATTTGTGCTTCATTTGAGGCTGGTTTTGAGATTGAGTAGTTTGTCTCAGCTGTTCCTTCTCCTTGCTCCCTTGAAGTCCTCTCCTTTCTAACCAGTTCTGTCCCCCACCAGGTGGATGTCCTCAGTCTGTGTCACTGCCATCATGGCATGTGCTCTCTTTGGGGTCTGTACTGAAGTCCACTCTCTGTTACTACCCATTGCTGTAGCTATTTTGAATGTCTTCCGCAGAGATTATACTCTTCATGAAGGCAAGAATACCACGTTGGTATTTGCAGTATCTTGTGGAGTCCTGGTATACAGCAAGAGCAAAGGAAAACTTGAATCTCTGAAGAAACTGCACATTTTGGCAAGCTAACTAACCGAATGACCTCGGGGAAGGTCCTTTGCCACTCAAGACCTATATTTTTCAATAAGAAAAATGAGAAGTTGAATTTTGATCTCTAGGATTTAATCTCAACCTTAGAATTAACCATTTTCCTTGCCTTGAGGTAAATCATTTTAGATTGCTTGATAGAACTTTTTGTGCCTTTCTAAGGTCTTTATTATTAATCAACAAGAATTAATGAAATAATATGTAAGATGCTAAGTGGGATGCTAACTTACAAAAATGTACTTAACATCTCACTTCCTATGTCTTTTCTTCCTCATTTTTGCCTAAATGTTTGGTAAAGTGTTTGTCTTTGTTTAGGGTGTTGGGATATTAACTTTCATCTATTACTGAGTAATCCAGAATATCTAAGTTAGCTCTGCTGATGACCATGTTTGAAAAATCACTTGCACTCTACAGTTGGATGTAGAGTGTCAGATATATTTCTCTCAGCAACAGTCTGTTTTTTTAATATGAATATTTGTTTTTGATGTAAAGTTCCACTGTGTCTTTTAATTATGAGTTTGGCTGAAAGCATTCCTAACCATTCTAGTTACTTTATTTTATTTGGGTGGTTAATTTATATGTTGGTCTGACTTCTCCCTCATTCATGGGCTTTAAGTGGGTGAGCTCAAGAAACACATATTCAATATGACTGTCTCTTCTTCTCTGGATTTAGCATGATCCTAAGCCTAGCAATTATCAGAAGGTAAAATACTCTTCCAAATGTGATTGGCTATGTGTAGTAGACTAGAAACATGTGGTAAACACTGGGTTTCTACTGAGATTTCCCTGTTCCCCTCACCTGCCATATTATATACGAAGGCAGTGGGATGACTAGAGGGACTTCTGAAATGACTCATGAAATCTTTGCTATTCTATGAGCTCAGTATAGGTAAAAGACAGATAAGAAAAAAGAAACCCAAGAACATACAAGTGCATTATACCTTTTCTCTTCAAGGTACTATATTTATGCATTTATTATGGATTTCCATGCATATCTATTTTTTAGTGACTGCTCAGTACTTGATTTTGAAATTATTCTCCTTATTTCACAGATCTTCATTCTGTACATAAAAGGTTTTTCAAAGCTATTTTTTCTATATGTTTTATTTAATAAGTATATCTATAGATAAACTGTCTTAAGATCATGCCCTATCAAGAACAAATTCTGCTCTTCTTGTGAGTAGGTGCAAGAAAAGCCCAGGCAAAGAGTCTATGTTCCTTTGGATTTATCATGCAAATTTTCTTATACAATATGACAATTCAAACACAGTCACATAGGTATGTAATATGAGAACTCCAGTGGAAATAAGCTGAGTTCCATTTAAGAAGCAGATAAGAAGGGTGTAAATAAAACAGAATCAGCAATGAGATGAGTTTTGCTGTGTACACCATGAATGAGCAACAATGGAGCCCAAGAAGATTCCTATCACTCAAGTGTGTGGTGATTCTTTGGGCTGGAAAATGCATTCTGTTATATGGAGCTCATTAGTATCACAGTCTTGAGCTGCTGTCATAAAGCCCAAATGCAGCTGTGAGTGCAGCCATGGGTCTCTCAGCACCTGCTATGTGTGGATCACTGATTAGAGTCAAGCTTTCAGTGCCTTTGAATTCCAACCCTTCAGTTCAGCTTGGGAAGGGAAGCAAAGTGCACAGAGTCAAAGACAGTAAATAGTGTTTGGAGGAAGTGCTGGATCAAAAGTCCTATCATCCTTTGTCTTGACAGAGCATGAATGACAAGGGCAGGCTCAGCTGTAGGGTTCCCTGAATCTCCCCATCCATGAGTGAGTGAGCTACATGTACAACTGGGAATGAATGGTGCTTCATCTGCAGAGCTTACCCTGTCACTCTGTGCTGTCAGCAATAACGCCAATTAGTGTCAGTTTTGATGATGGCTCTCGAGACCTGAAGAAGACCAGTGTTTTGGCTACTGAAATAAGAATGTGCTTTTCTATTCAAATCATAAGAAAAATAAAAATTCTTCTTAGGTCTCCAGATGTGGAAAGGAGGTGGTGAGTGAGTAAATCATTTGACTACCATAAACAATATTTTTGTTTAGGCATGACTGATTCTTTGGGGGAAGTGTTCTATAAACATGTCAGCCTCTGTGATCTGAATCTGAATATGAAATAAGAATGTCCCCAAGTACATTCCCTTCCTAGTTTGGCAGAAATTATGGCGCACACCTGGAATATGTTTTCCAGGAGTGGTGCTGGATTGTGCTGAGCCATTGCCCCTCCTTTCAGACAGGTGACTTGCATTTTCACACTCTCTGAGTTGAGTGTATATGCAGCTTACAGTAATGGGAAAAGAGGCTTAGGGTTTGCATTTGCGAACTGTGTCTCAGAATGTGATTCTAAATTACTTAGCTGGCTGATGTGTTCTTAATACAGTCTAATCTTGGCAAGGAGGCACTTGCTCTGAACATGTTTCATTCTTGTCTGCTTTCTTTTAATTATCCTTCTGTTTAGGGAAGGAACTGAACTGCCTAAGTGGCAAAAATGAAGAAGCATTATTTCTATCCAGCACAAATTTCGCATCAATGCTGATAATCTGGTAGCACAGAGGCAGTTACAATTATGGTCTAACACAGAAGAACAGTTTTGTAAACAAATATTCAATCCTGGAGATGAGAACTAGTTCAAGCCATGAAACTGGTTTACTCTTGCAAGTCAAGTTGATGTAGAAAACTGACGAGGCATGACAAGGCCCATGAGTTTTTTTTAGCACATAAAAAAGAACTCAGGATGTATTTGCCAAATTCTGGGTGATTCATCACCACACATTCTCTCTGTTTTTAGTAATATTATATGCTATCAACAATATGGTCTACTCTTTTGTTGTAGAAACAGCATGGATGATTTTTGAAATCTGTTTAAAGACCAAGTCTATCCAGACTTAAAAAGAAGTCAGGTAACATTTCCATTTTGTCCTGTGATGTGTTATTCTTCCTTTCTGAACATGTGGCAGAATATAAAAGGGTTTGTTGGGCTGTCTTGGAATGACATGCTTCCACTATTTTACTGATTTCAGTGTGAGCTTGGCATGCATCTCACACTTCTGCTTTGGATTGTAATTTGGACTTATGGCAGACTTTTAGGACTTTAAGAAACTTAAAGAAATCCACCCTAGAATGTACTTGAAAAGTATGTTTTTTATTCCCATGTCCTCATTCTTTATAGAAGTCTCTGAGTAAGCAGTTTTAGTTCTGTGACTCTCAAACTTTAATGTGTATATTTTCACCTAGAGGATCTTAATAAAATGCAGATTCTAATTCAGCAGCACTGAGGCAGGGCCCAAGATTTTCTGCATTTCTAATAAGCTCCCAGGTGACGCTAATGCTACTGATCTGTGAACCACATTTTGAGTAGGAAGGATATTCCTGGATTTCCCTGGCTGCTGCTTTATGAGTTGTATTTTCCTGATTCTTTCCATGCTTTGTTACTTTTGATTGGATGCCAGAGTGTTACCTTGTTGGATGCTGGGTATTTTTATATTCTTAAAAATATTCTTGAATTTTGTCTGGGATGCAGCTAAGCTACTTGGAAATAATTTGAGCCTTTTGAGGCTTGTGTTTAAACTTTGTTAGGTAGGTCCAGAGCAGTGTTAATTTAGGAC
Source organism: Mandrillus leucophaeus (assembly GCF_000951045.1). Lineage (NCBI taxonomy): Eukaryota > Metazoa > Chordata > Mammalia > Primates > Cercopithecidae > Mandrillus > Mandrillus leucophaeus. Next base: position 1,670,315 of record NW_012103120.1, on the reverse strand, counting down.
TTATTTTACTCCATTACTAAGCCAATTCTCTTCTGAGTACTCTACCAGAGACTCTAACCATTATGAGTTTTTCAATCTGGCTGTTATCTTTGTCCTGTGTGAGCTCCAGGATAAAGAAGATAAGGACTGAGAAAACAAGGTCAATATCTCATAAAAGCAAAATCAAGAAAGAACTCTTAAAAATTAAGGATATTATTGTTGTAAAACTAACAATGAGAACATGGTAAATAGATCAGGAATTAAAGTCAAAGAGTGGAGTAGAAAATCTCCCAGAATAGAAAGAGCAAGATATACAATATGAGGAAGAGAGAGAGAGAGAGAGAGAGAGAGAGGGAGAGAGGCATAGACAATCACTGTAGGAAGGTGGTTCTTCTTTCTGCCTTTGGTAGTTTCTTCACATAAATACATGGATCAGTACTCATTTGATGACTTGAGACAAATCCTTTGCAGGTATCTGGAATTCTCTCTTTGTGCAGCCATCTCTTCCCCTCTACTCTGCCTTACACACTCTAATTGCCCTCCCCTCCTTCATTTCTCAACTCTATGTCCTTAACTTAGGGAGATTTTTGGGCTCCCCCTGGGTTCTTCTCCATTCAGCTTGGACACTCTTATAGGCCCTTTATTTCCCTTCTTTCGGAGAGCGCTGTGTTATACTACCTGATGTCCAATGTCTAACAACCATTGCCTTCATATATTTTTTTTTCCCCAGTGTTCTAGGCATGAAGATAAATTTGGCCCATTACTTTATCCTGGCCAGATGTTGAAGTTCCTAGATATTCTTATCTATCCTGATTGTCTTTGCTTATTTAGCTTAGTGTCAAGAACTGTGCCCTGCTTGCAAACTAACGAGTAAGTCTGCCACAGTTACAGTATTGGCAGAAGACATGAGACACCTGGATCATAGAAAAAGGATATATTGCTCATGGCATAGCAAACAGCTTGAGCTTCATGTCCCTTTTATTCCTCTTGTCCTCCAAGTCCTATGAGGATATGTGGAGTGGCCTAGATGAATGGTGTGCACACAGTGGGTCTGCATCACAGCTGAGGATCCCTGAACCCGAGTCTTATAAAGAAACTTCTGGCCAATTTGCCAAAACTTTGTTCTGAAGGGAGACTTAAAAAATTATTCTGGTCACTAAGAAATATTCTGCTCTCTGCCCCGGAGGGAGACATTATCTTTAACTTCCAATATGTTCACCATATAATCATTCTTGGGAAAGATAGTCCAGATGAAAACTGTCACAAGACATGTTGAACCTCTCTGGAGAATAGCTCCTCAACACTAAGCTGTAATAGTGAACTGGCTGAGGGTTTTTGGACTCCGGTTACTTCAACTGTTTTTTTAAATCAGATATTGAGGGATGCAATTACTTACGCAGGATGTCTTTAAATAAGGGCCAGACTCAGTTTGACAGTGAACAGCATTTAGAACACACACATTGATGATTTACCATGTATTCAATTTTAACAAATAGGATGCCTTATAAGCATTGGAAAGCACGAAAGTTACTTACTTTTTCAAGGCAAATGAACACTCAAAGTAGGATTCTGCTTTTTGAAGATAATCTCAACTTCAATATAGGCAAAAATTCACAGTGTAGATTCACATATGATAAGTTATTGAACTTCGATAAGGTATATTGATACTGTTGAGTACAAAAAAATGATCATTTCCAATTTAAGTGTTACGTGTCTTGTCATCCAGCTGGGCCTGTGCTAAAATTGAGAGGTAAGGCTGGAAGAGAGAAGTCTGCCCAGGTGCAGTGAGCATCTTGTCCTTTCATTGGAGAATTTCTTGAAGTTTGATAATATTTCTCATGTGCTGTCTGAAAGAAGCAATTCTAATTATGTGTAACAAAAAGTATGTATGACATAGTTAGACTTGATTAAAGAAACAAAGCTGATAATATTGACTTTATTATTTGGCAAAGTCCCGTAGGAAACTAGAACTATTAGGCAAAACTATCTGGAAATATCATAAGCATGTCAATAGAAGTCATTCAAAGGCTTAGTCAGCTCATATAACAATTTAGATACATTGCATTCTCGGAAGTGGGTCTTTTTTAAAATAATTTTTGTATTTTTAAAAAATTATTATTATACTTTAAGTTCTAGGGTACGTGTGCATAACGTGCAGGTTTGTTACATATGTATACTTGTGCCATGTTGGTGTGCTGCACCCATCTCATTTACATCAGGTATAACTCCCAATGCAATCCCTCCCCCCTCCCCCCTCCCCATGATAGGCCCCGGTGTGTGATGTTCCCCTTCCCAAGTTCAAGAAAGGCTCAGGACAGATGTGGAGATAGTTTGCCCATTGTATGGTTTTGTGCTAGAAAGAATGGGAAGGGCTAATATTTGCAAATGACTTTGAGGGTAAGTTTCTGTCTTACCGGTAAACGTCTCTAAAGCTTTTTCTGGATCTCCTGGAAAAGTTTATAAGTTCCTATCAGCCAGGGCTTCTTACCTTGGGGAACTTAGACACAACGGGACTCTTCAGGAAGCCTGTGAATCTGTAAAATTTGGTGTGGTTGGATGTGTTGCATTTTTCGGGATAGAGTCAATAACTTTTATCAGATTCTTGAAGAGTCAATTGAGATTAAGAACAATGTTTCAAAGTTTAGATAAACTAAAGAATAACTCAGAGACATTTAGTTGGGTACTTTTGCACTCTCACAGTTAGTTTGAATGAAAATTGTTCTCTCAAATGTTAGAAAGTTAGTTGTAGACTGAGTCAAATGACAAAGGTAAAAACAGAATTGAAAGAGAGGGACTGAGGGGGATTTAAAAAAACTATAGTTAATTCGAGATTAGAAAATCTTATTAATATGCTTATTGGATGAAGTATAATAAATCTTATTAGCATATTTTTTGGTCTACCTGCTAGTAGAAAAGTCAGTCTGGAAACTTTTTCCTTGAGATGGCAAACTATGGTGCCAAAGGAAACAGTTTTAGTTATTGATACATTCTGTAGAAAGCCTGGAGAGCTTTGCTGAGGAATGTACATGACAGGCTTTGTCTCTTTACATATCCGTCCATCAGCACCTCCAGCATAGTTAACCAAGTTCAGCCTCATTTCCCTGAGTTTCTCACAGGTCAAATTGAACAAAACTCCAAGGGAAGATCTCACTGCAGAAAAACCACACAGTGTTTTTCTTGAGCAGTACACCGTGATCTTTGTCAAGTTATTAACATAAATTAATTCTCTTTTTTATGCTTCTCTCATGATGGTTATCCTTTTATTACTTCCAAATTATGGTCAAAGTTTGAAAGACACATTTCAAACTCTATTAGCTTAGAGACAATTGAATCATCATTTTCCCAAATTATGTTTTATATGAGAAGAAGAATTCAAGAGTACAGTTTTTTATTATTGGTCAATGCACAAAGCAATTTCATTTTATTATGAAAGTGGCCAAGGATAATTACAGGGTATTTAATGATTAGTTGGCCTATCAGAATCCTTTTCTTCAACATTCAGGGCCTATATATTGGCCTAATTGTGCCCAGGAAATTGATCCAAACTACCTATTTCTTCAGTCTGTTTTAAAACGTTGCTGTCAAAACTCAATTAAAGAGAGGAAGAATATAAAACTATATGGCATTCTATTTTTAATTAGCATTAGTCTGGTTTATTCCTTGACATTTCCTTGTAATATCCTGCCTCAGGACCTTGGAGCATGCTATTATGTCTGTCTGGCGCACTCTTTCCTTAGATATTTACATTCAGATTGTTCCTCCAAAGTCTTTTCCTTAATGATGCTTTCTCTAATTATTCTGGAAAATATTAATCTAAATTTTCTAAAATGTAATTATCCTGGAAAATATTAATCTAAATGTTCTAAAATGGAAAATTACCTGCATCACTCCCCTCTCCATATTGCTTTATTTTGCTTCAGCACACTTACCCTTATATCGCATAGCCCATCCTTCTGTCTATAGTCTCTACCAGAATGAAAGAAAGTGCCACACATATAGCTTTCAACTGACTCTCATGCTTCAAGAATGGTGCTCAGAATATTGAAGTTCTCCACTGAGCATTATTGAGAGAATGAATATATGGATCTTTATCTAAATATTCTGGAATAGTGTCTTTAGATGGAATGCATAGGTGTTCTTCAGCTACAGAAAAATGATGCCAACTTCTTTGACTATGCTCAACACAGAGCCTGTTGTCTTTTTCTGGCAGCAATTTCTAAGAAGTTAATTTTAATGGTTAGAATTATTCTGGAACAGTTAAACATTAACAGCACGGTGATAGCACAAGTTAAGTTGTCTACTACGTATTTATACAATATAATTGTCACTTCTGAACTTATTCAGTAGTTTAAACTTCTAAGTTTTGGTATTTAAATGGTCTCTTTTCCATTATCTTGCATAGAGATGTGACAGCCTATCATATTACACTAGTGATGTGATCCCTATCAGTAGTAAAAAAGTTTCAAGATCAAAGGTCCAAACTATCCACTTCTTATTTTTATCCTCATAATTCCAAAAGCAAGATGGAAAAGCAAGTAATTGAAGTAGTAAGGAAAACTTAGGATCCATACAAAATATGAGTGAAAGGATGATGTGAGTAGCGAAAAATGACAGTTATTGCAATTGTCTATTATTTTGATTCTTTGATTCCAGAAACATAATAGCTAAATTTAGGATTCAAGACATTTAATCAACTCAACTCAGGAGCTTAAAAGTCATATTTCTTCTTCATGTTTTAAATGGTCGATCTCACTTTTATTCTTAAATATCATACTTCACATTCTGTGATATCTTTAAAGATTTCAGAATTTATTTGAAACAAACAGGACATGATGTTAATTAGAAAAACTCTGTGAGTCACATTTCAGAATTGCTGCATGTGTAATTTTGTATTGCATACTTTAATGTTCATGGTGATAAACTGTAGACTAATTTATGAACATCTCAATGTAGCAGATGAACCAATATCCTTACAATATAGAGTCATAATAATTTTATTGCTATTTTAATCTAAAAATCTCAGCTGTGAGCAAAGATTTCAAAAAATAATCAACCTTTGTCCTTTTTTTGATGAAATGGAGTAAAACTTGAAAAAAATTTGAGGAAACAGTTAAAAATGACTTAGTTGTACTGATCCAAATGTTCTTAGCATGCTATAAGTGTTTGCTGCTGAAATTTTTTCCATTACCTGTCATCAAGAAGAGGTTAAATATGGTTCCTATAAATTATGTTGCAGACCAATTGCAGTAGAAAAATGGCAGTCATTATTTTATCAAATTACTTTTTATCTACAAGACTGCTGTCCTTGCTGCCATGGTATTGTAAATTAGGTGCTAATGTTTGAAAAGGGGAGTTTGTTACTTAGTTTCTAATCTCTATTTCTATTGCTGACAAAATAACTTTATCTTTTAAGTAAATCCAGTAAGACCCTGTTGAGTACTTTGCAGTCTGGGCTACTGCACATGTTTGATGCTAATAAATTCTCATGATAAAAATCAATAAAAGGAAGGTTTCATTTCATAGTGTTATGAGACTATGAGTTAGCCAAGAAGTATTAGTAACCAATAATAACTGTTAATTTGGCATAGAGTATCTAAATCTCTTGATATTGCAACCTCCAACAAAATTTACTTCATTGAGCTAAAATTGTAAATTTCAGCATAGGCTTATATATGTCTCAGAGTATTTCACAAATATTATTTGGCTATGGATAGAGGTGTGGGCTTGGGAAACAACCCAGTACTTGTTCAGGGCCTATGATGTGTTAGGTGTTTTTTCTCTTCAATGCTCACAACTCCGTACCTTATAGGTGTCCAGTACCTATGAGTATTATTATACTCAGTTTTTAGATAAGCAAACTTTTGCCAATGCCAAATCATACAGCATTAAAGAAGCAGACTCAAGACCTCTCAGACTCTAAGCTATGTTCTTATATTATCAGTCTGTATCAGTTCAGACTGCTGTAATAAATTACCATAGACTGAGATGCTTAAACAACAGAAATTTCTCACAGTTATGGAGGCTTCAAGCCTGAGATCAGGGTGGGAACACAGTCAGGGTCTTGTGAGGCCCCCTTTTGGGGACACTGACTACTTTCTTCTCATCATGTTGTCACCTGGTGGAAAGACAGCAAGGTAGCTCTCTGAGGTCCATTTTATATGGGTGCTAATTCCATTTATGAGGCCTCAACCCTCATGATCTAATAAACTCTCAAAGTCCTCACCTCCTAATACTATAGAAGTAGTGGTTAGGGTTTCAACGTATGACTTTTGGGGGATGCAAACATTCAGTCCATTGTACCACTTCATGTCATTCCCACACATTTTGCATATGGGGCACAATAGGAAAGGCAAGGACAATTGTGCTTATTTATTCTGAAGAGGAGAGAACTGAACATGTCTTTAAGAACGTATATTGTTTACGGGGGAGGGAGATGCATGAAAATAGTTTTGAAACTGAATTGAGAAACCAAGTCCTTGTTTTAGTCACTAATTAACTCTGTATGGTAAATAAACAACTTAACTACAAAGAGTCCCATTTGTTTCTTGGTAAAATGGAGGAGTTGGTTTCAATATTTCAAGCTCTTTTCTAAGTCTGAATTACTTTAATTCTGTGATGCTGAAAGATTATTATTGACTTAGCTATCTTGAGTTTAGATGAAAAGAGAAATGCTTTAGAATGAATGTCTGAAAGGTACAAAGAAAATTCTTGCTTACTGAAAGGCAGGGTTATGATTGGGGGCCATGAAACTATCTAAAAATTTGAAGGACCCACTCTCTTGGAGTGCCTTGAGGGTAGAAAATCATACATCAAGAACTTGTCATTCATTCAACAAATACAATTCGGAGTCCTTTCTGTGTACAAAGCACTATGGAAATATGTGAGATATAACCCCACTATCTTCAAGGAGACTTTGATGTAGTAGAGGAATAGATGTGTAAACACTAATAGAATATAGTATTTGTACAATAATGGATCTAATCTTTTTGAAGTGGGCAAAGGAACAATTTAGAAACCCCAAAGTAATTCAGAATAGCTCTCTTACTTATTTGCTTAACCACATGAAAGGCATAATGTAATCTAAAGTAATATTTTAAACACATCCTTTATCTCTCATTCATTTTCCTCACACACTCCCAAATCTGGTGCCTCTCTCTTTTCAAAATTCCCCACATCACACTACTGTACATTTTGTGTCTCTCTTCTTTCTTCCTCCCCACCCTCTCTTGTGTTCTAATTCTGTAAAACAAAATCTGAAAGAACTAGGAGAAAATCGATGTCTGAGCACAGAAGAGAAAAAGACACTAAGCCAGCAAAGATAAAAGGTTCCTTCAGGGACCTGTGATAGCTATAGTGTGGTTTTCCCCACTGTTTACCTTCACTTTTATCCACTATAGAGCTTCCTCTTAGGGGGAACATGTTCAGGTGGTTTTAGGAACTTATTTCACTCTCCACCAGTCACAGAGATAGAGGTGCTTCAGGACTGACCATTAGACTTCTTCATTCTCCTGGCCAAGGTGATTGGTTCAAGGACATGCTCATGTCCTAAACTGGGTCAATCCAAGGGTCTCCAGAAGATTGGATATATGGACTCCAGGAAAGAGTGAACCTCTTTCTTCCTTTGTCTATCACAAGCTGTAAGGATCACACAGTATGGAACTGCCAGAATCCATTTCCTTGGTTGGATGCAACAAGCTTCCAGCAGAATAAAGTTGCTAAAAGAGGAGAGCATAACTAGAAAATGGAGAAACCACTAAACAGTGGACAATATGAGTCTGTAGATCCAACAGTGTCGAAAGTTGATGTCCCTCTATATTCATCCAAGTGCATGAACTAATAAATCCCATCTTTTTTTTCTTCAGCTAGTTTAGGTTGATTTTTTGCCTTTTAAAAAGAAAACAGTCCTGTAGAATGCACATCCTTAGTTGTGGTTATGGGAATTTTCATGTGTTAATAATTGTCCATTTTCACTAATGCTGGGTCAGTCTTCATAAAGGTTGCAAAATGTTAGTCCAGAACACCTAAATCTCTTCATATCTCAAGTTCCCAGCCTACCTACTCTATCAGTAGAGCTCTGTTTACAGTTCAGTGTCTCCACTCTTTTTTTTCCTATTGGGCACGTATACATCTTTCAGGTTCCTCTGTAGGTGCTGCAAAGTAGACTTTATGTGAATTCATTGCAGTCCCTTCTTGAAAACCTTGAGGTTGAGGACTGATGAGCTTCTCAAAGAGCAAACCTGCATTTTAGGCATTTGGTCTCCTTTCCAGTGTTTTAACTCTTGAAAAGAGAAAGAAGCTTGGGAAAACCTCCTTGACACAATAAAACAGGAAACAAAGGCTGTCCTGACAAATATATCCCAACAATGCTGGATGTGCATACCTCCTGGGAAGGAATGGTGAAATAGCTACATTATTTCCACTTATACTCCACTCCAATTTATAAATTAAGAGACACAATCTTCATCAAGGACTCCTGGATTGCTCTTGAGGGTTCCCTGACCATGATGGCAGAAATCAGCCTTTTTCTACCTGCTGTTGGAAATTATCTTCAAGGGAAAGAGATACATCTCCTTTGCTTCCAGCTTTCCAAGATCACTCAGAGAGTGTTATATCTGAGTCTCATTAGTCTGTCTGGCCAGAGATCAGCCAGTTATCTCCTCAGTCCTTATTAGATTCAGTATTGAGGAAAATTTGGGTAGCTTTTTGGGAAAGTAATGAAGTCTATTATTGATTATTAATGACAGACAATCTATAGACCCTACTTAGACGATTATGAACTTTCAGGTCTCAGTTTGTAGTTCCAAATTTATCACAAATTATAGTTCTTTCTCAGATAATGTGAGAAGACAAAGTAAATGCTTCCCTGTTCATTGACATTTGGTGATAAATTTGGCATATGAGTCCAGTAACTTTTCATAGTAGCATAGCTTTGTTTTAGGGCAGTGGGATCCTGCTACATGGATATGTTCATTTTTATGGCTTTGAGTCTATCAACAGCTCTTGGGACAGAAACTTGCAAACAGTCCTCTGAGGCATACCTCTCCTTCTTATCCATCCCAATGCTTTGTCTATGGTATTCTCTAACCGTAATTTAAGGGTCTCTTTTCTAGACTCTGGAATAGTATTTTCTATAACTGTCTCAGGTTTCTGGTGGGAAGTATCTGTCTCAGTGGTTCCAACGCCTGTCTGATGTAGGTACAATAGACACCATCAAGTCCCTTGGAATTGGGACTTTGTCCATGAAGACATACAGTGTTTTCAAGCAGATCAAGCTGACATCTATGTCCCCTCAGTGTCCAAAATTGACTTCATCTTTTAAGAAACAAGATGTCTAACCATGTTGGAGTTAAAACGAATTTCAAATTTGCTACTTTCTTAGTATGTAGATATCCTGTGCATTTGACCTATGAAGTTTGATTCTCTGGCTGGAAAAATCACTATTTTGTTTTATTTTATTTTTTAAGTTTAAGTATTTTTTAAACTTTAATTTTAGGTTCATGGGTACATGTGCAGATTTGTTATACAGGTAAACTTGTGTTATGAAGATTCGTTGTACAGATTGTTTCGTCACCCAGGTAGTAAGCCTAGTACCAATTAGTCATTTTTTCTGATTCTCTCCCTCCACCCTCCGGTGGACCCCAGTGTCTGTTGTTTCCCTCTTTGTGTGCATATGTTCTCATCATTTAGCTCCCACTTAAAAGTGAGAACATGTGGTATTTGGTTTTCTGTTCCAGCATTAGTTTGTGCAAATAATGGCCTCCAACTCCATCCATGTTTCTGCAAAATACATGATCTCATTCTCTCATTCTGTCTTAGGGCTGCATAATATTCCATTGTGCATATGTACCACATTTTCTTTTCTTTTTATTATTATGCTTTAAGTTCTAGGGTACATGTGTACAACGTGCAGGTTTGTTACATATGTATACATGTGCCATGTTGGTGTGCTGCACCCATTAACTCATCATTTACATTAGGTATATCTCCTAATGCTATCCCTCCCCACTCTCCCCATCCCATGACAGGCCCCAGTGTGTAATGCTGCCCTTCCTGTGTCCAAGTGTTCTCATTGTTCAATTCCCACCTATGAGTGAGAACATGCAACGTTTGGCTTTTTGCCCTTGCGATAGTTTGCTGAGAATGATGGTTTCTAGCTTCATCCGTGTCGCTGCAAAGGACATGAACTCATCATTTTTTATGGCTGCATAGTATTCCATGGTGTATATGTGCCACATTTTCTTAATCCAGTCTGTCATTGGTGGACATTTGGGTTGG
>NW_012103120.1:1632730-1660011 GCF_000951045.1 Mandrillus leucophaeus | reverse complement strand
GCCACATTTTCTTAATCCAGTCTGTCATTGGTGGACATTTGGGTTGGTTCCAAGCCTTTGCTATTGTGAATAGTGCCACAATAAACATACGTGTGCATGTGTCTTTATAGCAGCATGATTTATAATCCTTTGGATATATACCCAGTAATGGGATGGCTGGGACAAATGGTATTTCTAGTCCTAGATCCTTGAGGAATTGCCACTGTCTTCCACAATGGTTGAACTATTTTACAATCCCAACAACAGTGTAAAAGTGTTCCTATTTCTCCACATCCTCTCTATCACCCGTTGCTTCCTGACTTTTTAATGATCACCATTCTAACTGGTGTAAGATGCTATCTCATTGTATATGTGTCACATTTTCTTTATCCAATCTACAGTTGATGGGCATTTAGGTTGATTCCATGTCTTTGTTATTGTAAATAGTGCTGCAATGAACATTTGTATGCATGTGTCTTTATGGTAGAATGATTTATATTCCTTTTGGTATATTCCCAGTAATGGGATTGTTGGTTGAATGGTAGTTTCGTTTTTAGCTCTTTGAGGAATTGCCACACTGCTTTCCACAATAATTTAACTAAATTAAACTCCCCAAAACAGTGTGTAAGTGTTCTATTTTCTCCAGATCCTCACCAGTTATTTTTTAACTTTTTAATAGTAGCTATTCTGATTGGTGTGAGATGGTATCTCATTGTGGTTTTTATTTGCATTTCTCTAATAATTAGTGATATTGAGCTTTTTTTTTCATATGCTTTTTGGCCGTATGTGTGTCTTCTTTTTAAAAGTGTCTGTTCATGTCTTTCGCCTACCTTTTAAGGATTTTTTTTAAATTTTGCTTTTATCTTGTAAATTTCTTGAAGTTCCTTACAGATGGTGGATTTTAGACCTTTGTCAGAGGCGTAACTTGCAAATATTTTCTCCCATTCTGTAGTTGTCTGTTTACTCTGTTGATAGTTTCTTTTGCTGTGCCGAAGCATTTTTAGTTATTAGATTCCATTTGTCAATTTCTGCTTTTGTTGCAATTGCCTTTTGCCATCTTCATCATGAAATTTTTGCCTGTTCCTGTGTCCTGAATGCTATTACCCAGGTTGTCTTCAGGGTTTTTATTGTTTTGGACATTACATTTAAGTTTTTAATCCATCTTGAGTTGATTTTTGTATGTGGTGTAAGGAAAGGGTCCAGTTTCAGTTTTCTGCGTATGGCAGATAGTTATCCTAGCACCATTTATAGAATAGGGGATCCTTTCCCCATTGCTTCTGTGTGTCTGCTTTTCTGAAGATCGGATGGTTGTAGGTGTGCGACCTTATCTGGGCTCTCTATTCTCTTCCATTGGTTGATGCGTCTGTTCTTGTAACAGTACAATGCTGTTTTGGTTACTGTAACCCTGTAGTATAGTTTGAAGATGGGTAATGTGATGCCTCCAGCTTTGTTCTTTTTGCTTTTGATTGCTTTGACTATTTAGGCTCTTTTTTGGTCCCATATGAATTTTAAAATACTTTTTTTCCAATTTTGTGAAGAATGTCACTGGGCAGTTTGGCCATTTTAATGATACTGTTTTTTTCCCCATCCATGATCATGGAATGTTTTTCTGTATGTTTGTGTCATCTCTGATTTCTTTGGACAGTGTTTTGAAGAGATATTTCACCTCCCTGGTTAGCTGTATTCCTAGGGATATTATTCTTTTTGTGGAAATTGTGAATAAGATTACCTTCCTGATTTGACTGTTGTTGGTGTATAGGAATGCTAGTGATTTTTGTACGTTAATTTTGTGTCTTGAAACTTTGCTGAAGTTGTTTATCAGCTGAAGGAACTTTTGGGCTGAGACTATAGGGTTTTCTAGGTATAGAATCATGTTGTCTGCGAACAGGAATAGTTTGATTTTCTCTCTTTCTATTTGGATTTCCTTTATTTCTTTCTCTTGCCTGATTGCTCTGGCCACAACTTCCAATACTACATTGAATAGGAGTGGTGAGAGAGGGCACCTTTGTCTTATGCTAGTTTTCAAGGGGAATCCTTCTGGCTTTTGCCCATTCAGTATAATGTTGGCTGTGGGTTTGTCATAGATGTCTTTTATTATTTTGAGGTATGTTCCTTCAATACCTAGATTATTGAGAGTTTTTAATATGAAGAGATGATGAATTTTATCAAAAGCCTTTTCTGCATCTATTGAGATAATCATGTTGTTTCTGTTTTTAGCTCTATTTATGTGGTGAATCACATTTATTGATTCGTGTATATTAAACCAACTTTGTGTCCTGGCCCAATTGATGGTGGTGGATTAGCTTTTTGATTGCTATTGTATTTGGTTTGCAAGTATTTTGCTAAAAAATTTGGCATCAGTATTCATCAAAGATATACGCCTGAAGTTTTCTTTTGTTTGTGTTTGTGTCCCGGACAGGTTTTAGTATCAGAATAATGCTGGCCTCATAGAATGAGTTGGAGATTTTGGAATAATTTCAGTAGGAATGGTACCAGCTCTTCTTTGTACATTTGGTAGAATTTGGCTGTGAATCCATTTGGTCCTAGCTTTTTTATTTGGCAGGCTGTTTATTATTGATTCCAATTTTGGAGCTTATTATTAGTCTGTTCAGGGAACTAATTTCTTCCAGGTTCAGTATTGGGACAGTGTGTGTGTCAAGGAATTTATCCATCTCTTCTAGATTTTCTTGTTTGTGTGCATAGAAGTGTTTATAGTAGTTTCTGATGATTATTTTTATTTCTATGGGGTCAGTTGTAACATTCCTTTTGTCTTTTCTACTTGTGTTTATTTGGATCTTCTGTGTTCTTTATTAGTCTAGCTATCTTATTATATTTTTCAAAAACAAACCCCTGGATTTATGAATCTTTTGAATGTTTTTTCATGTCTTGATCTTCAGTTCAGCTCTGATTTTGGTTATTTCTCATATTCTGCTAGCTTTGGTGTTGGTTTGCTCTTGCTTCTCTAGTTCTTTCAGTTGTGTTGTTAGGTTGTCAATTTGAGATCTTTCTAACTTTTTGATGTGGGTGTTTATGGCTACAAATTTCCCTCTTAACACTACCTTAACTGTGTCCCAGAGATTCTGGTATGTTGCATCTTTGTTCTCTTTAGTTTCAAAGAACTTCTGAATTTCTGCCTTAATTTCATTATTTACTTAAAAGTAATTCAGCACATTGTTTAGTTGCCATGTAATTGTATGGTTTCTACTTAATTGTGTGGTTTTATTGCTCTGGGAGAGAGTGTGTTTGGGATGATTTTGATTCTTTCGCATTTGCTGAGGATTGTTTTATGTTCGATTGTGTGGTTGGTTTTAGAATATGTGCCATGTGTGGCAACGAGGAGAATTGTATATACTGTTGTTTTCTCCTTTGCTTAGGAAACTTAATTTGGCTGGAAAGAAAATTCTTGGTTGAAGATTTTTTTCTTTAAGAATGTTGAGGCCAGGCGCGGTGGCTCAAACCTGTAATCCCAGCACTTTGGGAGGCCGAGACGGGCGGATCACGAGGTCAGGAGATCCAGACCATCCTGGCTAACACGGTGAAACCCCGTCTCTACTAAAAAATACAAAAAACTAGCCGGGCGAGGTGGCGGGCCCCTGTAGTCCCAGCTACTCGGGAGGCTGAGGCAGGAGAATGGCGTAAACCCGGGAGGCAGAGCTTGCAGTGAGCTGAGATCAGGCCACTGCACTCCAGCCTGGGCGACAGAGCGAGACTCCGTCTGAAAAAAGAAAAAAGAATGTTGAATATAGGCCCCCAATCTCTTCTGACTTGTAGGGTTACTGCTGGCAGGTCTTCTGTTAGCCTGATAGGATTCCTTTTGTAGGTGACCTGCCCTTTCTGTCTAGCTGCCTTTAACGTTCTTTCTTTCATTTCAACCTTTGAAAATCTGATGACTATGTGTCTTGGGGATTATCTTCTTGTGTAGAATCTTTCAGGAGTCCTTTGTATTTCCTGAATTTGACTGTTGGCCTCTCTAGCAAGGTTGGGGACGTTTTCATGGATGACACCCTGAAATATGTTTTCCAAGTTGTTTCCTTTCATCCTATCCCTTTTAGGGATGCCAATCATTTGTAGATTTGGCCTCTTTACATAGTCCCGTATTTCTTGGAGGTTTTGTTCATTCCATTGTATTCTTTTAAAATAATTTTGTTTGACTGTCTTATTTCAGGGAGCCAGTTTTCAAGTTCTGAGATTCTTTCCACAGCTTGGTCTATTCTGCTGTTAATAGTTGTAATAGCATTGTGAAAATCTTGTAGTGTGTTTTCCAGCTCTATCAGATCAGTTGGGTTCTTTTTTATTCTGGCTATTTCATCTGTTCTGTTGCTCCTGTGTCATTTTATTGTGATTCTTAGTGTCCTTGGATTGGGTTTTGGCATTCTCTTGAATCTCAATGATCTTCATTCGTATCCATATTCTGAATTCTATTTCTGTCATTTCAGCAAACTTAGCCTGTAAGAACGCTTGTTGAACCAGTGCAGTTGTTTGGAGGACAGATGACACCAGTCATTTGAGTTGATGGAGCTCTTGCATTGGTTCTTTCTCATCTCTGCATGTGGGTGTTCCTTTAATTGTGATGTAGATTGAGTACAGTAAGTAGACTCCTTTTCTGGATGTTTTCACAGGGCCCAGGTTTCATGCAGGATCTTTATTTGAAGGTGACTTCTTGTTTCTGGTTTCAGAGGTGGGTATGTTAGTGAGGTATTTTGGGTGTTGAAGCTTTGGGGTGTGATCCAGTGGGTGGTGCTTAGGCATAGCAGGTAGACTCTTGCTTAGTCATGTAGCTCCCCTATATTTCCTCACAGTTGCAGCTGTCCACCCCCTCAATGCTCTGGAAGTGTGGGTTCCTCTCCTGCTTGAGTTCTGGCTGTAGACTGCAGCTTGGCAGTCTCAGGCTGTCCACCACAGCTCTGGGGTGATCTTGGGTTTTATGTTTCCTCCCAAACTTGGAGGCAGCAGAAGGGACCTTACTAGTGGTTGTGGCTGAGGGTCTTTTGCTTGCTTTCTGGGGGCTCCACCTTAGAAAGATGCAGGTCAGCTATCACTAAGTGCAATCAGCCTGGGATAAGGGGTCTGTGCTGTGGGTCCAAGCTGGGGGTTCCCTGGCTGGTGATGAACAGGAGGGATGAGTCGGACCCATGGGAGATGAACTGGTCTCCTCTTGGCCTGATTGTAGCTTATTGGAGGTGTGGAGAAGGTACTTAGGGTCCTTGTTCCTTTGTTAGTTCAAGGGTTGCAGGGGTAGTATCACTGCAGAGGCAGTGGTAGAGAGACTTTTGATTGCCCTGGGGCTCCACCTCCAAGAAACACAGAGCCACTATTACTAGGAGTGTTCAGTCAGTGGGGTGGGGAAGCTGCACTGCTGGCATGAGATTGGGGTTCCATTTATTGAGGAGTAGAGAATTGAGCGCTCACTGGGAGGAGAGACTGGTGTCCTCTCTGTATGGTGACTGTGGCATGCTGTAAGCTTGGGTGTACCCCTCACGCTGCTTGTTTCTTCCCCAGACTGAGGGCAGCAGTGGGGATGGGGGTTCCCGTGGAAGAGGAGATCACCTCCTTTCTGTATGGTGTGCTGGAGATGCCAGTGTAATGACTAGGTTCTTTGTTCCTTCCCCAGCCCAAGGACTATTAGGATAGCACCCTTACAACTGTAGTGGCAGAGGGGTTGTGGGTTGATTCTGGGATTTCCTCCTTGGAGAAATGCTGGGCTGTCTCTGATTGTGGTGACCAGGCATGGTCAGGGTGGTTGTACTGGAGTCCCAGGTTGGACGGCCCTGCCCAGTGAGGAGAAGTGAGGACCAGCATCTGTGTGGATAACAGTCTGGCCACTTTTTTGTGAGATGATTGCTCTGTGTTTGGGCTCTGGACCAGCCCCTGGTCCCATAGACTCTCCAGAGCCTGGAGACAGCAAGGGCAAGGGCTGGGAGACAGCAAAGATGGCAACCCATCCCTCCCACTGGGAGCTCTGTCCAGGGAGTAGCATAGCTGCTACTGGCTCAATAACCCTGGTGGGGAGTGGCTGGAGACCCAGGCCTGAAGGACTCACCCAGTGAGAAGATATGAGATCAGGGACACATGTAAGAAACAGTCTGGCCACTTTTCTATAGGGCTGCTGCAGTATGCTGGGGGGTCTGCTCTAGTCCCTAGTCATCTTGGATTTTTCATTACCTGAAGGTATCAACAGTGAAGGCTGTGAAACAGCAAAGACGACAGCCTATCCTTCGTTCTTGGAGCACTGTCCCAGGGAGGTATGGACCTGAGCTGGTCTGAATGCACCTGCAGAAGGTGGCTGGAGATCCCAGTTGGGAGATCCTGCCCAGTGAGGAGGAACAGGATCAGGGACCCATGTAAAAAAGCAGTCTAGCCACTTTTTCATAGAGCAGCTGTGCTGTGCTAGGGGTTTGCTCCAGCCCCCAGTTGCCTTGGACTCTCCAGAGCCCAGTGGAAATAATGGCTAAGGCTGCTAAACAGCAAAGATGTCAGGTCACCTCTCCCCCTGGGACCTCCATCCCAGGGAGGTTTGAAACCTCTGTTGGCTGAAGCATATTGGTAGGAGTGGCTGGAGGCCCTGGTCAGGAGATCCTGCCCAGAAGAAATGGTATTGAGGACCCGCTTACAAAAGTAGTCTGGCTACTTTTCTGTAGAGCAGCTGTGCTGTGCTGGGGGTCCGCTCCAGCCCCCAGTTGCCTCAGGCTTTCCAAAGTCCGAAGGCAAGAATGGCTAAGACTGCCAAACAGCAAAGGAGATGGCCCACCACTCTCTCTGGAAGCCCCATCCCAGGGGGGTGTGAAACCTCGGTTGGTTGGAAAATACTAGTGTGGGTGACAGGAGATCCCAGGTGGAGATTTAAGAGAAATGGGATATGGGATCTGTGTGAATAAGCAGCAGTCTTACTGCTTCTCCATAGAGCTGCTGGACTGTGCTGGCGGATTGCCCCAGTACCTAGTTGCTTCGAACTCCTGCTTCCCTGGGTGGAGGAGGTTCCCCTGGCTCTGTGTTGCTCCTGGGAGGACAGTTGTCCTGCCTTGCTTTTCTCCATTCTCCATGGGTCAAGTTGTTTCCTTGGTTAATCCCGATGTGAGTACCTGGATGTTTCTGTTGAAGGTGCTGTATTTACTTACCCCTTCCATTTCTCTCTGTGAAAGCAGTGCAAACTAGTTGCTTTTAGTTGGCCATATTGGCCAACCCCCTGGCAAAATTATTTTTGAACAGTGCTTTTGTCCATAATGTGCAACTCTGATTTTAGTGTCACCTCCCTAATGATTTTTTGAGTTTTAAAGATGTTATTATATTTATGCCTTAAATATAATTGAAATGTTTTTGGCACCATAATTCCAACAATTTAGGTTTTGTAGGTGGAGGAGTCCTTTTGGGTCAGATCCGGAATGACTCTTTTAATCCAGTGAATTGTGTATCCTAAGAGTGTCCAAGGTCTTTATTGGAATTGCCACAAAATATAACCTTACAAAACTGTTAAACCACATTCCGCTCCTTTTACACTTTTTATTTCTTAATTTCAATTATATTTTGTCTGTTGTCCATTCGCTTGGGAGTCTGATTCTGGCACCTAATATATTAACTGTCCACCCCACATTCATGATACCCGCAGCAGTACCCATGAAAGAATTGGATGTGTAACTTGATAAATTTCCTCTGTTTGGCAGCTCCATACTCTGTTTTAATAGATCTTTTTTCTTGACTACGACTAATAACTTCATCAGCATGGTATATACCATAAGTTCTCAGCATTTTTTGCAACCTTTCAATCATCCCCTTACCTTCTCCAAAGAAAAGCTCATGTGCTATATGGCACATATTCTATGTCCTACATAACATGAATGATAATGAGCTTAATTAGGAAAAACATATCTCTGTTATTGCTTTAACTAGGTAAATGCATTTTCTCTTAATAAACTCTTTAGGGAGACTCAATTCTTAATGCTACAAGAATCTATGCTATAGGAAAGCTGTAGAGAAATACACTTTCAGAAAGGAGAGCGTTTTCTAGACATTTAAGTTACAGTCACATGTTGGTCTGGCCTCTATATCCTGCTTTTCTGACCTGGGAGATGAATTCATTCATTCATTTATTCAGTATATATTTATGGAGTGTCTGCTCTGTGTTAGGAAATGTTCTTGACACTGGTTATTTGTTAATAACAAAGACTCCATGCTTGTGGGTTTACATTCTAGTGGATGAGACAGGCTATGAACAGATAAATGTTATATATCAGGAGATAATACATGCAATGAAGAAACATAAAGAAGATAAGAAGGAAAGGAAGTTCTGGATTCAGGGCTTACTACTTTATATAGGATAGTCAGAGAAGGCTGCTATATCAGATGATATTTGTACAGACATCTAAAGGATGTAAAGGAATTAGCTACGTGGATATCACTGGAAAAAGTTTTCTGGGCAGAAGTAGAAACATATGCAAAGAACTTGAGCTTAGGGCATGAGAAGAGATGGTGGCTTTGTCCAGGGTGACAACTATAGAAATTGGGAAAATAAAGGTGGTTGAATTTTGGAAACACTTTGAAATAAAACCCACTCCATTTGAAGAAAATGGGTTTTCTTTACATCCCTTGGTGAATATAATTAAGTAATGGCATGAAGAGTCTTTGCTCTACTGTCCCTGGTGATTGGCTCATATTTAGCCCTTACTACATGACTGAAGTTGAAATCTTTATTTTGTGCATATTTTGCATATGCTAATATATGTGAACAGAATGTGTCAGAATAATTGAAATCCTGTGATGGGTTGTAAGTATGTACTTTTAAAATGCCAGGCATATGTTCTAGATTTTTATTATGTTTCACCTTTGTTAAATTGATTTAATGTATGTCACATTATGAGATTATTACTGTCAACTCCAAATTTCATTAAATCACTCATATCATAATAGAAGACATTGACAAAAGGCTGGTTGTGCTTTGTGTCTTTTATAGGATTCCTGGAAAATGTCATTATGGTTATGTCTTTTTGCTAAATGGAATTTGTAAGAACTGCTTAACATTTATGGGTGAGATATCAACCCCTCCCATCCCATGCTTGTAAATCCTGATGCTTTTGCTCCAGAAATCCTCATTTCTACACTGTGATCTCAGACTTTGGTTTCCTATCTGCATATCCTGGTGAGACAATGTCAGCTTGTCCTGTGCCACACTTTGAACCACAGCTATTGTTGTCTTTAAATGGTAATCCAGAGTGAGAGGTCATTCCACTGTACTTTGCCACCAACTCAAATGCTTAGTGCATTTCGAATCATGGCTTGTTAGAGTCAAAAACCTTTATAAATTGCCTTGTCTATTCTTTCGTCTTACAGATGTGGAAAATGAGCCTAGAATAGCTTTAAAAAACTTAATGTTTTTGTATTTTTTTACTATTATGAGAGACAAGAACTTGTGCTTTAAAAAAGCCTCTACCTGGGGTTGAATAGTAGATACTTTAACAAGAAATTTTATCAAAATATCACGGTCATCATTCTGAGGTCAAAGTCATGGTGTTAACAATGTGGTGCGAAATGATCTTGGGAGCAATAGTGTGAAGGGAGCAGCTAAGAGGTGTGTCTCTTGTAGGTGGATGTGCCTCCATCTTAACCTGAACAGCAGGCATATTGAAAAGAGGAGAAAATGGTTCCTTGTTTCCTCTTGGAGGTCATATCAGTCTTTTGGCTACTCAGAATTGTTTTTGACGGGTTATCCTATTAATAACCATTGATATATCTCTGGCAGGATAAAAACAGATTAGTAATGCTATAATGTAAAGGAAAAAATCATCTGTAACTACATATTTCTCCAGCGAGCCACTGACCCTTAAGCTCACATCATGCCTTAAAGCAGTTGATACATGCTTTTTTTTTTAGTCCCCAGTCAAGCACTGATTTCATTTTGTCGTATGTTTCTAAGCCTCGAGAGGTGCCTGACTAAAAGGCAATCCAGAGGTTGCTCCTAGAACAAGGGAAAATTGATTCTGGGAGAGAAAACAGCAGATACTTCCTATAATGGAGGAGCAAGGAGAGCAAAGGGATTCTCTGAGGGCTTCTTGAAGATAGAATTCAAGTTTGCTTTCCAAACTAAGATATTAGAGGAGATGTGAGGTAGAATGGTAATTTTTGTCAGTATCTGAGACCTCAATTATTGGCTTTTTATTTCATAAAACCCTCATTTCTTGGTATAGGTTTAACTTCCTTTCTAGAATAATCCTTTCCACATTTCCACCTGCTTATTGTCTTGGCAATGTGGACCTCTTGCTGTGCACTTCATAGGACCCTTATGGGCTTGCTTCACTTCTAGGTAGGGATGTCTGAGGCAATCTCTACCATTTGACCTTGAAGTTTGTGAACAATTTTGCTGTTTTTCATGTGAGTTATTTATGAGAAATGTTGCTTAAGAAAAAGTTTATCCCTATATATATACTTTGGAGAATATATATATAAAAAACAAATTATCTATACTCCAGAAGGATTAGTTTAATGGGGGGCAGTCCAGGGGTATGAACAGGTAATTCTGGACAATGAACATCTAACTACAATCCAGAGGAGAGTTTAGTTAGGGCTTCTGCTGACAAATAACACTAGTCACATTGGAGTATTTACTATTCTGTGAACATAAGTGCAGTCTCTCTCCTGTCCCACTAAACCCATCAACCGCCCCACATCTCTAGCTCTTAACAGTAACTTTTCTTGAAGACTCTGTAAAAATTGCTCCTTGAAATCTGTCCTTTTTCATTTAAAATGCTATTTCTTTTGTACAGTGGTAGCAATGTACTCAGACCTCTATTTACAGCCTTTATTTCATTCTGCCCTTTATAATGCTTAGTTGTTTACATGCATTCTGCACTCCTATATTATAGGCTTGTTGAACCCAGATACATTCTCTTGTATCTCCCTACCATGTGGCATCTGATACAGTGACTACTTACACTGGTCCCTTCAATACCTGTTTGCTAAATAAAGGAATGTAGTAGGTCAGTTTTTCCTCCTGATTATCAGTAGAGAAGTGTGAATGAAGCACACAGCTTGAATGAAGCACACAGCTTGTATCTTATCCAGGTTTCCAGGTTTACATATCTAGGATCAAAGATGGGCATCAAATAAAACAATCTTGTTTTGATTTAAATAATATTTTGATGTTTTCAGTTTGCATATCCGTTTTGTTTTAGTACATCTAAAAACACATGGTTTGGTCTTGTTTCTATGTGGGGTTTTAAAAGAAAAAAAAGGCCAAATGAAAAAAAAATGTTTACTTACAGCCTCCACCCCCAACACCCCCAACACACACACACACTCACACTTACATCACCACCATCAAATAATAATCATGGTACAGTGAATAAAGTCCGTTTCTGGTTTTGGAATATGACTGAGGCATCTGGATAAAAGTCCAAATTTAATAGTTACTGTACATGTCATGTTTTATTTTATAAATTTGTAAGTATATAAATAAGCAAGATATTATTTATAAACACAAGGTTTTGAAATTATTTATTGTTCTCTAAAGGATCCAATTTCTTCTTCTCCCCTCTCTCCTCCCATTCCTCCTTCCTGTCCTCTTCATACTCCTCTTTCTTTGTCTTAGTCGGTTTCATTGTCTTCCTTCTCTTTGGCATATTCTCTTTCTCCTCTTCCACCTCCTCACTTAGCAGTCTGACAACTTGGTATAGATTCTTTTGCCCTTTTCAATGAAGTTATAAAGTCCCTAAAAACTAAAAAGTGAAGTTTCTTAGGGTAAAAGATAGTTTAGCAAGAGGGACATTTTTAAGACAAAATAAATTTATTCTGTTAATAACAACACATCAAAATAAATAACTCAGAGGGCAAAATGTTAAATACTAAAAACCTTCCAGATTTATGTCCTACTGACAATGTAAGGGTTAATTTTATGTGTTAACTGGGCTAGTCTGTAGCACCCACTTATTTAATCAAACATTAGTCTAGGTATTGCCATGAAGATATTTTGTAGATGTGGTTAATATTTATGGTCAGTTGACTTGTAAAAAACGAGGTTACACTCGATAGTGTGAATGGGCCTCATTCAGTCCTTTGAAGGCCATAAGAGTAAAAACCAAAGTATCCAAAAAGAGAAAGAAATTTTACCTTAAGACCGCAGTGCCAACATTTGCCTGAGTTTCCACCCTGCTGGCTTGCTCTATGAGTTTTGGACTTGCCAGGTCCCATAATTGCTTGAGCCAATTCTTTAAAATAAATCTCCTTATATATGTATATCCTACGTGTTCTGTTTCTTTGGAGAACCCTGACTGATACAGATAGGAATACTTATAACAGTAATAAATGATGAAAGCAATACTTCCTGAAATGTTCTTAAAGTCACTTTAAGGATGCTTTATTTGGTAGTTAATAGGCATCAATTGCTGTATCTATCAATGGCTAGGATAAAAGTAGACAGTACCTGTGTTGTTCAAATAGATTGTGGCTGCCTTTGCAGTTACTTGCTAGCCTACCATAATGGTTTATAAAGTCTAAATAAGAATGAACTGTTCTGGCTGGGCACCTTGCCTCACACCTGGAATCCCAGCACTTTGGGAGGCTAAGGCAGGCGGATCACTTGAGGTCAGGAGTTCGAGACCAGCCTGGCCAACATGGTGAAACCCTGTCTCCCTGTAATCACAGCTACTGAGGAGGCTGTGTTAGGAGAATCACTTGAACCCAGGTGGTAGAGGTTGCAGTGAGCTGAGATCGTGCCACTGCACTCCAACTTGGGTGACAGAGTGACTCTGTCTCAAAAACAAAAAACAAAAAACAAAAAAAAAAAGGGAGAACTGTTCTGGAATGGATTATATTCCTCTTAAGAGTAATATATATTATAAATACCATTTTGATATGCTAAGAGAATCCAGTAAGCATAACCAAATAGATGAGCATATTCAGAAGGAAATCTTCAATTTATGGAAAATTGTATTCAGAGATATGATGTTGAGTTGCAATTTAAAGCACATTCTTTCACCTTCATAGAAATCATGTTGTGTATTAGGTTAAAAACAACCAAAATTTTTTATATAAGTTGCCCAAAATATACTCTGTGAAAGCTATTTTAGAAATTATGATTTATGTATAATGATGTGTTTTTAATGAAAAAACAAATGTCTACTTTGGAATACCAGGGATATAGTTTTTCCAGCTGCAGCTCTAGCAGAAGCATCTAGGAGTTATTCATTTTGACTGGCTTGGCAGCCAAAGGGAGAAATAATTTTTCCAGTTTAAGTCACCAGTGATGAGGCCTGGATCAGAGACCTCAGCATCTTGTGTTTATGCATTTTGACACTTATTTGTATGATCTGTATATAGCTCTTAATTGATTATAGAGTACTTACTTTATGCCAAGCATTGTGAGACACTGAAGGTGAAAAGACGAGAAAGACCTAAACTGTCTAGTAGTTTTCTAGTCAAACATACCACTACTCCTTCCCTCAAAGAAATAGAATTCAATGTGGTAAGCATTGAAGGGGAGATACAGATAAGGTGCAATGGAGATATAGCAGCAGGAACTCTTAAAGCAGCATGACTGGAACACAGAGTTGCATTAAGGACAATGGCAAGGACAAGGTTGTGAAGGGTCTGTCATGCTCCATTGAGCAGTTAAAACTTTAGTCTAATAAGAAACTGATGCTTTGCTTGTCCAATACCCTTTTTTCTTCCCGGAGCAATACTTACCTCCTTTCAGGGAATTATTCCTCTTGTATCTTTAGCCATGGGCATTCAATGGGATGACATCCTTCCAACTACAGGGATTGGTGGATGAAAAGACTTCTGTTCTGAGCTGGGACAATCATTTTCCCAGCTCCTCTCATAGTGATTTTTCCAAGGATGGGATTATTGTCCAGACTAGAATTTTTCTAATTATATTTTGATGACGAATATTCTTTCTTTGATAGTCAGAAGCTGTTAGGATGTGAGCTAGGATTTTTAGTCACCAGTCAATTGCCTTTTGGAAAAGCTTGCTTTAGAGAACAAAGTGACCTAAAGAGAGAAGTGGAAACAAGAGATGGAAAAATAATTTTTTGACAGTGTTTAAGAGCTTTCTTTTTGGTATCTAAAAACAAACTCTATCCTCCTGCCTCATAATTTCTTTACAAACTCGTGTGTGTGGTTATTTTTTAAGCTAATTTGAGTTGGGTTTCTCCTATTTGCAACTGAAGACTCTGGATTAACATAAGTACCTTGAAAGAATTTGGAACTGGACTGTGATGTGACCTCTGAATGCAATAGGAGGTTAGGTTGAGACCAGCGGGACAATGGAATGAAAAAGGATAATCAGAGGCAGGGAGACAAGACAGCTCAGTGTTGCCCAAAGTGTGGTTGAATGGATCACCAGTACTGGAATCTCCTGCAAATAGTGAAATAGTTTGTTAATCATGAAGATTCCAGGTAACTGAAAAACATTTCTGAGGATGGGGGCTGATAAATCTTCATTTTAAACATGCACATAAAGTAAAACTTTCAGAACCACTAAGTTTGGAAGCTACTGTCACCATGAGATGAGAATTGAGGTTTCAATTGTAAACCAGGGGAGGGGGATCATAGAAAAAAAAGGTTAGAGAGATATTTGGTTGGCAAAATACACAGAATTGGAAGGTTGTGCAGCAGGGCCATGGGAGTGAGAAGAGGCTAGGGTAATTCTCAGGTGTTTGGTTGCTTGGTAGATAACAGTAGAGTTACATTAATAAATTGAAATCTAAAGAAAGGAGTAGACTTGAATCTGGAAGAGAATATTTGGATTTGGGCTTTTATTATGAGTTTAAAGTGTTTGTGAGGCATTTTAATAGTTTTCCAGCAGGGCTAACTATACAGTCTGATAGTTTAGGGGACAATTCTGGGTTAGAAAGACATATTTAGTAGTTATCAGAATATAAGAGGAAGTTAAATCTATGGGCATGTCTGAGATTACCCGAAGAGTAATGAGTCAAGATGGAAAGTCTGTGATAGAGTCAAGGCCTGAGGACCACTGCTGTTTAAGACAGTGATACTGGGGAGTAGGCTGTTGGAATACCTTATTTCAGAGGTATGAGGTTTCTGACTGATGACAAGATTCACATTATGGTCTTGAAAGTGGAATACACAAGAGGAATGAAGGTAAAGGTAATGGCAGTTGAGCAGTTGAAGAGATTATGAGGATCTCCATTAATATTGATGTCCTTCTGGATAAAGCCTGGAAGTAATTTGGGTGATCCAGATGCCAACATCTGCAATGAATGTAAAATAAATTTGAAATTATGGGGGAGAGGGCAAGATGGCTGACTAAATGCAGACAAATGGAACAGCTCCCATGGAGGGACTGAGATGACTGGCATGCCATTAACAGATCTTCAGAAGGAAGGCACTGAGAGTAGACAGATGGAAGATGCAGAAACTGGGCTGTAGGAAAAGAAAGCTGGGGACTCTGCATGGGGCTACCGTGTACCAGGACTCATTTTTGGACCACAACAGCTCTGGGAGAATGGGTCACTTGTACTGGCAAGGAGCAACCTGCTATCACCCTGGGCTCTGGAACCTTGACAGGAGGGGACCCCTCAACCACCATGGACAATTGAGGTATCAGGAAGGAAGGGCTGCTTAGAGAAGTGGTGGAGACACTAAAGGTGCCTCCCTGTGGGAAAGGCATCTATGCCTCTCCTGAAAGTCACTTTTAGGATGCTTTATTTGGTAGTTAATAGGCATCAATTGGCTTTATCTATCAATGGCTGGAAGAAAAGTAGATAGTACCTGGGTTTTTCAAATAGATTGTGGCTGCCTCCTTAGCAGTTACCTCCTAGCATACCATAATGGTTTATAAAGTCTAAATAAGGATGAACTATTTTGGATGGAATGGATTACATTCTTTCACATCAACAAACCAGCTGGTGTGGAGCCTAAAGGATCTGGCGCAGGAGCATCTGCAGCAGAGCATGGCCAGGGACAGCAATCCCCCTAGGCTCAACTCGCTCCCATAAGATAATTTAGCTCTAGGGGAACTGTTGGACCTGAGATTTGCAAGGCCATCTTGCCCATCAGACATGGCTGGTTTGACCTGAGTACTCCTTGGTCTGCTGGCCTCTCCTGGAACCCCAGCCTGGCCATGCCTGCTTGCAGGGCAATCTCAGGTACCCATGGGCCCACACCATAGCTTCTGTGATGGCAGATCATGCCTGACCAGTGGAGAACTCCAGCAATGCAGTCCCTTCAGCCACATACCAGCCTGAACCCTCCCTCCCCATACTGCAGCTTCCCCCCAGTCCACGGGCAACTCCCTACATCACTTTGATGACACATGTCTGCACAGGTGGGTTTTGCTTTACTTGCCCCCCTATCATGAGGAGTGCAGTCCACACCCATGCCCTTCCCCTGCTGACTGCCATTGCAGATAGAACCTTAGCAGGCACAGAGCCAGCAAACCCTGCCCCTGCCAGTGCCCTACCCTTGTGCTAACACTGGCTAGAGAACATGGAATCCTCCCACACCCTGAGCAATAATTCCTGCTTACAGGGTACAGAGAAGGCACCCAGACCTGCATCTGCCAGCACCCCACCCCCCTGCCAACACCATCTCCAGCATAACCACACACACAGTCTTCAGCAGGGGCCCCCTGACCCCTGACCAGCTGTGTTGCCTCCACCACCACAGTGAATGCCCACAGAGAGGCAGGCAAGCCAGCACCCACTAACCCTCTGTCACACCTGCCACACCTCAGCCCTCAACAGCAGTGGGTTCCATACCTGGAGGATCAGGGAACAAAGTCAGGGCCCAATACAAGTCCCACAGAGTTATAGCAGGCAGGCCAGGAGTTGGAAGCTCAGTGCTGGCCCCCTAAAATCTCCCAGAAATGAAACCAGTTGGCTGGTTTGATGACCTCAAGGTCATCAAATAGGATAAAAGAAAAAAAATCTGAAGGTCAGCAACCTCAAAGATTGTAAGTAGATAAGCCTACAAAGATGAGAAATAATCAGTTCAAAAATGCTGAAAACTCAAGGAGCCAGAGTGCCTTTTGTCCTCTAAATGATCATATCACCTCTTCAGCAAGGGTTCTGAACTTGATGAGATGG
This sequence comes from Mandrillus leucophaeus, assembly GCF_000951045.1. Classification (NCBI taxonomy): domain Eukaryota; kingdom Metazoa; phylum Chordata; class Mammalia; order Primates; family Cercopithecidae; genus Mandrillus; species Mandrillus leucophaeus. Next base: position 1,642,999 of record NW_012103120.1, on the reverse strand, counting down.
CTAAAATGACAGAAATAGATTTCAGAATATGGACAGGAATGAAGATCATTGAGCTACAGGAGGATGTTGAAATCCAATGCAAGGAAGCTAAAAAATCATGATAAAATAATGCAGGAGCTGAGAGACAAAATAGCCAGTGTGGAAAAGAATGTAACCAATCAAATAGAGCTGAAAAACACACTACAAGAATTTCATTATGCAATCACAAGTATTAATAGGACAATAGACCAAACAGAGGAAAGAATATCAGAGTTTAAAAACTGGCTTTCTGAAATAAAACAGTCAGACAAGAATAGAGAAAAAAGAATCTAAAGGAATGAACACAACCTCCGAGAAATAAGGGATTATGTAAAGAGACTAAATCTATGACTAATTGGTGTCTCTGAAAGAGATGGGGAGAAAGGAGCCAACTTGGAAAACATATTTTAGTTTATCATCCATGAAAACTTCTTCAACCTAGCTACAGAGGCCAACATTCAAATTCAGGAAATGCAGAGAACGCCTGTAAGATACTTCACAAGAAGGTCATCCCCAAAACACGTAATCATCAGATTCTCCAAGGCTGAAATGAAAGAAAAAATGTTAAAGACAACTAGAGAGAAAGGCAAGGTCATCTACAAAGGGAAGCCCATCAGAGTAACAGTGAACCTCTCAACTGAAACCCTACAATCTAGAAGAAACTGGGGGCCAATATTCAACATTCTTAAAGCACAGAAATTCCAACCTAGAATTTCATATTTAGGCAAACTAAGCTTCATAAGTGAAGCATAGATACGATCTTTTTCAGAAAAAAAAAATGCTGAGGGAATTTGTTACTACCAGACCTGCCTTGTAAGAGCTTCTGAAGGAAGCACTAAATATGGAAAGGAAAGACCATTACCAACCTTTAGAAAAACATACTGAAGTATACAGACCAGTGACACTGTAAAGCAACCACATAAACAAGTCTGCAAAATGACCAGCTAACATAATGATGATAGGATCAAATCCACACATATCAATACTAACCTTAAATGTAAATGGGCTAAATGTCTGGATAAAGAACCAAGACCCATTGGTATGCTGTCTTCAAGAGACTCACCTCACATGCAGTGACACATATGGGCTCAAAATAAAGGGTTGGAGAGAAATCTACAAAGCAAATGAAAAGCAGAAATAAAGCAGGGGTTGCAACCCTAGTTTCTGAAAAAACAAAAACAAAAACAGACTTTAAACCAACAAAGATAAAAAAATACAAAGGAGGACATTATATAATGGTGAAATATTCAATTCAACAGGAAGCTCCAACTATCCTAAATATATATGCACCCAACACAGTAGCAACTAGTAGGACTAAAGCAAGTCCTTACAGTCCTTCAGAGAGACTTAGACTCCGCACAATAATAGTGGGAGGCTTTAACACCCCACTGACAATATTAGACAGATCATCAAGACAGAAAATTAACAAAGATATTCAGGACCTGAACTTGGCCCTGGATCAAATGGACCTGATAGATATGTATAGAATTCTCCACCCCCAAACAACAGAATATGCGTTCTTCTTATTGCCACATGGCACATACTCTAAAGTTGATCACATATGGCCAGGTGTGGTGGCTTACGCCTGCCATCCCAGCACTTTGGGAGGCCGGGGTGGGTGGATCACAAGATCAAGACATTGAGACCATCCTGGCCAACATGGTGAAACCCCATCTCCACTAAAAATAGAAAAAAAATTAGCTGGGCATGGTGGCATGTACCTGTAGTCCCAGCTACTTGGGAGGCTGAGGCAGAGAATTGCTTGAACCCAGTGGGTGGAGGTTGCAGTGAACTGAGATTGCACCACTGCACTCCAGCTTGGGTGGCTAAGTGAGACTCCTTCTCAAAAAAAAAAAAAAAAAATTGATCACATAATCAGAAGTAGAACATTCCTCAGCAAATGCAAAAGAACTGAGATCATAACAAATAGCCTATTGGACCACATAGTGCAACCAAATTAGAAATCAATACTAAAAATTCACTCGAAACCATACAATTACATGGAAATGGAATAACCTGCTCCTGAATGGCTTCCGGGTAAAAAACAAAGTTAAAGCATAAATCAAGAAGTTCTTTGAAACCAATGAGAGTAAAGACGCAGCATACCAGAATCCTAAGGCAGTGTTAAGCAGGAAATTTATAGCACTAAGTGCCCACATCAAAATGTCAGAAAGATCTCAATTTAACAATCTAACATCACAACTAAAAGAATTAGAGCATCAAGAGCAAACAAATCTCAAAGCAAGCAGAAGACAAGAAATAGCCAAAATCACAGCTGAACTGAAGGAGATAGAGACACAAAAATCCACTGGAAAGATCAGCAAATCCAGGAGCTGGTTTTTGAAAAAATAATTAGATAGACTGCAAACTAGACTAATAACGAAAAAAGGGAGAAGACTAAAATAAACACAATCAGAAATGACAAGGGAGATATTACCACTGACCCCACAAAATTACAAACAAAAATAAGAGAATATTATGAACATAAACAAGAAAACCTAGAAGAAATAAATAAATTTCTGGACACATATGCCCTGCCAAGACTAAACCAGGAGGAAACTGAATCCCTGAATAGACCAACAATGAACTCTGAAATTGAGGCAGTAATAAATAGCGTACCAACCAAAAAAAAAAAAAAAAAAAAAAAAAAAGACACAAAAAAAGGCCCAAGATCAGACAGATTCCCAGCTAAATTCTAACAGATGTACAAAGAAGAGTTGGTACCATTCCTACTGAAACTATTCCAAAAAATTTAGGAGCATGGAATCCTCCCTAAGTCATTCCATGAGGCAAGCATTATTTGGATACCAAAACCTGACAGAGACACAACATAAAAAGAAAACTTCAGGCCAATATCTTTGATTAACATCATGCAAAAATTCTCAACAAAATGCTGACAAACTGAATCCAGCAGCACATCAAAAAGCCTATCCACCATGGTGAAACAGGCTTTATCCCTGGGATGCAAGGTTGGTTCAACATATGCAAGTCTATGAATGTGATTAGTCACTAAACAGAACTAAAGACAAAAACCACATGATTAACTCAATAGATGTACAAAGGCTTTTGATAAAATTCAACACCGCTTCATGTTAAAAGCTGTCAGTAAACTACTTATTGAAGGAACATACCTCACAATAATAAGAGCCATCTATGACAAACCCACAGTCAACATCATACTGGATGGTCAAAAGTTGGACTCATTTCCCTTGAAAACCAGCAAAAAACAAGGATGCCCTCTCCACTCTTATTCAACATAGTATTGGAAGCCCTGGCCAAGGCAATTGGGCAAGAGAAAGAAATAAAGGGCACCCAAATAGGAAGACAGGAAGTCAAACTATCCCTGTTTGCAGATGACATGATCCTATATTAGAAAATTCCATCATCTCAGCCCCAAATTTTCTTCAGCTGATAACAACTTCAGCAAACTTTCAGGATACAAAACCAATGACCAAAAATTACTAGCATTCCTATATACCAACAACAGCCAAGCCAAGAGCCAAATTAGGAACACAATCCCATTCACAATTGCCACAAAAAGAATAAAATATCTAGAAATATACCTAAATAGGGAGATGAAAGACCTCTATGGGGAGAACTACAAACCACTGCTCAAGAAAATCAGAGATGACACAAACAAATGGAAAAACATTCCATGCTCATGTATAGGAAAAATCGATGTCATAAAAATGGCCATACTGTCCAAAGCAATTAACAGATTCAATGTTACTTCTATTAAACTACCATTGGGATTTTTCATAGAACTAGAAAAAGCTATTTTAAAATTCACACGGAACAAACAAACAAACAAAATTCCTGAATAGCCAAGGCAATCCTAAGCAAAAAGAACAAAGCTGGAGCCATTACTCTACCTGACCCCCAACTATATTACAGGGCTACAGTAACCAAAACAGCATGGTACTGGTACAAAAATAGACACATAGCCCAATGGAACAGAATTAAGAGTCCAGAAATGATCAGGCTGCACACCTACAACTATCTGATCTTCAACAAAACTGACAAAAACCAGCAATGGAGAAAGGATTCCCTATTGGATAAATGGTGGTGGGATAACAGGCTAGCTATATGCAGAAGATTGAAACTGGAACCCTTTCTTATACCATATGCAAAAATTAACTCAAGATGGATTAAAGACTTAAAGGTAAAAATCGCAAACTATAACAATCCTGGAAGACAACCTAGTCAATGCATAGGCAAATATTTCATGACAAAGACACCAAAGGCAACTGCAACAAAAGCAAAAATTAACAAATGGGACCTAATTAAACTTAAGAGCTACTGCATGGCAAAGGAAATTATTGACTGAGGGAGCAGGCAACTTACAGAATGGGAAAAAATTTTTGCAAATTATGCATTCAACAAAGGTCAAATATCCAGCATCTATAAGGAACTTGAATAAATTTACGTGAAAAAACCAAACAACCCCACTAAAAAGTGGGCAAAGGACATGAACAGACACTTTAAAAAAAAGACATATATGCAGTCAACAATCATATGAAAAAAAGCTCAGCATCACTAATCATTTGAAAAATGCAAATCAAAACCACAATGAAATACCATTTCACACCAGTCAGAATGGCTATTGTTAATAAGCCAAAAATAATGATGCTAGCGAGGTTGTGGAGACAAGCAACACTTTTACACTCTAAGTGGGAGTGTAAGTTAGTCCAACCATTGTGGAAGACAGTGTGGTAATTCCTCAAAGACCTAAAAACAGAAATACCATTCGATTTGGCAATCCCATTACTGGGTGTATACTGAAAGGCATATAAATAATTCTATTATAAAACCATATGCACATATATGTTCATTGCAGCATGATTCACAATCGCAAAGACATGGAATCAACCTATATGTCCATCAGTGATACACTGGATAAAGACAACATGGTACATATCTACCACAGAGTACTATGCAGCCATAAAAAAGAACAAGATCCTGTTCTTTGCAGGGACATGGATGGAGCTGGAGGCCATTATTTTCAGCAAACTAATCCAGGAACAGAAAACCAAATACTGCATGTTCTCAGTTATAAGTGGGAGCTAAATGATGAGAACACATAGACACATAGAGGGGAACAACACCCACTGTGGCTTATTGGAGGGTTGAGGGTGGGAGGAGGGAGAAGATCAGGAAAAATAACTAATTAGTACTAGGCTTAATACGTGGGTGATGAAATAATCTGTACAAAAATCCCCTGTGACACAAGTTTACCTATATAACAAACCTGCACATGTACCTCTGAACTTAAAATTTAAAACAAACAAACAAACATTTGAAATGACCCCACTGGAAAGGGAAGAAGTTAATATAGTTTGACAATATGGCAATCAAAGGAGGAGTGTGTTCCTTTCATACTTGGGTGGAGTGAATTGATTTGGAAGTGCCCATGGGAAACCAAGAAAATGCATATCCCATCTCCTTTCCCTAGTGTACATGGGTCAGGGAAGCTTCCATTCAGAAGAGTTGTAAGAAAAGCCATATCCTAAGAGACCTCTGTTTTTATTTAAGCGTGGGGATGGGAGGAGCATCCTGCAGTCATTAAGGAGGTAGGGGAATATTGGTGCTAGATTTGGGAGCTCCAGAATTGGAAAGGGTTGAGTGGGAGGTTTTCTGTTGGAGAATGAAAGAGGGCTGGTGAAGGGAAGGAGTGGTCTGGATGTGGAAGCAGGTAGGACCACATGGTGATGAGTGGACAGGAGAGGAAAAAGAACCAGAGGGATGCAAGACAACATCTCTACCTTGTGGAGTTAGGGAGAGAATACACATGTACATCAGGACATTCAGAAAGTTGTTCAGGGCTCTACATACAATCGTGCCAAAGTAGTTTGTTTATTAAATAAGTGGAGTTCAAAGGAGAAAGAGAATATGCTAAAAAGTGGCAGTGCAAAGACCCTTGGATTGAATGAGACATAAATCAAGTAGGTTAATTTATATGAAGCACTCTGAAAACTGTGAAGTATAATATGACAACATGAGATGATGTAATCAGGGCGATGATCTAGAACAGTTTCCAAATTCCTTTAATCAACCTGCTGCATCAGGATTTTCTGAGGAACTTTTGAAATTTTGGATGCAAGGGCCTGGGCCCTACTCTTGATTTACTAAGTCAGACTCTCTGATAGTGAGGCCTGGAGATTGCTGTGTATTTTGTACAGCTCTCTTTCTGAGTACACAGTTAATTTGTATTTTAACATCAGATATCTACTTGATTATATTATAGTTAAACTTACATGGCAATAAAAATGCGTGAATGGCAAAAAAAAAAAAAAAAAGATTACTGTGAATGAATCTCATGAATAAAGATAAGGAATTGTGGACAACTATTTGGAAAAATCATGGGAGGCCCTTAATTTCAGAATTTTATTTTGAATGCAATGAAATACCACAGAATCATTTTGAGCAAGTAGCAATGCTCTGAATGATGTATTTTAAGAATATTATTCTGGTTCCTGTAAATAATAATTAGTAACAAAATTCGAGTGACTCAGAATTATTCTACTCGTGTTTGGAATGAACATATTTAGTGTAATATGATTCTAAATGAGGCTTACTAAAAGTTTTGGTAAAAATGAAAACTCTAATCTGTATCATTCTAAGCATTATTTTTGTCTAATATTGAGAAATTTGACATTTATTATTATTATTTTAACTCAAACAGCTATGTTTATCTGCAATAAAGTTTAAGCAGAAAATTATTATTTTTTTTCTGTAAGTTGATTTCCAGTTTCTCTAGTGAATTAAAAGTTATTCATTTTTAAACACAGAAACAAAACTTATTCTATACCAATCCTTTTTATGTTAAAAAAAGATTCGCTTTGCTTTGTGGACTTATGAATTCCTTGCAGTGTGTAAAGGAACTAAAAATCATAATTTGGTGAATACTTCTGGGGCACATAGAATGACATTTTATGCTTTGCTGAAGTTGTATGTTTTATGATCTTTTCTAAGGCAAAAATTGCGTGCCATTTCAATCTTTTCCTTACATTGAGATCTGTCTCTGAAGCTACTTTTAAGAAATAGATAATTCTGATGAAGAATTCTGTTTCTCTCTGAAAAACTTTCTTCTCTATCTGATTCTGGGTGACACAATGGTGATTACCTTTGTTCCTACTTAGACATGCTGAAAATTGCTTCAAGGCTTTGAAGTTCTCAGATTTAACGAAAAGATGAAATGCAAATATGTATGTGCTGTTTTCATATGGAAATGATATTCTGAATCAGAAATATACTTCTTTGTTGGCATACACTGGGTCTTATAGAATAAATTAAAAAGCACTTGCAACACAGGCTTCATGTTTTTCCTCATAACTACACTAAGGTACATTATTAACTAGAGTCTAAAACTTCTAGGACTTTAAAGAACAATTGAAGATTTCATTAAATTTTAGCATATTAGAATGTGAGGATTTATTTGTTTATTTCCATGTTTGGAGTGTGTCCATGTCATTCTCTGAGTTCCAGTGATTTTTTTTTTTGGTAAGTAGCTTTATATTTTATTATTTCAGATTACTAAAGTTGTACATCTCATTGTGGAAAGTCAGGGAACACAGACGTATAGTGGAAATTACTTATAATCTCTCTAGTGAGACTCAGTCACAATTAATCTTTTAATATACATCCTTTCAGACTTTTCTCTGTCCTTAGGAATCTTTGTGGGTATAACTCAACCTGTGCCCCTCATTCTGTGTATGTCTCTGGGTGGGCCAGTCTCTCTCTTGTCTTGGCTTTCTCTCTTTTCACAGGATTTTCTCCATTCTATCTTAGGAGGGATCCCTTATTTGACTTTTATTTTTGCTTCTCTGCTCCTCATCTTTCTGTCATACTGTCTATCTTTCACATTCTCTATATAGGTATTCATATGTGTGTATAAGTGTGTGAGTGAGTGTGTGTATATGCGTGTGTTTATGTTTATGTGAAAAAGGATCATTAGACACATGGTGCCTTGTAATTTTTTTAAAAAACCCTTTCATAACAATAAATATACATCTAAAACGTCAAATGACTGAATGGTATTTGATAGTAATGGATAGCACAGTGCAGTATAGACTTTGTTTATCCAATCCTTTTAGGCAATTTCTTTTGGATATTTAGGTTGTTTCAATTTATTTTACTGTCTTTCATCCTTTCATGTATTTTTATGTATTGTACAATTTGTACAACTTCTACGTATTTCTTAGTAATTGAAATAAATGTGGAAGTAGTTTTAAATATTTTTACAAGGATGGGTAGGTGACATATTCCTTTGCTTTTGAATTCTAATTGTTTGAGTTCTGCATAGTTTAGGTTATACTCTTTTTGCTTTCCCTACGTGAAAGATAACTTGATCTTGTATAGAATACTTAGGTAGCAATGTTTTTCCCCCTCAAAACTCTTTTCTTCTGTTATCTGATCTGCAAAGGAAGAGGGTGAATTTTGCCTGCTTATTATTATTGTTATTTTTGCCTTTGTTTTATTTCCTGGTTAAGGTTGATGGCAGTGGAGATGACATGAGTGGGTAGAATATGGATCCATTTTCAAGGTATATTCAATTTGATTTTGTCATGGTGAGTACACACATGTAAACAGTGGGAAGTGACAAAGATGCTCAACAACTTCTGGTTTAAGGTGGTGGCCTATGCCTAAAGATTTTCTTCCCCTTCCACCTAAAACATCTAAAGATGTTTCAGAGAATAAATGAAATATAAAGATTCCGAAATACAAGACGGAGTGCCAATTGTGATGAAATTTTATGAGTACTTTTTGGAAATTGCAGAATCAGGGTAATGAAAAACCAGGAAAGAAAACTTTAGCCTAGACCATCAGAAATAAAAAGATGTCTGGAGAAAATCCATGTAATACACCAGATTCAGTGTAAAGAAAAAAAATTCCAAGGACAAATTAGGATCTACATTATCAATAATTATGTATGTTTAATTAAAAAGATACACTTGATACTGGGCTAATTGGGTCCCTTTTCTGCTTGTACTTTTACCTCTCCCACTTTTTCTGTTGTATCTATCCTCCAAGAATAATTTCAAGGATTGATATCGAAAGACATTGTTAATTTGCCTTGGGATGGCCCCTTGTGTGGCCATTAAAGCCAGAGAAAAGCAGGAGAAATTCTGTGTCTCCACCACAGACATGGAGGAAAGAAAGGGAGAGCAGCAACTCCCAGGTGTAGAAAACACTAAATAGTCCTTTCCTAAAGTTCAATTTACTACTTAGGCTTTTTTTTTTTTGTGGATCCCATCCCTGCCTGTCAACTCAGCTCTCTGCCGACTCACACTACGGGGAAGCCTTTGATTTGACACATGCCTGTACTTACACAGAGCTTGTGGTCAAGACTCCCATTTGCAGGCAAGACTTAGTAAAGTTGCTTAATGAAACAATGCAGGGAAACCTGCACAAATATGAACATTTATGCATTGCCCTTTGCTTATAAATGAGAATGGTAAACCAATAATTGCCCACAGCCTAAAAGAGAAATATCAAGATGACTATAAGGAACAAGAGACCCACAAGAAAGCAGAGATAATTCAGGGTGCTGAAAATAGAGTAAGTGGAGATTATACACACACACACACACACACACACACACACATATATATAGGGACATGGTCTCACCATGTTGCCCAGGCTGATGTGCAGTAAATGGGTATTTTTATTAATATCTTTAGATTTATCTAAGTGCTGCATTTTGTAAAAGAATAGAGGCAATGGAAAAGAAATAATCCATGAACAGTAAAAGAGTTTTTTAAAATTTAGAAGTATTATTTTCATATTTAAAAAATGGATTTACTGAAAAATAAAACGAGTATGGTAAAATTGACTTGGTTTTGGAAGTGCTATGGTCAGAATATTCTGCTAGAAAAAAAGCAAACAGACAAAGAGATAGTGAGTATGAGAACAACATTGAGATTTAGCACCTTAATGATATGCATTTCAAAAAAAGAAAACAGAGACAACGAAAGGGAAGAATTAATCAGTGAAATACTAGACGAGTGTTTCCTTCAAGTGAATAAAGGTTAGTTAAAAAGGCCCAAGGAAGACTCAACAGGAAAAATAAAATTATTCAACTAGATATACTGCTGATGTTTCTGAATTCTAACAATGTGAAAATTTGTATATCTTTCCTAGAGAAAAAAGGTATTTTACAAGAAAGAAATAATTCGTCTTATAGTGTTTCTCCTTAGTAACAATAGATATTTGAGAAAGAAGCCATGTCTCTTTTTGAAGCAAATTTATTTT
>NW_012103120.1:1624470-1628844 GCF_000951045.1 Mandrillus leucophaeus | reverse complement strand
AGAGATCTGCTGTTAGTCTGATGGGCTTCCCTTTGTGTATAACCCAACCTTTATCTCTGGCTGCCCTTAACATTTTTTCCTTCATTTTAACTTTGGTGAGTCTGACAATTATGTGTCTTGGAGTTGCTCTTCTCAAGGAGTATCCTTATGGCATTCTCTGTCTCTCCTGAATTTGAATGTTGGCCTGCCTTGTTATGTTGGGGAAGTTCTCCTGGATAATATCCTGCAGAGTGTTTTCCAACTTGGATCCATTCTCCCTGTCACTTTCAGGCACACCAATGAGACGTAGATTTGATCTTTTCACATAATCCCATATTTCTTGGAGGCTTTGTTCATGTCTTTTTACTCTTTTTTCTCTAAACTTCTCTTCTTGCTTCATTTCATTCATTTGATCTTCAATCACTGATACTCTTTCTTCCAGTTGATCGATTTGGTTACTGAAGCTTGTGCATTTGTCACTTAGTTTTTGTTTCATGGTTTTCATTTCTGTCAGTTCATTTATGGACTTCTCTGCATTGGTTATTCTAGTTATCCATTCTTCCATTCTTTTTTCAAGGTTTTTAATTTCTTTGCCCTGGGCATGTATTTCCTCCTTTAGCTCTGAGAAGTTTGATTGAAGCCTTCTTCTCTCAGCTTGTCCAAGTCATTCTCCATCCAGCTTTGTTCCATTACTGGCGATGAGCTGTGTTCCTTTGGAGGGGGAGATGCGCTCTGATTTTTTGAATTTCCAGCTTTTCTGCACTGCTTTTTCCCTATCTTTGTGGTTTTATGTGCCTTAGGTCTTTGATGATGGTGACGTACTCATGGGGTTTTGGTGTGGGTGTCCTTTCTGTTTGTTAGTTTTTCTTCTAACAGTCAGGACCCTCAGCTGCAGGTCTGTTGGAGTTTTCTTGAGGTCCACTCCAGACCCTGTTTGCCTGGGTAGCAGCAGCAGAGGCTGCAGAAGATAGAATATTGCTGAACAGCAAGTGTTGATGTCTGATTCTTGCTCTGGAAGCTTCATCTCAGAGGTGTACCCAGCCGTGTGAGGTGTAAGGTGTCAGTCTGCACCTGGGGATATCTTCCAGTTAGGCTACTCAGGGGTCAGGGACCCACTTGAGCATGCAGTCTGTCCGTTCTCAGATCTCAACCTCCATGCTGGGAGAACCACTGCTCTCTTCAAAACTCAGTTGAAAATGCAGAAATCACCTTTCTTCTGTGTCACTCATGATGGGAACTGGAGGCTGGAGCTGTTCCTATTTGGCCATCTTGGGCATCCCTCCTTCCTCATATCTTTATGAATTTAATTTTAGTTGCAATAATTGTGCGTGATACACAATTCTAGTATTTTTCTTTCTTTTAAATTATACTTTAAGTTCTGGGGTACATGTGCAGAATGTGCCAGTTTGTTACATAGGTACACACATGCCATGGTTGTTGGCTGCACCCATCAATCTGTCATCTACATTAGGTATTTCTCCTAATGCTATCGCACCCCTTGCCCCCCACCCACCAACAGGTCCTGGTGTCTGATGTTCCCCTCCCTGTGCCCATATGTTCTCATTGCTGAACTCCCACTTGTGAGTGAGAACATGTGGCATTTGGTTTTCTGTTCCTGTGTTAATTTGCTGAGAATGAATGATTATTTTATTTTAATTGAGCAACAAGTTAAACCTTAGGAAATTGCACATAAACATTTTGGATTTCTGGCTTCTTTCAGATAACTGGAAGGTTTGACAGCGTTGCGTCTGCACTTCCTTGTGATATCAACCTGCTCTTTTTGAGAGATATCTGCCCTTTTTAGGTGAAGAATATGGAGCACGTTTGTCACATGCTCCATCACCGCCTTCTCCAATACACACATATCCTACCTGCTTCATTTTTTTATTGTTTTCCTTATAAACATTTTAGTTTGCAACCCTCATTATAAACATTCTACGTTAGATGTTTTAAGTTACATAGACTTAGAAATTCACTGTTAGGCTAAATACAAATAGTTTCCATGGTTTTTTTGGGGGGAAAGGGTCAATTTTCTTTAAATAATAAAATATTATAAGATGTCGCTAGCAACTATTGGTGGGATGTCGCCTTTATATTGCTTGGCATTTCTAACAGTGTATCTGCTGATGGATATGTTCTGATCTGTTTTCTCCATGACCAACAGGGAGCAGTGTTTTGAAAAAATCAACCAGGATTATGGCTGCTGTTTGTAATTCAAATAACAGAATCAAGCTACACAGCCGTGGAAATAGGAATGGGACTTATTATCCTGCCTTTACCACTTAGATCAATCATATTCTTTTCTCAACAACAGCACGACTTCCTCTTAAGTTTTGCCCCCCTATTCTTTAGTTCTTTGTCTAAATAAACTCTAAGTTATTTGAGGCAGGAGCCTTATTTTCACTGTGATGTTTTGTGAAATGCCATATGCACACATGACATTTTGTAGATAATAAAGCCAGCAATGATTATAGGCTGTTGGTAGTCTTCTGTTGATATCCCTGCTGGTAACAATACACAAAGATATCACTTGACATTCTATTGAGTTAATAGTGACTATTGTGTTGATTTTTACTGCTGTTAAGAGCAGGAAAAGTATTGATTTTAATCAGAAGAAACAGGGAGAAATTGCTTCAACATGTGTTTTTTCCTTGATCTTTGAGAATGTCATGAAATAATGAAAAGAATAAATAATAATCTATATAGGGCTCCTTCAAAAGGGCTGAAAGGTTGTTTGAAAATAGTGACCCACAGATAGAAATTTAGTTTTTGAAATGAAATGTTTAATCAGCCATCTTAGAGCAACCTTTTGCCTAACTATTAAAAACTTTTCATTGGAATATTAAACAATGTGATTTTAGTCAAACTGTGATTGAATATATAAAAAACACTGGTTTAATTTGTTTATCATTTTAACATTTATATATGTATTTATTCATTCAACAAATATATACTGAGCACCTACGATACAGCTGGTGTTGTCCTAAGTCCTGGGGGGTGCAGCAGTGAGCAAAGCAGATGAAGTCTTTGGTTTAATATACCTTGCATTATTGTGGATAAAATAGACAATAAAAGTATAATATGTTCAATGGCAATAAGTATTATGGAGAAAAAAATGGATCAGGGTGATGGAGGATGGAAACTGCCAGTGTATATGAATTGTTAGTAGCCATTTTATATAGAAGTCTCTCTTGGGGACCTAAGGAAGTGAAAAACAAGCAAATGTTGATATTTGCCAAAAGAATGCTCATAGCAGAAGAAAGCCACGGTCCTGAGGCAAAAGTGTGCCTAAGAGATAGCAAGGAGTCCTGTGTGATTGGGAGAGTAGCTGATGTCAGCAAGGATGTTGGGGGATTCAGACATCATAGGGCCTTGGAGGCCATCATAAGACATTGGCTTTTGCTCTGATTGAGATGTGAAGGCTGAAGGCCACAAGCAGAAAAAGTGACCTGATGTTACTTTCCTTAAAAAGGATTAGTTTGGGTGCTATCAGAATAACTGGAATGGGGCCAAAATGGAAGTAAACACTGTGGTGGCTAGTTCAAATCTAGGCAATGCACAAGAGTGATTTGGATCAGGATGATAGCAATAGAGGGTGTGACGAGTGATTAGATTTTTATCGTATTTTGGAGATAGAGGGGACATAATTTTTTGATGGAATACATGATGGGCATGAGATAAAGCTAGTGGCCAAAGATGATTCTAAGGTTTTGGGCCTGAGCAACTAAGATAGGCAATGCTGGGAGTAAAGATTTGGTAGGGGAACTTGGCAGGTCACTTTGGGACATGTCAAATTTGGACACTGGAGAGATAAGTGTTTACTTCCAAGGGAAAGGTCATGGCTGGACCTGAACATTTGGGAGTCATCAGCATAAAACTGGTATTTAGAGCCATGAAAGTCAGGAACTAGAAGAGATCACTTAGGGAGTAAGTTTGGATGGGAAGTTCTGAGAGCTAAGGCCTAGAGATTGGAGGAAACAGCAATGAAGACTGAAGAAGAAAGAGACGCTGAGATACAAGGAAAAGCAAAAGATAGTGGTGTTCAGAGGCCGGGTGAAGTACTTGTTCAAGGAGGGAGGGGCACAGAGGCAAAAACTCTTTATAGGTCTAATGAAAGGAGGATGGAGTTGGCAATGGGGGGTTATTATTGACAATTTTGTGAATTGTTCGATAAAATGGCAGAGAAAAAGCCTTTCTGGGCGAGTTCAAAGGAGAATAAGAAGACAAAAAGTAGACACAGCAACTATAGATAATTCTTGAAGAGTTTTGCTATAAAAAAGGAATGGTATTGTTGTTTCAGCCATGTTGAATGAATAGTCAGATAGCACACACACACAGCCTGTTAGGACAATGTTTATTGGGAGAAAAGTTACAGGCACAGAACCAGTATCAGAA
>NW_012103120.1:1621465-1623790 GCF_000951045.1 Mandrillus leucophaeus | reverse complement strand
GGGGAAATAGTCATTGGAGAGACTTCTGTTGAGAAGGCAAGACGATTAAGATTCACCCAAGAGTGGAGAGCTTTGCCTCTGAGAGGAGGATGGATAGTGCATCTGCATTTAGTGGGAAGAAGGCAGGGTTTGTAAGCACAGACGTGCTTATGCTGTAGACAGAGATTGTGGGCATTCCCTTAGGACTGCTTCTAATTTCTCAGTGAAATGTGAACTTGCATTGAGAGCAAGGAGACAGAAGTAGTTGCTGGAGTGATTATAATAGTATGTGATTAACAACCCTATTTTATTCAGAGAGAACAAATGTCATTAGGTATATGCCTTAAAAAAAAAACTGCTTTCGTTCTCTTACTCAGCATTGAATTTTGTGGATTTATGGTAGGCAATTTAAATTAAATCCACTTAGCTTTTGGTCAAATGTTTATGTCTATGGGCCATCTTTTGTAGAAAATAAATGTCACTTTTTATGGTATTCACTGATTTGAGCCGTGTTAGATGATTCTGACAACATAACAGAGAAATGAGCAAAATGTACATGTGGTTATATGAAATGTGGGTAGAAGAATCTGTGCTTATTAAGCATATAAATATGTTTAAAATTCACAAACCTTCATACGGCTGACAGTAGGCAAAAGCATGACGTTTGAAATTGTCTTTATTGCCTTCTGAGGGCATGGCATGATTGGCACATCATAACCTACTTGTAACTGTTAGACTGAACCAGTTATTTGCATAAATTTATTTTTTTCCATGTTTGGGGCTTAGATAATTGGATTAAATCATAGCAAAATAAATGAGGCCTGGTATACTTATGCTTCCTTGGATGGATGAGGAGATTAGCTATTCTGGCAAAATGCATGTATTTAAAAAAATGTCATTATATGTATGATTCTTTAAAAAGCAAGGAAAATATCCCATTTTAAAATAAATAAGGTGACAGATAATAATAAGACTCCATGGCTTTTGATTTCCTCAGCTTTAATATGGAGGTCAAGTTAAGGTTGTACTAATTGACTTCTACAGACCCTTCCAATTATAACATTTTATGATCTCTAAAAGTAGTTTCAGTGGGTGAGCTATCTGTAGTTGAGTTATTAACCTGGACAATACCATATACTAGTTTTCCAACATATCTTTTTTTTTCTTCCTCCAAGAAAGCATTTCCTTAGTTCTTTTTGAGATAATTATGCCTTTTTACTTCAAATTGTTAAGGTAGCTCAAATGGAATGTGGGAGTAATTTCAAACCTAATTTTTAAATGGCAGGAGTCTTGTGGCAAAATTTCCATGGAATTTATTAAAATGTAAATTTCCAGAACCCATCTTCTAAGCTTACAATGGAATGGTTTGAGACTAGGCCTGGGAATCTGCATTTTAATAAGCACTCAGGTGGTTCTGAGGTGGGTGGCCAAAAAAAAAAAAAAAAATCACACACATTAAAACCCTGTCCCTGTAATCCCAACACTTTGGGAGGCCAAGGTGGGCAGATCACCTGAGGTCGGGAGTTGGAGACTAGCCTGACCAAGATGGAGAAACCCTGTCTCTACTAAAAATACAAAATTAGTTGGGCATGGTGGCACATGCCTGTAATCCCAGCTACTTGGGAGGCTGAGGCAGAAGAATCACTTGAACCCAGGAGATGGAGGTTGCAGTGAGCCAAGATCGTGCCATTACACTCTAGCCTGGGAGACAAGAGTGAAACTCCGTCTCAAACAAACAAACAAACAAAAAACCCCCTGTCTTACTTAATATATAGAATTTATATAGCTATGTATATATGACTGATTTAGTAATACTGGACATAAAGACCCAATTCCCATGATGTTTAGCTGAAAAATCAAAAGATGCTGAAAATTAACAAAGAAATAGAAAATAAAGGCGAATATGGCAATCTTCCCAGCTTGCTAAACCTGGAAGAAAATTACATTGGGAGAAGGTCGAAAGATGTTGCAATAGAGTTGTCATATGTAAATTTTATTTAAATATAATATATAGCCTTTGGCATGAGTTGGGAGGCACCGAAATATTGAGCTCCAGAAAGTGACACATCATATTATGATGTTAAAGAAAAAAAAACAGCTCAGCTTTGTCTTCTGTTAGTAACTCCAGACCCACACAAGACAACAGCTACTGAAAATACGGATCTTAAATTTGTAAAATAATAAAGTTCTATATCTCCATCCTGAAATCTATGTTGAATCCAGAAAACTATCATTTTGAAAGTTATTGGAAATTAAGAATCCTGTTAAATGATGCTGCTGAGTTGCCTCCCTCCCTCCTTCCCTTCCTGACTCCCTTCCTTCTTCCATCTCTCCTTCTCTCTCTGT
>NW_012103120.1:1618297-1619630 GCF_000951045.1 Mandrillus leucophaeus | reverse complement strand
AAAAAAAAAAGGTGCAGGTAGTGAGTTACAACTAAATTTATTATACTTATTGGATGGTTCTTTAAGATTATAGACTATTGTTTGTATGTTAGAATTTTCTTTCTTTTCTTAATTGATGGTAATTACTTAAAACACTCTTTCCTAGTCAAAATAAGAACTCGGCAATCCCAAAGTCTGGCAAACATTGGCTAAGAAAATGGGCTGGGGATGGAGAGTGCTACCTGGACTCATCAGGTAAGAATAATGGAAGGATTCAAATCTGTCAGTTATAGAAAGATCAGTCCTCTTTCCTATCCCCTTCTGGGAAACTCCCATTTGAGAGGGATAGTGTCTGTTTTGTCCATAGCTTTATTCCCGGGATTTACACAGTGCCTAACACACCGTATTTAATAATTATTTGTTATATAAATGAATGCATAGACTTCATGAGTAAAATCATCTGCTAAGAACATCTGAAGTGGCCCAGCCTGGCAAACAGTTCAGCCACTGTGCCTGGTTGGGTGTCCAGGCTTCACTGTGAGCAGGTATCAGTTTCTACTCCTAGTTCTTATTTTGGTTAAAATTTTGGCTAAGCATTCAATGTTTCTTTGTGTAGGCTATTGCAATGGTCTCTCTTTCAAATTTTAAAGCTCAAAAAAAATTGTGGTAAAATACATATAACATAACATTTATTATCTTAACCATTTTTAAGCCTATAGTTTGGTAGCACTAAGTACATTCATATCCTTGTGTTACCACCATGACCATACATCCACAGAAGTCCTCATCAGCAAAACTGAAACTCTGTACCTACTAAACAATAATTTCCCATTCCCTCCTCCTCCCAACCCCTGGAAACCTCTATTCTACTTGCTATCTCTATGAATTTGACTACTCTAGGTACCTCAGATAAGTGAAATAATACAGCATTTGTCCTCTGTGACTTACTAGTTTCATTTATCATAGTGTCTTCAGAGTTCATTCATGTTGTTGCATGTGCCAGAATTTCCTTCCTTTTTAAAGACTGAGTGCTATTTCATTGCATGTATACATCATATTTTGTTTATTCATTTATTCATTAATAGACACTTGGGTTACTTCTAACTTTCAGCTATTGAGAAGAATGCTGCTATGAGCATGACTTACAAATATCTCTTCAAGTTCTTGCTTTCAGTTCTTTTGGGTATATATACCCAAAGTGGAATTGCTGGATCATATGGTAACTTTATTTGTCATATTATGAGGAACTGACATACTGTTTTCCATAGCAGCCACACCATTTTACATTCTCACCAATAGTTTGCAAGAGTTCTGATTTCTCTTTTTTCCTTTCTTTCTTTCTTTCTTTCTTTCT
>NW_012103120.1:1616589-1617842 GCF_000951045.1 Mandrillus leucophaeus | reverse complement strand
CTGCTCACTGTAACCTCTGCCTCCCAGGTTCAAGTGATTCTCCTCCCTCAGCTTCCCAAGTCACTGGGATTACAGGCGCCCACACCACGCCCAGCTAATTTTTTGTATTTGTAGTAGAGACAGGGTTTCACCATGATGCCCAGGCTGGTCTTGAACTCCTGATCTCAAGTGATCTGCCTGTTGTGGTCTCCCAAAGTGCTGGGATTACAGCCGTGAGCCACCACACCTGGCCTCTGCTGTTTCTTTTCTTTTCTTTTTTATTTTAAAGACTATTTCCTGTCTTTATTTCTGTTTATAAACTAAAAAATTAAGTCTTAGACTTGAACCCTTTGATAGTGAGGAAGATAACAAAGTATGTCCTTGTATTTATTTATTCATTTATTTATTTTTAAATTATACTTTAAGTTTTGGGGTACACGTGCAGAACCTGCAGGTTTGTTACATAGGTATACATGTTTGAATCTCAAAGAACTAGTAGGATTCTACCCTAGCAAGAGAATGAGAAATACACTTCGAGCAAAAGAAACAACAGAGGCACATGTGACAGTTTTATGGATGCCTCTGCTGTTTCTTTTGCTTGAAGTGTATTTCTCATTCTCTTGCTAGGGTAGAATCCTACTAGTTCTTTGAGATTCATTGAAACTCTTACTTCTTTAGGATGACTACCCTGCAGCCTCCCCATTCTCCTAAATTAATTGCCTCATCCTCTGAGTTTTCATAATAGTTTTACCATACTACTTATCAGCTTATGAGCTCCTTAAATAGGATGACCATATAACTTAATTTGTTTGAATTACTTTTCCTGGCATAAGTATTAACGGACCACCCTTTCACTCTAAAGTGTTACAGTTCGGACAGTAGATGATGCGTCCATCTGTCATGTCTTTTTATCTCTAGTGTTTAACCTATTACCTGGTATGTAAAAGTTTAATAAAATTTTGTCAATGAGTTGTAATTGAATTTATTATTTGATGGCTGGAAGGACTGTTAAAATTCCACCAGAGGCCTTTGGGTATTTTATAGATATTATTATTTATAGGTATTAATGTTTTAAGAGAGCCACACTGGGAGCCCACAAAGCTGTTAGTGACTCTGAAAAAGGCAAAGAGAGACATAACCTTGCCCAGCCTTTCAGGATTTGGCTGTAACCTAGAGCCCACTGGTTTCTAAATGCTGATCCAGAAAATGTCCAAAAGAAAGTAAGAATCCTTGAAGATATGTTTATCGTTTCATGGCAAAAAAGAAAAAAAAAA
>NW_012103120.1:1581598-1615314 GCF_000951045.1 Mandrillus leucophaeus | reverse complement strand
TCTTTCTTTCTTTCTTTCTTTCTTTCTTTCTTTCTTTCTTTCTTTCTTTCTTTCTTTCTTTCTTTCTTTTCTTTTTTTTTTTTTGAGACAGTTTTACTCTGTTGTGCAGGCTGGAGTGCAGTGGTATCATCTTGGCTCACTGCAGCCTCTGCCTCCCAGGTTCCAGTGATTCTCCTGCCTCAGCATCCCGGGTAGCTGGGATTACAGGCACATGCCACCACACCTGGCTAATTTTTGTGTTTTTAGTAGAGATGGGGTTTCACCATGTCGAGCAGGCTTGTCTTGAACTCCTGACCTCAGGTGATCCGCCCTCCTCCGCCTCCCAGCCTCCCAAAATGCTAGGATTACAGGTGTGAGCCACTGCACCTGACCAAGAGTCCCAATTTCTCATCTCTGCCAACAGTAGTCATTTTCTGTGTTCATGTGTGTGGTTCTTTTTTCTTTTTTTTTTTCTTTGTAGCAGCATTTTTTAAAGATGTGAGTTGTAATAGTCTGTTAACTGGCCTCCTTGTCTCCAGGACCACTCTCATGCAATCAATCCTCTTCAGTATAGCTAGAGTACTTTTTCTTACCTGCATATCTGACCATGGCAAATTTATCCATGACTCTCAATGTTTCTTGCTTTCAATTCTAAACTTCTTAACATGCTTCCTTCATAGAACTCATTTCTATCCACTTTATTTGTATTCTAGTTGTAAATATCTGCTCTTCTTTATACTTACTGTCTTACCTGATCTGTCACTCAAGTCCCTACAACTTTGTACTGATGACTTTTTCAGTATGGATTACCTTAATTCTGTGTTTCCTAGATTTTGTGTATTACTTTTGTGCCTTTCCCCTCATTCTTCATTTCCCATCTATAGATTATTTTTCTGTAACTTTTTCCTTTGATAAATTGTAAACAGTTTACTTTTTAAAGTTTATTTTCATTCTTAGCAAAAATATCCATGAAATAAGGGATTTAATAAGCTGGTCATATTCTTCTTTACACATCTCAAATGAATTCATATTAAGTAAAAAGTCTATCTATATATCACCAGAAATTCATCTCCGCCAGCGCTGTATGTGCCACACTTTGTAAAAAGACTATGCTAATTTACCGTCCCAGTCTACCTGATCATCTTTAACTCATCTTTAGGATGAGCTCATCCATTGGTATTAAATAGTGTAGTGAATCATGGTGTTAGCTCTGGAATTAGATGAGTGGTCCGGAGCCTAATATGCCATTCCCTAATTGGGTAAACTTGGACTGTTCCTTAACCTCAGTAAACTCTGTTTTCTCTTTTGCAAAAGGGGTTAATAATAATTCCTACTTGAAAGACTTGTTGTGAGAAGTTAGAGGATAATGTATGCAGAGCTCAATATTTTCGAACTATTCTAGCTTTCCTGTTGCTCTCTCTGTCATTAAAAGATGATCAACATTTGCTTCAGTTAATTCATTCAAAGTTTTTCCATTATGAAATTGATGAACAAAACAGTAAAGTGGAATCAATACAAGATATGCTTTTATGGTAGTTCTAACATAACGCATATATTGCAATCTTTTTAATTTCAGAGCCAAATGGGATGTAAAGTTGACCCTGAGGATATTTTTCCTATCCGTTTTAGTCAAGTTCTGTAAGATTAGGTAATGTATCTCTAATGGAATAGAGGCAGATGGGTGTGAAGCCAAGTGTCAACAGCTGCCTCTTTGGGATCCCAATGACTTCGAAGACAACTAGATAAGACTGAATATTTATTTCAATTTCTAGTATTAGAGAACATGAGAACAGTTTTAGGAATTGCTTATATCTCTCAACCTTGATCCTTTCCAAATCTCTTGAGTCCAAGTTAGATTTTTCTCTATTCTCTATTGTGTTTGCTGGTTCCCTTGGCAGCCCTTTGTGCTTAAAACTGTCCCCTTTCTTTACTCTTTTTTCCTCAAAATGCAGGGTTTTTTTTCATTTACCATTTTTGCACAAATTCCCTGTGCAAAGAAACTGAAGGAATAGGAAGAAAAAAATGAAAGTATAAGAGGAATAAAGAAGAAGAAAAATCAAGAGATGGTTGAAAGCTTGTTCTTCTGTAACTCTAACATTTAACTGAACATTGGCTTTCTTGTTATATGTAAATGACTTTGTCTGTATTTCCTAGATAGTAAGCCCCTTGGGCAGAACCCATACCTGTGCCTTCCCTGTATGGTGTGAACATTCTATAAGCAGTGATACCATATTATTATCTTCAAACTGAAAGACTCTCTTTGTAATATAAGAGACAGACAATCAGAAGAACGCTATTTTTTTTTTCCTACCAGATCCATTTTGGTCTTATGTATTGAATATAAACAAGATTTATAAGTTGTTATTTCCATATCAATAAAAGAGAAGGGTAGGCATGATTTTCTTTTGAAATGTTCCTTTTTATCTGAAGTCAATTTAAAAAATTAAGATTTTTTTCCTTAGCAGTTGCTAAATGTATAATATTTATGTATCACTTGATCTTAGCCAAAAGGCCGAGAAGCGATAATATTTATGTATCTAAGACCTTTACCTTACAACTTTATGGACTTCTAACATTTAACCTATGTGAACATGACATTTAAGATGAAGTAGATGGTATGACAGTGACACCTGAAAAACCAGGAGTGTACTATTTTTCATTTATCTAGCTTCAAGTTCTTATGATCCCTTCAGAGACATTAGACCTTTTGATTCTAATACAATATTTTGTATTTAAAGACTAATTAGGCTATTTGTCAAGAATGCTCATTAAATGAAAGGTCATATCTTTGGGCAGAAAATATGAATTATGGATAATACAAGTGAGTTTACTAGAGAATTCAAATTATATTTCAAAAGAAGTTCACAGCTTACTTTGGTAAATGAGTTCTTAGTGCTTTTAGTTAATCAATTCTGGCAAAATAATGATTACTTGAATGCAAAAAGAGTCAGATCACAGTTCTTTTTGTATTGATTCATTTCTGCATAATTCATACCAAAAGTTGTGTGTCAAACCAAACTTTATTTTTATGTTGTCAGAGAAAAATTTAGTAACAATTATTATTTAAAACAATCTCCTTTTCGCAGCAGAAGAGATTTAATTATATGTCTCTATGAGAACCATAACCCAATTTTATAAAATAAAATTAAATGAAGCATTTTCAGAGTTGCTGCAAAAGGAAGCATCTTCAAGCAAAGAATATGTGAATTATGTAATGGGATGTGGGGTACCTTGGGGAAAACAGATTGCCAAAGATTTCTAATTATTAATTTTAATTAAAAGGAGTAAAATATAATGTAGCTATAATTCTTGTGAGGGAGAAAGAAGAATTAAATGTTAATACTCACCTGCATGTTATTTTCCCATTTTAAATAGTAAATGTACTGTTCTGAATCCCTTTGATTAGCACGGGCTTACTCTACAGAGACCTAGAACCCTGGGTCGGGAGGGGTTTGGTTATTCTGAGATATACTCAAGAACATGGTCAGTTCTGTTAGACCATTTCTGGCTTAGGATGGGATCTGGGCTGCATGGAAGCTAAGGTTCTTCTGGCAGTAGATATAAGCTGTGACTGAAATGTTCTTGTAGCAGAGCTGAAAAGAGCCTTCTGAGCAGACATCGTTAAGATTTATAGAGACTCTAGATTAGCAACTGCCATAAGTGGCTGAGAGGTAATAATAAAAGCTGACAGAGAATCAGCATTTAGAGATTCAAAAAGCCTTGGGTTAGTAGGTCAGAGAATGACTCAATTGAGAAGCATTTTGAAGTCAGGATGGCTCAGAGTATTGATTAAGACCTTTAACTCCATGCCAACTTGTTGCTTCACTTAGCGAGTATTTCCTCAACAAACATGCAAACAAGTCTTAATATATCAGGACGGTAGGGTTTCTTTCAAGTGGGTGTCAAAACCAAGTCTTGGAAAGAAAGACGAGTAAGAAGAGCTGCTACATAAGAAAGGTTAAGTGACACTACTTCACAGAACACGGAACAGTACAATAAAGAAACCTCGAACTGTTGCCTTGCACAGTTCTCTGCTTCAGTCCTGATAACTGGTTTGGCTCTAACTCCTTTAGTATTATAGAACACTGCAAGCATTAATTGCTCAACGAGAAAAATCATTTTCACATTATGCAATATTTATAACATTTAAAATCAGCTGTAAGGCTGATCTTTCTGCCTCTCCAAGTACACAGTTGGGGGAGTACCAGCTCTTTGATGCTTTCTGATGTGAGGAATGACCTAATTGATGAAGACGATGAGTTATTTTAGCTTTTCAACTGAAGGATCTTTCCACAGGGAAACCAGAAGGGCTGCCAATTATATTTCAGCTTTTTCCTCTAAGTCACTTTGTAAGATTACATCTCTCACAGATGAAATGATAAAATTAATGAGGGTGTATAATAATGTTTGGAAATAATAAATGATACCAAATGGAATTTCTGTCATCCAGTCCAGTAGATCTGTGGTTGACCATTATTCTCTGGTGAAAGCTTTGAAAGCACAAATAAAGTCATAATAAAGTACCCTACTGAGATGTGAGAAAACCTTGGCTTAAATTTACCTTCCATCTCAGAGTTAATCATGTGTTAGCTGAGGCAGAGTGTGGAGCAAAACAAAACTCATGAGTTCTCTCTTTTTAGTTTGACTACTTGTTTGAAAAGTGTAGTAGGGAGATTAATTTTAATAGGTAATATTGATGAAATTCTTAATATATGGAAGGAACAATAGGGAACAAAAGGGACAATAGGGAACAAAAGGGTTAAAGCATTGCATCTTTGTTAAAGAATTTACCATGTTCTGGAAGAGATAAAAATCTAAACAAAAATGACTATTAAGAAGGGTTGTAATAAGTCAAATCTCTGTAAATAAGACTCGGAGGCCTGGAGGTCATTACAGTGATATTAAGAAGGGCAGAGAAGAAAATACACCCCTTTCTAAAGACTTGGTGCTGGCTACTCCTTATTAATGATTTACTAAATATATAATGTTGGTGTCTTAGTGTGAAATATATGTGGCCTTCTCTCATTTACCCTCCATCTTTAATCCTTCCCCAAACTGGGGAATGATAATTTAGTTGCTAAAATTCAGGGCACTGATTAGGCAGTATTTGCTAGTGTGCAAATTGGACACTGTACATTGAACATTACATACATACATTTTGTGCATTTTCTTCTTCTTGCCCAATGCAGCTGAGGCGATGAGCTGATCCAGGGTGCACTGTCAGAACAATCCTGGCCAGATTTCATAATATATTTTCTTTCTCCTTCTTCTTTGTCAAAGAGCTTTGTCCAGCTTTCTGAGAGTAAAGTTACCCATCTGTTTTCTGCTCTCTGATGTTCCGGCCATATCTGGACTTAAAACTTTGGCCCTGTTTTATCTAGGCAACCTTGACATTAACCTTTGAAGAAAATTCCTCTTGTTTCATCTACTGCAGGATTTTTGAATGTATGTTGGATATGACTTTCAACATACTGCAGTGGTAAGATCCTATACTTGGGTCTGGAGGTGGTGGAAAAACACAGGCATTGCATATTTTCTAATATGGCTAGTATGGCATCTTTTCTAGTATGGCTTTCTGTGATTGAATGAGAACACATAAATTGAGACTTATGTTTGGGAAGTGATGTGCCTCATAGCAAGATGAAACATCTGTCTGTTTTGCATGGCTGTCACAAAATAATCAAAGACTGAGTAATTTATAAAGAACAAAAATTTATTTCTCATAGTTCTGGAGGCTGAGAAGTCCAAGACCAAAGTGCTGGCATCTCCTGAGGGTCTTCTTCCTGTGCCCCACAGGGCGTAAGTGTGTAAGACTATGAACTCACTTCTGCAAGCCCTTTATGCAGTGATAATTCATTCATGAGAGTGGGGACCTCATGACCTAAATATCTCCCATGAGATTCTAACTCCCAACACTGTTGCACTGTGCATTGAGTTTCTAACACATAAGTTTTGGGGGGCACATTCAGACCATAGCTTGGAGTTTTCTGCATTGAGAGATGAAGGATCCATTTAATACAGGGACCTCAAAATGTAAAGAGAAAACTGATTGGCTGTGTGAAGCTAGATGAAGAGGAATAAGAAACTACTATTTGCAAGACTGTGTAATTCCAAGGACTTATTTTTGGATAGTATGATGTTTTCAAAGAACAAACTACTATACATTTGCAAGTTATTAAATTATTAATATTATTTGAGAATTTCAAATGGCTTAATTAATCAATGTGATATAGTGGGAAAATTGGACCTTTAGTTGTAGACACAATTTGCTGATTACCACTTGATAACTTTGCCCTTGCTTCCCTAACCCTCAGTTCATCTTGTAAAATGCATTAGTTCTACTCCATAGGGCTATTGTGAGATTTAAACTCAGCGCAGCATAGTAAGCACCCAATGTAGTCCCTCATACATAGTGAGACATCAATAGATTGTTGCTACTGGTAGAAATCTTTTGGCATTTGGTAGATTTCCAATAAATACTAATTCTTCTAAAACTTTTAATAATTATGTAGATAGATATATGCCTAGATCTGGTAACAAATATGCTATATCAATAGTCAAAACATTCTCTCTTAATTTTATTAGAATATATATTGGAAATCTTAGTGCGGTTTTGATTATACTAACATAATTGTATGGCATTAGTATGCCAAAGGTACTCACAGTTATGCCAAAATTACCTGCCCCAAATTACAACTAATCCTTTCCCAGCTTGTTAATTGCTAAAAAACATCCTGTTGAATCTATACATCAATTTGCTCCTGACAGTTTAATGATAGTAAGTTTTCCAATCCATGAACATAACTATTAGTTTTGGTTTTCTTTAATTTCTCTCATCAATATTTTCTAGTTTCCAGTATATACATTGTACTCATATTTCACTAAATTTATTTCTAAGTCAGCACTCTTTTAGTTTTCTGAATGTCATAAATAGATACTAAATTATGCCAAATACCTTATCTGGGCCATCTATTGAGATGATCATATGGTTTTCCCTTTTGTAGACTGCTGACATAAAGAATTAAATGGACTGATTTTTAAATGTTGAATAATCATTGCCTTACTGAGGTCAGGCCCACTCTTCAAAATATATTAAATTTTATTTGCTAATATTTTTGTATGGATTTTTACATCTGTGTCTATGAATACTTTATTTTCCTCTAATATCTTTGTCTGGTTTCTTTATCAGGGTAATATCAGCCTCATAAAATGAGTTGAGAAGTGTTTCCTCTGCTGTCTCCTGGAAGATTTAAGGAAATTGGTATTATTTATGTATTTGATATTTAATAGAATTGAACAGTGAAGCCATATGGGCTGAGTTTTCCTTATGGAAAGATTTTTAGACTACAAATTAAATTTATTGTATAAACATTGGGACATTCAGTTTATCTGTTCCTTCTTCAGTGATGATTGGTAGTTTGTATCTTTCAAGGAATTTTGCTATTTTATTTATCAAAATTATTGGGATTGTGTTGTTGATCATTTCTTTATATGCCTTTAACTATGTAATATGCAGTGATGCCCCCTCTTCCTATAAAATATTAGTAGTTTTCATTTTGATTAACAATTCTAGAAGTTGATCAATTTTGTCAACTTTAAAAATAACCAACCACTTTTTAAGCTAATAAGCAACTTTAGCAAACTCTTGGGATACAAAGTCAATGTGCAAAAATCGCTAGCATTCCTATACACCAACAACAGACAAGCAGAGAGCCAAATTATGAATGAATTCTCATTCACAATTGCCACAAAAAGAATAAAATACTTAGGAATAGAGCTAACAAGGGAAGTGAAGTACCTCTTCAAGGAGAACTACAAATCACTGCTCAAAGAAGTCAGAGGTGACACACAACAAATGAAAAAACATTCCATGCTTATGGATAGGAAGAATCAATATTGTGAAAATGGCCATACTGCCCAAAGCAATTTATAGATTCAATCCTATTCCCGTTAAAGTATCATTGACATTCTTCACAGAATTAGAAGAAAACTATTTTAAAATTAATATGAAACCCCCAAAGAACCTGAATAGCCAAGTCAATCTTAAGCAAAAAAGAACAAAGCTGGAGGCTTCATACTACCTGACATCAAGCTATACTACAAAGTTGCAGTAACTAAAACAGAATGGTACTGGTACAAAAACAGACACATAGACCAATGGAACAGTGTTGAGAACCTAGAAATAAGACTGCACATCTACAACCATCTGATCTTCAACAAACCTGACAAAAACAAGTAATGCGAAAAGGATTTCTTATTTAATAAATGATGCTGGGAGAACTAGCTGGCCATATGCAGAAAATTGAAACTGGACCTCTTCCTTACACCATATACAAAAATAAACTCAAGATGGATTAAAGACTTAAACTCCAAACTATAAAAACCCTAGAAGAAAGCCTAGGCAATACCATTCAGCACATAGGCACGGGCAAAGATTCATGACAAAGATGCTAAAAGCAATTGCAACAAAAGCTAAAATTGACAAATGAGATCTAATTAAACTAAAGAGCTTCTGCACAGCAAAGAAAACTTTCAGCTGAGTGCACAGAAAACCTACGAAATGGGAGAAAATTTTTGCAAACTATGCATCTGACAAGGGTCTAATATCCAGCATCTATAAGGAACTTAAACAAATGTATAAGAAAAAAACCCATTAAGAAGGGCAAAGGACACAGACACTTTAAAAATAAGATACACATGCAGCCAACAAGCATATGAAAAAAGGCTCAATATCACTGATCATTAGAGAATTGCAAATCAAAACCACAAAGAGATACTATCTCACACCAATCAGAATGACTGTTGTTAAAAAGTAAAAAAAGTAATAGATGCTAGTGAGGTTTTGGAGAAAAGGGAACACTTATACACTGATGGTGGGAATGTAAATTAATCTAACCATTGTGGAAGACAGTGTAGCAATTCCTCAAAGACCTAAAAACAGAAATGCCATTCAATCTGGCAATTCCATTACTTGGTATATACTCAAAAAATTTTAATTCTTTTTTTTCCAAGGCCGGTTGCTTTTTTTGTTTATTGAAGCACTACTCACAGTAGCAAAGACATGGAATCAACCTAAATGCCCATCAATGATACACTAGGTAAAGAAAATGTGATACATGTACACCATAGAATACTATACAGCCATAAAAAACAACAAGATCATGTCCTTTGCAGGGACATGAATGGAGCTGGAGGCCATTATTTTTAGCAAACTAATGCAGGAACAGAAAACCAAATACCATGTGTTCTCAGTTATAAGTGGGAGATAAATGATGAGAACACATGGACACATAGAGGGGAACAACACGCACTGGGGACTGTAAGAGAGTTGAGGGTAGGAGGAGGAGGAGGATCAGGAAGACTGGCTAGTGGATGCTGAGCTTAATACCTAGGTGATGAGATGATTTGTGCAGCAAACCACCATGGCACATGTTTACCTATGTAACAAACCTGCACATTCTGCGCATGTACCCCTGAACTTAAAAGCTGAAAATAAAAAAAAAATTCTTTTAAGACTAGTAAAAAGAACACTAGCTTTTGTGTTTATTAATTTTCTCTATTGTTTTTCTATTTTTAATTGTGTTGCTTGCCAGTCTTATTTTTATTACTTTCCAACTTTTACTTGTTTAATTGTAATTTGCTCTTCCTCTTCTATTTTCATAAGGTAGAAGCTTCTATTATTGATTTGAGAACTTTCTGCTTTTCTAATGTAATCAATTGATAGTATAAATCCCCCTCTAATCACTGCCTTAGCTGTGCTCCACAAATTTTGATACGTTATGCTTTCATTTTCAGTCAATTAAGGTATTTTCTAATTTCCCTTGTGATTTTTCTTTGCTACATAGAAGTACTTAAAATTATGTTGGGTAATTTCCAAAACTTTTTGGTTTTCTAGATAGCTTTCTGTTACTGATTTCTAATGTCATCCTGTTTTGGCCAGAGAATACAATTTGGATGTTTTCATATTTCACATTAAAAAAAATAGTAAAATACATGTAACACCAAATTTACCATTTTAACCATCTTTAAATGTACAGTTCAATGGCATTCCAATATATTTACATTGTTGTGCTACCATCACCATCATTCATCCACAGAACACTTCTTATCTTTCAGAACTGAAACTCTGCCCGTAAACAATAACTCCTTACTGACCCCTTCTCACAGCCATTGGCAACTACCATCCTAATAGAATTTGACTACTTTAGATACCTCATGTAAGTGTAATCACACAATATTTGTACTTTTATGATTGGCTCATTTCACTTAGCAGTATGTCCTCAAGGTTCATACATTGCCATAGCATGTGTCAGAACTTCCTTTTTTTTTTTTTTTTTTTTGAGACAGAGTCTTGCTTTGTTGCCAGGCTGGAGTGCAGTGGCACAATCTCGGCTCACTGCAACCTCTGTCTCCTGGGTTCAAGCGATTCTCCTGCCTCAGCCTCACAAGTAGCTGGGACTACAGGCACCTGCCACCATGGCTGGTTAATTTTTCTATTTTTGGTAGAGAAGAGGTTTCACCATGTAGGGCAGGATGGTCTGGATCTCCTGACCTCATGATTCACCCGCCTTGTCCTCCCAAAGTGCTGGGATTACAGGCATGAGCCACTGTGCCCGGCCCAACTTCCTTCCTTTTTAAAGGTCTAATAATATTTCATTGTATGTGTACACCACATTTTGTTTATTCATTCATGTTGACATTTTTATGGCTCCAGTTATGTTCTATGTTGATGAATACGCACACATGAAAAGAAGGTATATTCTGACATTGTTGGATGCGATTTAATATGTAGCTGTGAAGTTGGTTGATAATGTTTAGGTTTTCCGTATCTTTACTGATTTTCTCTCCAATTGTTTTGTCAGTCACTGAGAAAAGTATTAAAGTCTCCAACAAAGTTGTGTATTTGTCTATTTCTTTCTTCAGTTTTGTCAGTTTTTGCTTTATGAATTTAATCTCTATTGTTAGATATATACACATTTAATATTGTTACGTATTCTTGATAAATTGTCTCATTTACCACTATTTAATGCTTCCTCTGCATTTCTGCTAATATTCTTTGTTCTGAATTCTGTTTTGTATTATATCAGTGTAAGCACATTTTTTTCTTTTACTAGTGTTCAAATAGTATTTTTTAAATCATTCCTTTACTGTTAACTGATGTATTTATATACCTAAAGTGGGTTTCTTATAGACAGCATTCAGTTTTTTATTCAAAATGACAATCACTATATTTTAATTGGGATATTTAGGCCATTTACACTTACTGTAAACTTTGGATATAGTTTGACTTAAATCTACCTTTTAAATAGTTGTCTTCTGTTTGTCCTATATGTTCTTTTTTTGTTTATTGTTCATGTCTCACTTTTTTTTGGATAAATGTATTTTTTTATGATTCCATTTTATTTCTAGTATTGGCTTCTGAGTTTTTCTTTAACTTTAATTTTGGGTTCAGAAGTACATGTGGAGACTTGTTATATATAGGTAAGCTGTGTGTCATGGGGGTTTAGAGTACAGATTATTTAATCACCCAGGTAATAAGCATAGTATCTGATAGGTAGTTTTTGATCTTCTCCCTCCTCCACCCTTCACCCTTAAGAAGGCTCTGGTGTCTGTTATTCCCTTCTTTATGTGTTCTCATTGTTTAGCTCCCACTTATTAGTGAGAACATATGGTATTTGGTTTTCTGGTTCTGCATTAGTTTGTTTATGATAATTGCCTCCAGCTCCATCCATGTTGCTGCAAAGGACATAATCTCATTCATTTTTATGTCTGCATAGTATTCTGTGGTGTGTATGTGCCATATTTTCTTTATCCATTCTACCACTAATGGGCACTTAGTTTGATTCCATGTCCTTGCTATTGTGAATAGTGCTGCAATAAATACATGCAAGCATTTGTTTCTTTGTGGTAGAATGATATTTATTCCTTTGGGCATATACCCAATAATGGGATTTCTGAGTCAAATGGTAATTCTGTTTCAAGTTAATTGAGGAATTGCCAGACTGCTTTCCACAATGGCTGAATGAAATTACGTTCCCACCAGCAGAGTATAAGCATTCCCTTTTCTCTGCAACCTCACCAGCATCTGTTATTTTTTTGATTGCTCAAAGCAATTTACAGATTCAGTGCTATTCCCGTCACACTACCAATGATATTCTTCACAGAATTAGAAGAAAACTATTTAAACATTCATGTGGAATCAAAAAAGAGCCCAAATAGCCAAAGCAATCCTATGCAAAAAGATCAAAGTGGGAAGCATCACGTTACCCCATTTCAAACTGTATTATAAGGCTATAGTAGCCAAAACAGCATGATACTCATACGAAAAGAGACACAGAAAGCAATGGAACAGAATAGAAAGCCTGGAAATAATGCTGCACACCTACCACCATCTTGTCTTTGACCAAGTTGACAAAAACAAGCAATGGGGAAAGGACTCCTATTCAATAAATGATGCTGGGATAACTGGCTAGCCATATGCAGAAGACTGAAATTGGGACCCTTTCTTACATCATATACAAAAATCATATCAAGATGGATTAAAGACTTAAATGTAAAACCTAAAAAATAAAAACCCTGGAAAATAACCTAGGCAATACCATTCTGGACATAGGAACTGGCAAAAAAGCAATTGCAACAAAACCAAAAATTGACAAATGGGACCTAGTTAAACTAAAGAGCTTCTGCACAGCAACAGAAACTACCAACAGAGCAAACAGACAACCTAAGAATAGGAGAAAATATTTGCAAACTATGCATCCGACAGATATCTAATATCTGGAATCTATAAGGAACTTAAACGAAAAACAAATAATCCTATTGAAAATTGGGCAAAGGACATGAACAGACACTTTTCAAAGGAAGACATACATGCAACCAACAAGTATATGAAAAATGCTCAACATCACTAATCATTATAGAAATGCAAATCAAAACCACAGTGAGATACCACCACACACTAGTCACAATGGCTCTATTTTTTAAGAAGACTTAGTAGTTATACCAGCTTTAAAAATAATTATTTGTTGCTCTGCTTTCTATATAGTATAAGAATCTTCCAATAGTGTACTTAGCATGCTAGGGAACTCTCCCTGTTTCCTACCATTCTCCAGTCATTTTTGTGTTATTCTAAACTGTGAATTTATCACAGTTATTTTAAACCTTCATGTTAGCCCTTTAAAATTTTATGTTTGTCTTTTCTCTTCTTACCTGCTCATATAGTAGTCACTTCTTCCTCCATGCTCTGCTAAAGGTGAAACAATTTGTGTGTCCTGTTTACCCTCAGAGGGGCTTGTCACTCTGGAATTTGTTTATTTGGGTGCCTAGTAGCTTCAGTTCTCTGATAGCCTCACAAAATATTATGATTTTATAAATTATACAGCTTTTTAATTGTTATTGGAAACAATGGCTTAAGTGATATTATCTTGTAGCTTTCTGCATCTTTAGTGGCAGTGAAACTTCAATGACGGGATTTTGGCATTTAGATATTAAGTGAATGCTCTAAAATGCCATGAGTAGAGAATGGTGTTGAACTCCAAAACTCACTTTCCCTCCATTATATCACATTACATTATTAAGCTCTTTAAATATTTGAATAATATTAGTAAGTTATATATTTATACAGCGGTTTTCCAATTAAGAACACTTTAGTTTTTACACTTAGCAACTAATTGAATCTTTGTAGTCTTGTGATTTACACATTACTGAGGTCCTCAGTTTACAGGTGAGAATCAATAACTGAAGCTGATAAGTAATGGAGATAAAACTCAAATCTGCTTCCAAGCACATAGAGGTTTTCAAAATCCGTGCCTATCTATGTGGATATTTAAAGCAGATAGACCCATATGGATTATTTAAATGTTGAGTTTATTCCCTAAAAGATAAAACATAATTAGTGAGAAATTTAGTTCCCAAAATGTAAAACTAGTTAGTGAGAAACAGCACTTAATAGAAAATTTATTAATTGTAGAGCTACTTATAGCCATTGATATCATCCCTTTCTGTAGGTGAAAGTCAAATGGATGATTATCTTTGGAACTGTGCTGTTAATTTGCAAAAAAGGAAGGTTTTGCTACTCTTGTAATGAGCAGTAACTGCTTCAGAAATAAGGTCAATATATCTTTCCTAGCATTTACCTATCAGTTGGAGACTATTACTAGAGAACAAATTAATATTTTATTAATATTGTCATTTACACATCATATTTTAATAACCCATGTACAGTTATACTGAAAAATAAAAGATAACATAAAAATGTATCTTAAGGACAAAGAAAACATTATTTTTGAACTTACACATATTTTAGACATTAAGATTTACAGAATTCAAAGTTGAGGTAAGTAGATGGTTCACTCATGCCACATATATGAGAGGGCACAAATTTGAGTAGGATGTTCTTCCTAGTACATGTTTTATATGAATTGCTCTCTATTTCTAAAATTGGTTTGAAGTCACATAATGAGAAATGGTAAAGCATTGAGTTTATTATATGGAATAATTATACCCTAAATGCCTTAATAATTTAATAGGTTTCAGGTCAAGGTTCTAGAAATACTTATGAACTAGAAGCACGTAGTAAGAGTTGAAGAAAATAACAAATACTACTTGTCTCAAAATATATTCTATAGTGCCGAAATTTCTGCCACTGAATTACCTTTGCAGGTTTAGTGTATTGTTTCTAAATGGAACTCAGAAATTTCGCTTTTTATCTGGAAGAGGGAAAAAAAAGTCGGGCTAGCCAGCCATCCATTTGCAAAACTGATGGTACTGAGGGACTGGGATTGCGCCAGATGACTTTGAACAGGAAACAGATCAGAAAGGGTATAAAGCCTATGACACTTCCTCAGAGAAGGTGATCTTGATAAACACGAGGAGATTGGACACACCAGAGAAGAGAATGTAGCAAAGAATAAAAGATTTCAAGCCATCTGATAGTTTTTCCCAGAGACTTAGTAGACAATGTACTTGCTAACAAGGATAGTATCTAGTCCTTGTCAACACCAAATCAGCAAGTATACATGTTTACCAGATCTTCACCATATTCATGACACTATTCTGGAAGCAATTAATATAAAAAGAAGCATGTTTTCTCATTTACATATTCTATTATATATTTGGAGTTATAGTAGTACAGAAAAAAGCAAAGATAGGCAATAGCAAAAATAAATAACCACAAAAGAAACTGAGAATCCCGTTGAGTGTGACAGAAAAGTCTGATAGGCAATTTCTAGATTCAGATAATTGAAACCAAGTTCCAATGAGGCAATAGGATTTGAGATAGTCCCTAAGACTATTCCTAAGAGAAATGTTTGGATGAGTGGAATTTTGGGGTGGCATCTTCCAAAGGGAGCTACTCAGAAGAAGCAAAATTCAAGAGAAGTAGACACATTTCTCTGGAGCAGATGATTCTCTGTTGTGAAAGTTGGAAGATTAATAAGGAGATTTAAGACAGGATTGGATTGTGGGGTCTACTTCTCATACCTTTCTTACTCTGTTTCTTAAACGTTGATGTTGCCTTGGCCTCCAGCCTCGAGCTGCATTTCACTCTGCATACTCTCCCCGGGAACTCGCATTTTCTCCTAAGACTTCAGTTTTGAAGAAAATGTGTTGAAGGTCTTTAAACTTATATATCTAACTATTTTGTTTGTAAATTATTTGCTTTCCAAGATAGTATATCCAGTTGCTTATCAGACTTCTATACTTGAATGTCTCACAACCATTAGAGACTAAAGTATTACAATCTGATCTCATACTCTCTCTCAGCATCCTCTCCTAACTCCTCTTCCTATAATCTTCTCTACTTACTACCTATGTACCTTTGGGCAAGTTGCTTAAGCTCTTTGTATCTTGGTTTCTATACTTGAAAAAAAGGAATAAAAATACTGTTATTTTTAGGAGTTTCTGGGAGGACAAAAACAAGTTAATACATGTCAAGCTCCAAGAATAGTGCCTAGCACATAAGAAGTCCCCAACAAATATCATTCTTTTCCAGCCATCTAAATCAGTATATCTTATTACTTTTGTCTCAGTATATAACTGGTCACAAAGTGCTATCAAATATATGCCTCTTCATTTCCTTCTTTCAGTCCCCTCTAGCATGATCTTAGTCCAGATGTGCATCACTTTTCAACTGTATCATGATAATTGTAATAAGGTGATAACACACTCTCTCTGTCCAGTTTCACTTCTGTCCCCTCTGTCTTCCAAAATGCCACCATTGTGACCTTTTGAAACTGCACTGAACAAAATGCTTCAAGGAAAATGAATGACATTCATAGTGAGACCCAAATTCCCTCGAACAGCACTCTAGGCCCTACGGGTACCTCTTTGGGTGTGTATTCCACTGCTTTCCCAATGACTCCTGGTGTTTCAGATATATTAAATATTCCTTGTCCTCTATATTTTTGCAAATGCAATTCCTTCCACTTTCGAAGTGCATTCTCCAACCCCTTTCTTCTCCTATCTAACTTTTACTTTTTCTCTATGACCAGGTCATACACTTTGTCTTCCTCTCTGTGATCTTTCCCAGCCTGCTCTGGGTTGGGTGATGTATCAAGAAACCAGCAGGAAACAGGTGACACACTCAGGTGAGTAATTTGAGGAGGATTTTATAAAGGGATTATTTACAAAGGTGTAGACAGGATTAATGGAAACCCACAAAAGTAGAACAGAACCCCGGCAGCAGCAATAGCTTGGTGCTATTATTCCCCCTAGGCCTGATGGGGAAAGAGGAGGTAACATCTTATGGCTTATCCTGGAGAGGACCACCTAACAGGAGGTGTGGTCTGTTGTACAGCCTGCAGCTATCCCTCAAGGAGGAACTGGCGGATAAATTTCCTTTGCTCAGTGTCTTTGCACCCTTTGCTTACTTTTTCTTATTGTCTGAACTCAAACTGAGACTAGAAGGTATGGCTGTTAAAGTAGCTATAAGGTCTGTGTCCCGGGAGCAGTGAGCACTGTAGATAGGCACAGAAAGGGGATGTGGGAGGACAATTGAAAAACATTCAACAGAGATGCTTTCTTTTGCAGGACCTAGTCCCTAGGACATACCTTTATTATGAAACTTAACAAACAATATTGAATACATGTCCACTTTATCATAAATTGAGGAATCCTTGATCATAGGGACTATCTTTTTATTTTCTCAGCATCCCCATACTTTAACAGGTGCTCGAATGAATTAATTAACAAATAGCAATGTCAGGGTAAGGTCTGTGCCCTATAAAACACAAGGAATAATTACTGTTTGAAGTTAATTACCTAATTCACTTTCCAGAACTTTAGATTTGTGCTACAATTTAGTATTTTTCAGTTAAGACATCATGTCTATTTCTCTTTGGTGTAATATGTAAATGAGTGGAAGTGTGCACATGTGTTGTTTACTTCATAATTTAAAAAATGATGATGGGTCAGACAAATACCAGACAATTCACAAGCTTTAGATAAATATGATAAAACAATTTCTCTAAGAAAATGATCTCCATTTAGTCATTTATTCACTTGATTTAACCCCATGCTGCTATTAGTTATGCAGGGAAAATAGTGTTTTAATGACTCTTCAGAAAATGTTCACCACAGGAAGAAATACTGTATGACTGGAATAGGCTAAGAGGACATTTATCTCTCTGTGCATTCTGTGGGTCTTAATACCATCACACCTACGTGCTCCAAGAAAGATATTACAATAGAACAGCTCCTAACAAAGGGCTATATAATTCATATGGAAATTAAGACTTTAGAAAGAGCAAAGTCTTTTTGAACATGTTAACTAGTCTAAATATGAGATAGAAATTACGGCCGGCCGTGGTGGCTCACGCCTGTAATCCCAGCACTTTGGAAGGCCGAGGTGGGCAGATCACCTGAGGTCAGGAGTTCAACACTAGCCTGGCCAATATGGTGAAACTCCATCTCTACTAAAAATACAAAAAAGTAGCCAGGCATGGTGGCATGTGCCTGTAGTTCTAGCTACTCGGGAGGCTGAGGCATGAGAATTGTTTGAACCCGGGAGGCAGAGGTTGCAGTGCACTGAGATCACGCCACTGCACTCCAGCCTGGGTGACAGAGTGAGACTCCATCTCAAAAACAACAACAACAAAAAAGAAATTACATGATCTACCCTTTATTAATATAAAGCATGACTTTATTAATATAATCAGCATGACTATGGTTGCAATTAAAGATAGCTTAGAATATGAAAAGTTAATAATGTACAGTAATTCTGTATCTTGACTTTGTGAAATAAAGTACTTTTATCAAGTGTTGTTAACTGGTTATGATAAGCATAATCAACCCAAATTCTTTTGTAACAAGAAAAACAAGTTTTTAAGAGTTTGAAAAAGACATACAAATTACAAAAAAAAAAAAAAAAATGAAGAAACTGATATAGAAGAGATCATCACCATGTGAAATCACTTTCTAGTTGGATATAGAGATAGAACCCCTGTTTTTGGACTCCTGAGCCTAAATTCCTGATATCACATCATGCTGCCCTCTAATGCTAAGCACTAGTGGGATAAGATCATCTAAAGTTGAGCAGTCAATTTCCATAGCATTCCATGAGGGGGCTATGATTTCTGGAGAAACCCAAGAACCCTGTTACAGAGCACAGTGATTTGTTTAATAAGAGTTTGAATATGGAAGCCCAGATCCATTTATAAACTTATAAACTACATAATTAGAAAATGCCTCTACTAAGGTAATTTTGTGGGTGAATAGTTTTAAGATGGCATCATTAATGGCTTATCAAAGAAAAGCAGGAGTGGTCCTGTGTTATTTTTGGGAAAACAGTTTTCATAAATAGAAATAACCTTTTTTAAAAAGTACCTTTTTTAAAAAAGTACCTTTTGTATTAGTCCATTTTCACACTGTTATAAAGAATACTACCTGAGACTGGGTAATTTATAAAGGAAAGAGGTTTAATTGACTCACAGTTCCACACGACTGGAGAGGTCTCAGGAAACTTACAATCATGGCCGAAGGTGAAGGTGAAGCAAGGACCTTCTTCACATGGTGGCAGGAGAGAGAAGTACAAGCAGGGGAAATGCCAGATGCTTATAAAACCATCAGATCTCATGAAAACTCACTCACTATCATGGGAACAGCATGGGGGAAACTGCCCCCACGATCTAATCACCTCCCACAGGGTCCCTCCCTTGACACTTGGGGATTATGGGATTTACAATTCAAGATAAGATTTGGGTGGGACACAGTCAAATCGTGTAACTTTTTATGGGAATTCCATTTCTTCCCTTTTGTACTCTGAATTTTACTTTCCTTATGTTTTCATAGCTCAGATTTACTATTAATTTTCTTGACCTGTTCCCAGCCCCCTCCCTAGTCATTCATATTGACTTGAAAGCTGAACAAAGGGGAAAAATGAGCTGAGAAACAACTATTCACTTGATTAAATTGAACTCATTTATTTTCATCTCATGCATGAGAACTTATCATCTGAAATCTCATCACTATTTGTTTTAATCTATTCTATGTTTCTGGTGGCAAAGTGAAACTCTTCAAGGCTTGGAGCTATTTTTTGATGTTAATCCTTGTAAAACTAGTACTAATCTTTGTCATTTATGACAGGTCCTGACATTGGCGCTGCTTAGTGCCAATTTGGAGGAAACAGGATACAATGTTATCTGAGCCATTTTTCCCTACCTGGCAAACATCAGGAATCTCTCTTAAAATAAAACAGAGATTCTCTTTCTGCTTAGAAAGTCTTATCTCTAGCCCTTCAACTTTTCCATGGATTTCAAAGGGAGTTCTCTAACTCCCTCTGGATTTTTCTCAAAAGCTTCTCAAACTTGTCTCTTCCTTTCAAAACTTCCTCTTCCATCAGTCTTCCCCAATTCAGTAACATGGAAAATACGGCCCCAATTTGGGTGATGGGGAAGGCTAGAAGTGGATAAAGGAGAATATAGAGACCTATACTAAACACCTAAAACCTCATCCCCTGATCTCTCAAGAATGCAATTAAACTGTGCCACATAGGAAATGAATTTACAAGTCAATCAGTCCATCTACCTGCCTTGAGGTAGTGACTACACCTAAATGCTCATTGATGTATGTGAAAAACCAGTTCTCTTGAGGCATTTAGAAAACATATTCTGAAGTAGGTATTATGACTTGTGTGTGAAAACATGGGTAGAAGGTTGAATATGAATTCGAGATACGTATCAAAAACAAAGACAAAACAACTGAAGCCTATTCCATGAGTGGAGCAGTGTAAGTGTCTCTTGGGGGAAGCCCTTGCGCTGTGTGAAGGGAATTTTCTGCTGTCTTTGAAACTTGCTTCTCTCTAAGGTATTTTGTGAAATTATTAGGAACAGAGCAGGGCTCAGCTTTAGTAAGGTTTTGATTAGTATTTGAAAAGCCTTCAGAGTTTGTCTTAGATGCCTATAATGGGTGAAAATCAACTGCATATCATAAATCATACCAGTTTATTAGTAGTAGGTGGAATAAATCCTGAAGTAAGTGAACAGAGAATTAATGAGAGTGCTTTATTCCTAAAGCACTTTATAAGATATATATGCAGTGAAACAGCTGCAAGTCAAAGATCTGGCAAGAAGTAGAAGAGGGAGGTTACTGAGTGAGGTGTCATTCTCTGAAACTACAGGTATTTGCCACCAAACACCTTGATTTGGGGACCTGGGTTGCTCGATGTTGCAAAAATAGCGGGTTGTGTATCTGAAGAGATTATACAAAATGACTGGCTGAAAAGGGTCAATTGTTGTTTTTAAAAGTATTTATCCTGGGCTCCTAGCATCCATGAGCTGAATTTGTTCCTCAGAATGCATTGGGAGACCGGCAAGAGACTAAAGGAAAACCAATATGTAAAATGAGAACTCATGAGTTTTGTTACCCCTAACAACCCCATATTTCCTAGGAGTTACTCTTATTTCCCAGGTCTCTCATAGCTGCAGGATTTTCCTCCTCCCTGGCCCTTTACCAGCTTGTCAATACACACAAATGTCCACATACTTAACAGCTATTACAGAATCCCTTGATCTTGAGTCCCCTTCCTGCTCAATATTCTTTCTATTTTTTTTTTTTTTTTGTAGCCAAAGGGGAAAGAAAAGTCTATTCTCACTGCCTTGTCCTTGCTCAACTTTCTGGGAGTCTCACATTCATTACTCTGCAGAAGTGGGCTTCTCCCAGGTGACTGACAGCCTCCCACCAACCATATCAGTTGCGTCCTCCAGGATCTATGGCTTCTGAGTCATTACTATCTCCCAATTTTCCTCTTAACTTTTTAACTACTGTTTATCAGTCTCCTTCCAGGTTACTTTCACTTTTTGGAAGCCTGTAAATGCTGATATTACCAAAGGATGAGTTGTTGGCTCTGTGACACTCTCCTTCTCATATTCACTGCCATGACCTCAAATATCATGATTTCCACAAACCTCTATCTCTAACCCAGACCTCATAGTTGAGCTGCCGATTATCATCTTCACCTGGTTGACCTTAAGGGCTCTCAAAGGTCACACAGCTAATTTCTATCTTCAGGTAAATTTTCTCCATCCTCTTAATAGAATTACTTTGCAGTCACCCCTGCTGGAAACCTTGCCATTTTTGACTCCTCCTTTTCACACCCCCAGGAATCAATCAATAAGTCTTGCTGGTAGCATATCAGAACTAACATCACAATTTCCTTTCTCTTCCTCTGTTGTTTCTGACATTCCCTTCATTTGTGTTGCCTCATTTCTCAACTAGTTTAAATAGGCTCCTAATAATGTTTTTGTCTCTAGGCATCTCAATTCTTCCCTGCGCTTCTCCCATATTACTTTCTCTAATCATTTCTCTTTCCTTCTTAAAACAATGAATCTGTATCAAGAGCATCAAATTAATTAGCATAGTGTTTAAGACACTTCATAATCTGTTTCCAGGCAACATTTTTCGACATTACATTGTTTTTAACATTATATACATTTCTTTTCCACTACACTCTCAAATCTTGTCTTGAACTTCTAAATATCGAATCATACTAGACTATGTG
Source organism: Mandrillus leucophaeus (assembly GCF_000951045.1). NCBI lineage: Eukaryota > Metazoa > Chordata > Mammalia > Primates > Cercopithecidae > Mandrillus > Mandrillus leucophaeus. The sequence continues at coordinate 1,593,341 of NW_012103120.1, read as the reverse complement.
TTATCACCCAAAATATGCTGTGTGCATTTGAGCCTTGATTATTTTGCATAAACTTTCTCCCACCCCTCCTTTGGAATTTACTCCTGCTGTTCTTTGTCTCCTGGTATGTTCTTCTTCAAGCCCAGCTCTTGTGTCCTTGCCTCTGTGTAAACTTCCTTAACTCCCAATTCCAGGGGCAGAATGAAGTCCCATTCTCCCCTCCTCCCCCACCTCTCTTCTCCTCCCCTCCCTTCCCCTCCTCCCCTTCCCTCTACCTCTCCTCTACTTCCTCCTTTTCTCTCGCTCCTCCCCTTTGCCCTCCCCTTCTGCCCTCCCCTGGCCTCCTTCCCTCCCCTCTTCTCCCCACTCCCCTCTCCCCTCCTCCCTTCCCCTCCCCTCCTTCCTTTCCCTCCACCTCTCCTCTAGTTCCCTCCCCTGTTGTCCCCCCTCCCCTTTCCTCCTCCTCTCCTCCATTCCCTTCCTTTCCTTCCTCCCCTTCCCTCCCCTCCCCTCCCCTCTTCTCCCCTCCTTTCCTCCCCTCTTTTCTCCTTCTCTCCTCTTCTCTTTCTCATACTTTGAGAAATCATGGAGCAATGTGGAAAGGTCATGAGTTCTGATGTCAGAGCAACTTCAGTGCCAATCATAGCTTCTCTACATTCTAGCTCTGGACATTTAGTAAGTTATTTAAACTTTTTTTTTTTTTTAATTTGACCATATGTAAAATGGGTTGTTGATACGTGTCTACCAAAGATTCTAATATTTATTAGAGAGTTTACAGTGTACTAGTCACTCTTTGAGGCTTTTGACATGAAGTAACTCATTTAATGAAGAGTAGTTTTAAAGAGTCTATTGCATCATAACCATTATGCCAGCAGCAAAATACTTATCACACTAGGTCATTGTTCCTGGTTTATGAGGATCTTGTACCCCTCCAGAATGTGTTCTTTTTGAAGGTAGAAACTTGTTCATCTATCACCTTCTCTATTTGGCAAAGCACTAGCATAAAATAGGTGCTAAATAATCATGGAGCCATCAGCAAAGCAGAGTTGGCTGTTGAACTGATATTGTATTAGATGCAACTTTTTGTTTTGCAAATGGTTTCCATATTCATACATATGAATATTCTAGTGAAGATTAAATACAAAGGCAAGTTTTAAAATGCTATCTCTCTGCATTAAAATAAAGACAACAAATCATATTGTGATAAAGTTTCTTATTTTTAAATAAATGCTAATTTTATCCCCATATTGACACATGCTCTTATTTTCGATAGGACTATTTTTCTGTGGGGCAGAGTGAATAACTAAGATTAAAACTGGCTAGGCTTCTGGTAAGAAAAAAAGAAAAAATGTATTGTATTTGGACTTTTGTGAGTTTTAAAAAATTGCTTCATTTTGTTTTAAAGATATCAGATTGGTGAAATGTTCAATATTGACATTTACTATTATAATTTGAATTTGTTATTCAAATGGCAAATATCTGATGGGAACTCAATGCTTGACTAGGCCTGTTGCATTGGGTCTTTAGTTAACCCAGAAAATGGAAGAGTCAGGAATCTTGAGGGTCCCCATGGAGAGATTATTCTGTCTTCCATATCTGTTTCATGATGATCCAAATGAGTCAGGAGAATGGGGTCTGAAGGCAGGGAACTTAAGGTCAATTTGTGATGAATCAAGGAAAAACATCAAGGTCCTGTGGTAGGGAATCTGAGGCCAATTTGTGCTGACTTCCCAAAGCTGGATCAAAAGGACAACACCTGGGTCTGGGAGCAGGCACCTTAAGGCCAATTAAGGCAAACTTCCAAAAGCTGAACCAAAAGGAAAACCCCATCTACCCATGTCTAGTAACAAAGGATCAAAGACTACTCTCCCTACAAGTCTCCCCTTCCACTGCATCTCAGATGGAAAGGGATAGTGCCCTGGATTTGCTGTGGGCCAAGCAGGAACCATCCCTTCATCTGCATAGGGCACCAATTCACCTCAGCCTTTAATTAGCCACAGGCCAAATCCTTCATCCAGATAAGGGGTAACTGGTAGGAACCTCAAAATAAGTGCTTAAAACCCAGAAAACTTTATAACTGGGCCCTCGAGCTGCTTGCTCGGCCGACTCCCACCCTGTGGAGTGCTTTCTGGCTTTAGTAAATTCCTGCTTGCGTTGCTGCATTCTTGTGTTTTGTTCTTTTGTTACTTTGTGCATTTTGTCCAATTCTTTGTTCAAAACACCAAGGACCTAGACAACTTACACTCAAGGCTCTCCTTCTGGTAACACTAGTAGACTGAGAAGGATTTGGTGTTCTCTTTTATTCATAAAGGAAAAGGATGTTGGGGTAGAGGCATATGTCTGATTGTCCCTGATTCTGCTTGTCAGAGATTGTTTTGCACCACCCCGCTTCACAGCAAAACAAACAGAACAGGTCCTTTAAGGGGCATTCAAAAGAGGAAGTATAGGTGTGTCGCAGAGTGCTAAGGAAACTCCATCCTGAAAAGTCAAGTCCCCATTGAAAGGAAAGTACTCGGGAAAGAAAAGGAATTTGGAAAGAGAAAATAAAATAGGACTATAACTTGGATAGCTTGTTATTATTATAAAAGTCTCTCTTTTTTTTGAATGGAATACATAGAATTTAAAAGTTTAGGATCATTAGTCATTGGGGTCTGCTTTCTCTCTGCTGAGATTTACTTATTTAAAAGCTGATGCCCCAGATCACTAGCCCAAACCTCTTTCTTCAGCTCCAGATCAATACATTTAACAGCCTAGTAGACTTCTCACTTTTATGTCTCAGAGACAATTCAGCCTAAAACAAAACTTAGTTATTTCCCCTTTCCCCTTCTTTCTTCCCTTAAGTTCCTGTATTTCCAAGCTCGGTGGATGGCATTGTTGCTTAGCCTCCTACTAAGCCAGAAATGTAGGGATTATCCCAGAGTTTTTCATTTCTCTGTGTTTCACATTTGACTGGTCAGCAAACCTTATTCAATTGACCTCTGATATGGTTTGGCTCTGTGTCCCCACCCAACTCTCATCTTGAATTGTAATCCCTACAATCACCACATGTTGAGGGAGGAACCCTATGGGAGGTGGTTGGATCATGGGTGGCAGTTTCCACCATGCTGTTCTTATGGTAGTGAGTGAGTTCTCATGAGATATGATGGTTTTATAAGTGTCTGGCATTTCCCATGCTTGTGCTTCTCTCTCCTGCTGCCTTGTAAAGAAGGACGTGTTTGCGCCCTCTTCCACCATGATTATCAGTTTCCTGAGGCCTCCCAGCCATGCAGAACTGTGAGTCAACTAAACCTCTTTCCTTTATAAATTACCCAGTGTTGGGTAGTATCTTTATACCAGTGTAAGAATGGACTAATACAATCTCCTTAGTGTCTCTAGATTCAGGTCACATTTTCCCACTCTACCCTCACTGTCTTTGTTTAGACCCATGTCATTTCTTGTCTTGAAAACTGCAACAGCCTAGGTCATCATGGTATCTATTTCCTTGCCTGCATAATATAGTGGGTCTGCCCTCTGTCCCTCCTCCCTTTCTTCTCCCTTTCTCCTATGCAGACAAAACACACAAGAAATAAAATTAAAGTTCTCTTTCTGAAATCTTTGCAATGGTTTTATCAGCCCTGTGCTCATTGCTTTGATTTTGCTCTGTGAGGTGATTTTGGAGGAACAGTTTTATCTTCAGGCTGTGCTTTATGGGAAGGTTAGAGGAACCTGACTCTAAATGGAATCTGGAAGACAGTAAGATTCCAAGAGCTTGTTCTGCCAGTTTCCTAAAGCAATAAAAACCACAAGCCCACCCACAGAGGGGTTGGACTGCATGTAGGGCTTGGAAATTCTCCCCAAACTGTATGGTTCTTCCCTTGATCTGCATTTTGTTTCTCTGCTTGTCCTTCTTGGAGAGACTACTTCTAGGAAGACAACCTGTCTGACACAGCTAGAGTGTCCAGAAAACTCTCAGGAGAGCTCTCATCATTGTAGTTTTGTTGTTTTCTCCTTTCTTTCTATTTACATTTCAGTTTGTTAGGTAGGAGGAACTAAGCCTAAAATTTGTTAGGTTAGGTTAGCAAAATGACTAGGTGTTGCTACACTGCTAATCTGTTCATGTGAATCTCTTTCCAAGCTACATAGACCCTGATTCTTATTAGCTGACTTGGAATTAAACTAGGTGAACTTGATTTTCCCCACAGAATACAGTGAATTTTTTCTCCCAGACAGTCTTCTATGACTTCAGCAGATCTGGGAAGTGATACTTTTATTATTCCAATTTGATACTTTCACTCTTTTCTTAAAAGCCTTAAAAGGCATATGATTACCTTTAGTGTAAAATTTATGTTGAATGATTTGCTTTCCAAGCAGTGTACTGTGACCTCCCATGCTTGTCCTTTTCTACCTTCCATTCCTTCTGCCCAAGTTTCCTCCGCTCCCCAGTACCATGTATTTCTTCATCTGCCCCTGTCTTATCCAATATTTAAAAGTCATCTCCAATGCCATCTGGTCAGGGAAGGGTTTGCTTATTATCATTATTTCTTCCCACTTCCCACCAAACCTGGTGTAGGTAAATTTCCCATGCTCTCATAAAAAGAACCTGGTACTTTTGTCCTAGCATTGGTGTACTTCTTGATCTCACTATCCAACAGACTGAGAAGTCCAAGGTCACAACTTTGACTTATTTGACTTTGTTCTCTTGAGTTTAACACAGTGCCTGGGGCTTAGTAGTATTAAACAGATCTTTGTTGACTAAATTTAAGAACCAAGTATAGGTCCCAGGGTATGCTGTTTTCAATGAAATTTCAAACCGTTTTTCCACAGGTAACCCAATACCTCCTAGTTTGTGTCACACCCTGTGAAAGACTCTTTGGACATTAAAGTTGGCCTAAACATTTCATGTAATGCATCATATATGATTGAGGCAAGAAATTACCCATGTAAATCTATGATGTTTTAGGTGACATGTATAAAGAAAGGATCTTTAACATGACTATATGTTAAGAATCATTAAATATTTTTAGAATCTGATTGGATTATAGCTCCTTAGAGAAGAAAGAGAAAATTTGTAATCTACTATAGCTAAAGCTTTTTGGTTCACTTGGGGTGGAACTGGATTAAGACCAAATGTTTATCCATCAATTGTACAAATGGACATTTTCATATATTACCAGAATAGACATTAATGGTTTACTTAATTTGTTCTCTTTGAAATGATTGAATTGACTCTAAAATTTTTCTGATCAGGTTCATGTGAAATACCAACATACAGGAATAGGAAGGGCAGGGGACAAAGCCCTTCATCTCCCATATTGCTGTCTTATTCTCATTTTGTCAACTTTGATTTGTTACATGAAAGTGGCGCAGTTGCAGTAAACTGTCTCTCCATCTTTCATGTTGACCAAAAATGCTTGGTTTATTTACCTATTTTTGGAAAGTCTCAAAATAGAGGCCACAGATCTCTCATTGAGTGCCCAGTAGTGATGAGCTGCATCTGCCACTAGGTGTCATTGAATTTTCAAACAAATGACTTTAAAGAACATTTCAGTAAAAGCTAGCTTCAAGTCCCGGATTTTTGTTCTTCCTTTTCATGGCATCTTTGAAGTAAGTAATAATGCTATCATTCATCTTAACACATTTGGCCTATTTAAATTTTGAAATTTATTTTGCCTTATCCACCCCGTTGCATTGTGAACTGGTGCTTACAATGCATGAATGGTACTTTTCATAATGCAATACTGATCTCGTCTTCACTTAAAAGATGTGAAAACTATTCAGAAGCACAAAACAATATATATTTAATAGCCTTTCCATTACAGAAAGCTAATAAAAATTTCAACATGAATAGATTTTGCTTAGGAAATTACATTTCCATTTCTCTTGGGAAAAATGGGTACTTTATTTTTTATGTTCCTTCGTAAACGACTACAAAAATCACACAACTTCTGTGCATTCTAGAGTTGTGCAGCAATTTTATCAACTTTTCAAAAAGTGCTACTAAATTTTTGTTATCAATTACAAACTTTCCAATATGAACTCCTGAGGTTGTGTTATTCATACTTCACCCAGCAGCTGTACATGCTGTTTTTCCACCAAAAAGGTAAGATTGAATGTAAGAAAAGGTAATCTGTAAAGCATAGCAATCTCTCACTTGCATATTTAATAATCTCTGATCACAGCAGGTATAATAGTTATCTACTTGCATATCTAAATAATAGACTTTCAAAATCAAGCCAAATGTAGTGTTATTGTGAACTGATGTATATTTCTCATTTATGTTTTTTGAAAAGATTATTAATAAGTGAAACTTCTTATAAAGGACTGATGTTTAGAACCGAAAATCTCATTTTCTACTGATTCATACTCAATCTTTCTGTCTATTTCCTCTGTAGAAACTAGAAGTTTTCAGATTTAAATATAAAAAAGTTCTTCCTTCAATACCACTGACCTATTAGATCTATCCCAATTACACATTGTTTCCTGAATGGAGGATTTTTCTTTTGGAATAGTCAATTCCATGCTGTTAAAACTCTATAATACCAAAGCAATACAGGGATAATTATATGTGGTTAGTGCTCTATAATTCTTCAGAACTGCTAGCAAAGTTGATTAAACTTCTATTGGGTTGAACTCTGACCTAGCCTTATCCTGAGAACTTCTTGTCCTCTGTGGCTAATTCCTTGATGCTGCAATAAGTGTTACTTTCTCCCTACTGTGTCTGGGTCAGGACGGTCACTGAAGTTGTTCATTTTGAGGGAAAAATATGTAAGGATAAAGATTTTCACCCATAACAAGAAACATATGGGTGACAGGCAAAGGCTTAAAAATGAATGAAGATGATCAAGAACACTACACTATACTGAGGAGTGATACTATATTATTGATATCTTGGTGTCATGGGCGCTGAAAACAGAGAAGGAACTGGATATACATTCACTTGGCTGAATTAAGGATTTTCAAATACGTGTAGAAGTCTCTGCTATTCTATGAGGTCTGCGTCCCTGCCTATATAAAATTATACTGTCTTTTGAACAAAATAATATCATAATGGTATATACTCAGGGTGGTATGCTTGAGTGTTCGGTAGTTGAGTTTTGGTGATAATTTCTTGGTCATACTCTCTTGCCTGTTCCATCTTGATCACTTGCATTGGTCACAAACTGGGTGCTGAGATTAGGGGACACATTTTACTTCATTTGACAGAAAGAGAAGGAGCCTCAGAAGGAGAAAGGGGCCTTGGACTTGCAAGATAGTTGTGATTACAGATGCAAGTGCTAGTGTAGAAATAGACTAAAGTTCAGATACTTACCACATGGAAACTAAAACCACGGCTTTCACCTCTTTAATGCAGTCTTCTAACCATCATTATCATTGATCATCTCGTGCATATATAAAGGATAGAGTTCCACATGGTCATTATTCTCCCACAGTCACATCACACCTACTGTAGTTATATGTGATTGCTCTGAAAATTTGTCTTGTGGGAAAACTCCTGTTTACATTTGGACCTCTGCTCCTGAATGGAGACCAGAAAATCAACTGTTGTCTTACTCAAACATGAGTATACTCTAGGTATGACTCTGGAAAATTAAATACAAAGGGGTCACATGTATTTAAAAATATAGTTATAAAGGAAGAGACTTCTGTCTAGCAAATTCAGGAGCAACCTCAGAGGTACTTTTCCAGATGTCCGTGGATGAGATGATCTGAAGGTGGATTTCATTAGACCAGTAGGCCATGGTCGGGAGTTCCATCATACCTGTTCACTCTCGATCAGAACAGCTCTGCTACATCTGTTTTACACACAGAAGCAAAGTGTGTAACTGGGCTCCTGGGTAGACTGGTTCAAAACCTGGCTTCCTTCCTCACAACTTGGATGATCTCTACAACTTAGTTAACTTCATTATTAACAACTTGTTCATCTGATGTAAATTGGGGATAATAAAACTACCTGTCTCTGGAGTGTGTTGTAAGATTTAAATAAGCTAATACATAGATTTAGAACTGTACTTGACACATAGTAATGCTTAGTAAGCATTGGTTCTTGCTATTATCACTGTTATTATTTTGGATTTCTGCCTGCTAGTTCCTTTGAAAAATGGAATAATTTTCTTCGGCCAATAAATTTTGAAACCTACCAATCTAGACTATTAATATATGAAAATTCTATTTTCTCCACTCTAAGCATTTTCCCTGGTAAATTGGAATGGGTTCCACAGATCAGAGCAATGAAGTGTTGAGGTCAGTGCTCAGTGAACCCTGATGAATTGTTCTTTGATGAGTTGTCATTTTCTATTCTTAAAAGAGGCATTAAGAATTTATAACAATGTCCTAGTTGCATTACCATTTGGATGGTGTATTTATGCTAATTTCTTCTGCCAATCCTAATTACCAGTGGTTAAATTCATTAAAAAATAATTTTTTCCCAGACTCTTGTCTAAATCACCTTGCTTCCTAGAATATTTCAATTTCCTTTTGGTTCAATTGTCACAAGTATCAAATGATTTATTCACCACATAGTGTAAATCAGAGGCACTTTTATTTATTCACTAGGCAGTTACTGGGTGCTTCTGGATACTTTGTGGGTATCTAAACATTTCCTACAGAACCTTTGGGGTCATCTAGTCCAACAGATCACATATTAGAGTTATTTTATATACTCAGTGACAGTTGGTTTTCTGTCTGTTACTTGAAGACTAGATTTATGCCTGAGAATAGCTTATACTGTAGTTGGTAAGACATTATACAGAGTTAAGAGTAAAGTTACAAAGCTCTCACATTTTGCAATCTGATAACTGAAGTGCAGATGTTACTTACTTACCCAAGTCACAAGCTACGTAGCAATAGGGTTGAGAAAAGAATTTAGATGCTCCAACTCGTAAAACACAACTTTATCATTATACCACTTTGCTCAGAGCTATTTTCTCTTCTAAAAAGTGCTATAAACAATAGTTAGATGTTTAGATAGGCTACAAAACTAGACTTAGTACAAGACTTGCTTTTGTGGCCAGAAGTTGTGGGTAAGAAATCAGACAGTGCAAGTCATGGGTGAGAAATCAGGCTGTGTCACTGAACAGTTGTGTGAGATATGGTCAAAACTGTAGAAGGCTCTACATCTTTTCAGTGGAAGGAAGGAAAAGTTCCTGGAACACAGTTGATAGACAATAGAATTAATATTTTAGGAATGGTGAAATTGTACACCTTCTACTTCCAGTTGTCCTGGCAATGAACGTTTATCTTATAATGATTTTATAATGAGAAAATTCTTTTCTGCCTCATTCAAGAAAAATAGCAGTCTACTGCCCTTTGGGGAAGTTTGTGAGAGGACTTCATGGTTTTTGTTTACAAAGCTGAAGCCCAGTGAGATTTTAAGAGAAAGGGGTTTGTTCCAAATTAAAGGATACTATTAGAGACTAAAAGAGGAACAGGTAGAAGATTGTGGAATAGCGAACAAAAGTATAGGTTTACATAGTTTCACTATTTTATTTTGGGGAGAAGTTTAAGGAAAAATCTTTAATGATTCTGTGCTGCAGATAGAAGATAAAATAATGATGAAAATAATTTTCAACTTTTATAGTTATAGAATTAAATTGATTTTAGAGGTTTGAAAGCTCCTGGGCAAAGAGCTTGAGTGATGTTTCAGTGCTAATCACCTAAGCAATTGAAAATCCGTGTGGTCTTCCCTATATTTCCCATCGGTTTGAGGTCTGAAAGGGACTTTGTACTCAAAAACCAGTTTTATTTCCTGTCAGCTTGGCTAGAACTGCAGTGGTCTCTTGTGTGAATGCTCTTTCTGTCCTGTATTATTGGCCTGAAACTTTGAGACTGCTAGGAGATGAAAAGGTGTGGAACCACTGAAATAACCAGCATTCTGACTTTCCTTCCTCTTAAGATCAGATACCTGTGCTTTCTCCATGCCATTCTTGGATTGTGGGACACTTTGACCAATCTAGAAGACCCAGGCCAGATTCAGTTTCCTTGAAGTTTTGTGTGACTATGGGTTAAGTAACACTCCCTGTCCAATGGCTCATAACTCAACCTGGAGACATCCTTCTCTTTTCAAACCACATTTCTTCCAAGGTACTAAGCTTGTGAAAAGAAAAACCAGGATACTCTGCCATGAACGTCTCTTGAAACAAACATGGAGTCTACTCACTGCTTCAATAATAAAGGAAAGTAAAGAAAACGTAGAGTAAACCATAAGTTATATCCTGACGTGATTCTGCTCCATATAGATCGCACACATATATTTTATCTGTAGACTGACAACAGGCAAATGAAAACTCACCCAAACAATGGGTCCTCTAAATGTCCATCTGTCTCATGATCGTGGAAGGCTTGGCTGGTGAGCCTTTTTGCCCTGGATCATTCATCAGAGGTCTTGGCCATTTGAGTAGCTTCCAGTTTTTGGGTATTCATATGCCCAGCTTCTACTGCTTGCCACGAAATGTGTATCCATTGTCCTCTGGGATCCCTAACCTTATCTCATCTTCATTGTGTTCTTTTCCCCCTGAATTTCAGACAGTTTACTGCTGGCAAATAACTCACCTCCCATGTTGGACCAGGGGATGGTGATTTCTTCTTAGCTGTTTTCCTGTGACATTACTATTTTTCTCTTTATTTTCTCCTCACAATGTCTGGCATCATTTGTCAACCTGCATTCCAAAATTCCCTGACATAAAACTCAACTCACAAAGCATTTTATGAAGCATGCAGGGCTCTGTAAGTGAGCAGTTTTTTCTGTATTAAATTAATGATATTCACTAAAACTTTGATTTTTCTCAAGCAGTTGTATTCAAGGAAAATCAGTTTTAAATGGAAGAGGATAAAACAAGCAAATGATTTTGGATATTTTAAAAAACGTTAAAAATTAATGGCTCTTGTTCTTTTTATATTTTTTATGCTGGAGCTCCCTGTGACAAAATGGAGTACTGGGTATATTGCGTGAATGCATTCTTGGCCCAAGTTCCATCAAAAGACTCAGAAAAATCTTTCCATCAGACAGTCCACAGAATTTCCACAATTGGCAGTCCAACTGGTGGTTGCCAACTGGTTGTCTAACTGGCACTGGTGGCTCGCACTAGATTAAATATAAAAATGTTAAAACATGAATACCTCTGAGCTGCTTAAACCATGTGTCTGTACTGTGGGGATACCTGCTTTTAGCTGTAATTCCAATTGCAAAGTTACGTTTCCTCCCAAAAGGGTAAGTAAGATTGAGCCTTCTCTTTACTGGATGATAATCAGAGAATGTAGAATCAAATGGCCAGGCTGTGTTGCAGAAATGGATTATGCACATGTAGGAATACCCACATAGGGCTGGGCATGGTGCCTCACACCTGTAATCCTAGAGTTTTGGGAAGCTGAAGCAGAAGAATTGTTGAGGCCAGGAGTTCAAAACCAGCCTGGGCAATGTAACAAGACCTTCATTTCCACAAAAAGTAAATTTTAAAAATTAGCAAGGTATGGTGGTGAGCACCTCTAGCCTTAGCTACTCAGGAAGTGAAGACAGGAACATCATGTGAGCCCAAGAGTTTGAGATTGTGGTGAGCTCTGACTGTGCCACTGCGCTCCAGCCTGGGTAACAGTGCGAGACTCTGTCTATAAAAAGATACAAATTAAATAAAAAGAATACCCTTATGGGTTAATGAAGATGACAGAAACCTTAAAAGACCATCATATATGTGACGTTTTCTAATCTAATCTCATGGATTAATGAAGATGACAGAAACCTTAACGGACCATCATATATGTGACATTTTCTAATCTAATCTCATAGATTAAT
>NW_012103120.1:1576823-1581508 GCF_000951045.1 Mandrillus leucophaeus | reverse complement strand
ACCATCATATATGTGACATTTTCTAATCTAATCTCATGGATTAATGAAGATGACAGAAACCTTAACGGACCATCATATATGTGACATTTTCTAATTGAGTGCCTGCCATGTAGTAAATGCTCAAAAAAGCTCAGCTGAATATGAAAATTAAGCATATTAGAGGGAGTTCATGCCTTCTGGATGAGTGTTACAAGACTCAGAACCTAGGGTAGTTAAGTGATCATTGACTAGAGGTTATGAGTTCTACCAGTGATGGCTTGGTGATATGGTTTGGCTCTGTGTCTCCACCCAAATCTCATGTTTAATTGTAATTCCCATTGTTGGGGGAGGGACCTGGTGGAGGTGATTTGATCATGGGGGTGGATTTTCCACTTGCTATTCTTGTGATAGTGAGTTCTCATGAGATCTGGTTGTGACAAAGTGTGTAGCACTTCCCCCTTCACTCTCTGTCTCTCCTGCTCCACCATGGGAAGATTGTGCCTGGTTCCCCCTCACCTTCTGCCATAATTGTAAGTTTCCTGAGGGTTCCCTAACCATGCCTCCTGCATAGCCTGTAGAAATGTGAGTCAGTTAAGCCTCTCCTTCAGAAATTACCTAGTCTCAGGTATGTCTTTATAGCAGTATGAGAATGGGCTAATACAGAAAATTGGTAACAGAGAAGATACCTGAAAATGCTGAAGCAACTTTGGAACTGGGTAATGGGCAGAGGTTTGAACAGTTTGGAGTGCCCAGAAGAAGTTTCTAGGAAAGTTGGAATTTCCTAGAGACTTGTTGAATTGTTGTGACCAAAATGCTGATAGTGATATGGACAGTGAAGTCCAGGCTGAGGTGATCTCAGATAGAGATGAGGAACTTACTGGGAATTGGAATAAAGGTGACTCTTGTTGTGCTTTAGCAAAGAGACTGGCAGCATTGTGCCCCTGCTCTAGAGATCTGTGGAACTTTGAACCTAAGAGAGATCAATTAGGGTATCTGGTGGAAGAAATTTCTAAGCAGCAGAGTGTTCAAGATGTGACCTTAAAAGACTATGCTTATTTACATAAACAAAGAAATGACCTGAAACTAGAACTTTTATTTAAAAGGGAAGCAGAGCATAAAAGTTTGAAAAATTTGCAGCCTGACCACGTGGTAGGAAAGAAAAATGCATTTCTGGGGAGGAATTCAAGACTGCAGAAATTTGCATAAAAAGAGCTGAATGTTAATAGCCAAGACAATGGGGAAACTGCCTCCAGGGCATTTCAGAGACCTTTGCAGCAGCCCCTCCCATCACAGGCCTAGAGGCCTAGGAGGGAAAAATGGTTTCATGGGTGAGGTCTACGGCCGTGCTGCAATGTGCAGCCTTAGGACATGGCACCTCTAAATTTCAGAGGATGTATGGAGATGCCTGGATGTCCAGGGAGAAATCCATCACAGGGGCAGAGCCCTCATGGAGAACCTCTACTAGGGCAGTGCAGGGTGGAAATGTGGGGTTGGCACCCCCACAAATAATCCCCACTGAGGCACTGCCTAGTGGAGCTGTGAGAAGAGGACCACAATCCTCTGGGCCCCAAAATGGTAGGTCCAGTGACAGCTTGCACTGTGCACCTGGAAAAACCACAAGCACTCAATGCCAGCCTGTTAAAGCAGCCATGGGTGCTGTACCCTGCAGAGCTACAGGGGCAGAGCTGCCCAAGGCCTAGGAGCCTACCCCTTGCATCAGTATGACCTGGATGTGAGACATGGAGTCAAAGGAGATTATTTTGGAGCTTTAGTATTTGATGACTGCCCAGCTGGGTTTCAGACTTGCAAGGGGCCTGTATCCCTTTTGTTTTGGCCAATTTTTCCCTTTTGGAACGGTAGCATTTACCCAATGCCTATATCTTGGAAATAACCAACTTGTTTTTGATTTTACAGGCTCGTAGGTGTAAGGGACTTGCCTTGTCTCATATGAGACTTTGGAGTTGGACTTTTGTGTTAATGCTGGCGTGAATTAAGACTTTGGGGGACTGTTGGGAGGGGATTATTGTTTTTGGAATGTGAGAACATGAGATTTGGGAGGGGCCAGGGGCAGAATGATATGGTTTGTTTCTGTATTTCCACTCAAATCTCATGTTGAATTGTAATTCTCAGGGCTGGGGGAGGGACCTGGTGGGAGGTGACTGAATCATGGGGGCAGATTTCCCCCTTGCTGTTCTTGTAAGAGTGAGTTCTCATGAGATCTGGTTGTTTAAATGTGTGTAGCACTTCCACCTTGGCTGTCTCTCTCCTGTTCTGCCATGTGAAGATTGTGCCTGCTTCCTGTTCACCTTCTTCCATGATTGTAAGTTTCCTGAGGCCTCCCCAGCCATGCTTCTTGTACAGCCTGCAAAACTGTGAGTCAATTAAACCTATTTTCTTCATAAATTACCCAGTCTCAGGTATGTCTTTATAGCAGTGTGAAAATAGACTAATACACTTGGTATTGATGTCTGATTCTATATGATCCCCTAACCCTGCCCTGAAACTTACTAATATTGTTCTTAGGACAATGTTCACACTCCTTAGTAAACCATATGCCATGATATGACACATGTTTATCTTTTCAGGTTCATTTTTAAATACAGTTCGCATTCCTCAATCCAGCCCCACAAAAGTTCTGTGTATTAGCCATCTCAAACAACTTGCTTGTTGAATGGATGAACAAATTATAGTAAATCCATGCAATGGAATAATACTTAGCAACACAAAGCATGTACTACTGATGCACACAACATGAACATACCTCAGAAACTTTATATTGATACCCAGACACATGATTTCATTAACATGAAATTCAAAACCAGGCAAAACCAATTTATGGTAATACAAATTAGAACATGGATTGACTATGATTGGAAGGAACTGACTTAAAGGAATACAGGGGATCTTTCTTGTGGGTGGTGGTGGTGATGATGTTCTATATCCTGATTGGGGTGTGAAGGACACAGTTGAGTATGTTTGCCAAAATTCATTCAAGGGTACATTTTACTATATGTAAATTTTATCTAACAACAACAACAACAACAACAAAACACAACTTTCTCTTTATAGATCAGATTATGCTGTGTCAGGTTTCCAATCATTTGCTCATGCCCTTTGCAGGGAATTCTTATCCCCACCCTCAACAGCACCTTTCTATTCCACTAGTTTATGAAACTCAGATAAAGAGATCCTTCTCTGAAGCATTTCTTGACATTTCCCAGTACCAATGTGGCAAATTATCTCTGCCCTTGCACAGGGTGTAGTGCATTCTTTGTGTTCCCTTCACAAGTTCCTTAATCAGAAGGCACTGGGCATTTTTATCCATACTCCATGAATATATCAAGTAGTTGTTGAATAATTATCCAGAAGTAACTATGCAGTAATGATAACTGTTTAACAACTACAACTAGTAATCTTCAGGTTATAGTTTCAGCCATTTCAGGAAGTTCTTTTCTCAGGTATTTTCTTCACCATCCTCTTATGGTGTAAATCTTCTGGTGAAATAGTTTTCTACGCTTTCCTTCACATGCTTCCTGTCTTCTCAGCAGACTCTGTGGGATGGTAGAAAGGCTAACGACACACAGACTCCCACGAGACTGGTTTCCCTCACGAGCTGTATGACCTTGGAACAATAACTCAATTTTTCTGGGTCTTGGTTTTTTTCTTGCCTGAAATGGAGATAATAGTGTCCGACTCTTGACATTATGAGGAATAAATGCAAACATAGTTAACAGCTCACAGTCTAGGACTTGGCCACAATAGGTGCTTCATAAATAGCCCCTAGGGTCTGCCACTGGCCTGATTGGATCATTGCTTTTCACTAATACGGGCTCTGTGGCTTGTTAGGCTTGCTGCTCACTGCTGTCATGGTTTCAGTTGTGCTGTCTGCTGGCCAGATAGATATCTGCACCAAGGGCAATCATAGCTTTTCCTATGTTTGCTGACTATTGAGGCAAGTGAGGTTATAGAGAGTTTGCGAGTTCTCCTTGGCTAAGTTGGCCTACATTTTGTTTAAATTAAGTACAAACATACCTTCTACAATAGGCATTGGAGCTTTCCTCTTGAGTCATATCTTCTCTGTTTACAAGGTATTATGTCCACTTTCCCAGCTAGTCACCCAAAGTTGTGCCTTTCATGAGATAACACCTCTGATCTTCTTTGGGGTACTTTTTATTGACTACTGAAGGCCATGCAGCACTGAGACATTGATAGCACAGCCCTACTCAGGTATCTGCCTTGCCTCCCAGCCACAGTAAGGGAAAATCCTCTTTCCTAAAGGGTAGCTTCAGACATATCCTCGGGATCAATGTCTCATCATTCTCATCATCATCTGACAAAAGCAGTCAAATTAGCAGAGGCTA
The DNA here is from genome assembly GCF_000951045.1 of Mandrillus leucophaeus. Classification (NCBI taxonomy): domain Eukaryota; kingdom Metazoa; phylum Chordata; class Mammalia; order Primates; family Cercopithecidae; genus Mandrillus; species Mandrillus leucophaeus. The sequence continues at coordinate 1,577,168 of NW_012103120.1, read as the reverse complement.
TGGTTGGCAAGCTACATCATCACCCTCCTTTTATAAGTCAGTTGGAGGGATGAGGTATGGTGAGGATGAACTCTCCTAGAATCAGGGCTCAGGATCCTTGCTGTGAAAAAGCAGAGATAAGAATAATATGATAGACCAATGGAACAGAACAGAGTCCTCAGAAATAATACCACACATCTACAGCCATCTGATCTTTGACAAACCTCAGAAACACAAGAAATGGGGAAAGGATTCCCTATTTAATAAATGATGCTGGGAAAATTGGCTAGCCATAAGTAGAAAGCTGAAACTGGATCCTTTCCTTACTCCTTATATGGAAATTAATTCAAGATGGATTAGAGACTT
>NW_012103120.1:1563737-1575823 GCF_000951045.1 Mandrillus leucophaeus | reverse complement strand
GAGGGGAGGGATTGCATTGGGAGTTATACCTGATGTAAATGACGAGTTGATGGGTGCTGACGAGTTGATGGGTGCAGCACGCCAACATGGCACAAGTGTACATATGTAACAAATCTGCACGTTATGCACAGGTACCCTAGAACTTAAAGTATAGTAATAAAAAAATAAATAAATAAAAAGAATAATAACATATATGACAAAATTTCAGTTTCCCTCTTAAATAAACACATGTATATTGTTGGCACTATTGTTAAATCATGGAGATTGGACTAACTTTTCAACCCATACATAGAATGAAGAGAGGGGACATATATTTTCCTGAGGTTAATAGCTGACACTGGTGGTCAGGAACATAACTTGTTAAATGAAAGGGAGAAAAGACATAGGAAAAGAGGAAAACGATGTGCAAGGAGATGAGAGAATAGAAATGACATAGAATTACTATTTTACTGGTGGGAAAAGCAGTAAGGGGTCACACGGCCTGTCTCCTATGCCTTCCAGAAGAAAGCAAGACAGTTCTTGGAAGACACCTCTGTCACGGTCTCCTTAGTAAGGTTGTTTGTGCAGAATCCTAGGTGGGGAGGAGTGTAAGGAGCAGCTATGGAGAAGGGGAGAAAGAAGTCAAGAAGAGGCTCCCTCTCTCCACGGAAAGAATCGCAGAAAGGAAGGTGGTGGATTACATGAAATGATTGAACCCATTCCTTTAAATTAACCTGCAAATGCCTCTGTAATAATTCACAGTGCACCTCAGAGGATTGCATATTTGATTGGCAGCATGTGGAGGAATAGGTCCCCTTAAGACACCATTCTGTAGTAAGGGCTTCTTGCCCCATCTGTCCATCCTCGATCCTGAGTCACAGCTGCTGCAGACACTTTCAATCACATGGTACAAATATCCACTTAGACACTCTCATAAGTTTAGGTTTTATAAAGATAACATTAAATGTGACTAGGTGAGAAGCTGAATTCGTATATATAGTTGTGTTTAATTAATATAATACTTAATATAAATATTAAACTTTATATATACAGATGGTAAACTGTATTATGACTCACAGAATGGTTATGGTATTATTGGCAACTAAGGAATTGAACACTAAAGGAATGTTCTGTTCTGGATCTAGTGTGGGTCTTTTTAAAAATTTTTGTATATGATGATCCTCTTTTGTGTTTCACATGATTCTTGTAGAATCATGTGTTTCTTGAGTCAGGCTTGATTAATTGTGAAAATTCTCAATGGCTTTTATTTGCAATTGATAAAAACAAAAATGAAAAAATTACAGCCTTTCTAACCAGCACCATCAGTTCTTAATTTACTGCCTTAGATGCCTGATGTGAGGGACCTCTTAACAACAGCAACGATAATGGGAAACACTTATCTATTCTACTCACTCTATGTGTGTGAACAACTTAATTTAACAACAGCTTCATGAGGTAATAGCTAATGCTGTCCCCATTTTATTATTGGGAAATTTAGGTACAGAGATGTAGAGTAACTTGCTCAAGGTCTCCGGGCTGGTAATTGGTAGAGGGGTTGAACCTGGGCAGTCTGAATCCAGAGCCTGTGCCTTTGACCACCATTTACCTCTTAAAAGTTTCATTTTCCCCAAAAGGATCTTTGAAACTTGGCTGTTAGTATTATCTGGAATGGTTTCTGTCCTCTACCTCACAATCAGAAGAATTACACGGATCATCCTGTGTGTTGACAAAAGATTTAACATCCAATAAGACTGATACATAATAAAGCTAATCCTACTATGCAGAAATGCAGAAGTCTCTATCTTTCTTTTTTTTTTTTAATTTTCCACACCAGCCAAAATCTCTATAACCTGCTGTAACTTTTAAATTCAATAAATAGATTTTCATTCCTGTTTGTATGTGCTACAAATTAGGTCATCATTTTTTTGCCTTAATATGCGTGTAATCCAAAGAACAGAGTAGGATACAGTCAAAGTTTGGCATAGCACTCTGGGGAGGGGGATGAGGAGTTGGAGAGAGAACGTCTGGTTGTGTTTCATTCACTTCTTGCTAGGGAGAACAGCTAGGGAGAGAAATGATGATGGTACCTTGATGCAGATGTTGAAAGTGGGAGAGAGAGTTCACAAATGGGCAGGGAGTAAAGCAAAGCTAAGTCTGGCATCTATCTCATGAGAAATAAAGGGGTGATAGGAAGGAAGGAGCAGCGAAGTGAGTTTTGAGCCTGACCTTGAAAGAAATGATGTATTTGGACTGATAGTATGATACAGGGTAATCTGTATGGGTGAAAATATGAGCAACGTTTGGAAGGAAAAATGACCAAGATGTGGGGAATCTGCAGTAGTTCTCATTTTTCACCAGATGTAGCAATCTCTATTATTATGGTTATTGTTTTTTGGCTTCTGAGATAATTTTAACTTATTTTTAGAAATTTTATTACAGCTTTATCTTCATTGTGACCAGATGTGAGCAGACTCCAAGCAATTGGAATTGTCTGGATGTATTAGAGTGTGTGTATAGCAAACACATAAGTCAGAGGTAGACTGTGTTAGATTATCAACAAATGCCAAGACACTTTGCACAAATGACAAAATCAAGAAACAAATTAAAAGCCCTATGAAGATTAATTGCTAATTTATGTAGCTATTACATGTAGTACCATCTAGTCTAGTTTAGTAAGTTGTTTTAAATGTGTATTTCTTATAAAATCACTGTCTTGTAAGCTATTGCTACTCATTTTTGGTCATTAATTTGCCCTTCTCTATGAGAACTAATAGCCTTATAAAGCATTAGAATTATAAGGACTCGAGAGACAACTGAATCCAATCTTTGCATTTATGCAAATGGTCAAATAGAGGCTTAACGACATGAAATTATCGTCTTATGGTCACACAACTGGTTATCATCAGGTCTGATGCTAGAATTATGGTGTCCTGACACTAAATGCCCTCTTTGGTGGCCTCTCTGGTGGCAATTTGAATTCAACATCTTAAGAAGCTGGTATTGATGGCATCATACATTATACACAAACAGTATGCTATGTTATAAGTCATGTGAAGACTTTATGGAACAAAATAAAATATAACCAAAACTGAACTTTTGATCTATAACACATTAGAGAGATTGAAATTGGATGCAAAGAAATAGAAATATGAGAGTATCTTAGGGGGACTCGAATTAAAAACAAAGCAAAACAAAAACAAAAAACTTGGACTAGTAGTAAACCAAAGTAGTAGATTCTTCATCAGGGAGTGATGTGATTCTTTTGCTGTTCTAGAAAGATAGAATAATCTTTCTCTATCTATCTATCTATCTATCTATCTATCTATCTATCTATCTATCTATCTATCTTCTATATATATCTATCTTGTATATATCTATCTATATAAGAATATTCATATATGGCCATATATCTTTGGCCATATTCATATATGGTCAAAATGCCAGAAGGAAACCAAGAGAGGAAAAATGGTACCAGAGGCTTCTGATGTACACTAGACTTGACATGATGGTGTATCTTACAGGGATGGTGACAGCTCTCGACCACTCTTATTATGACTGGATAAAGGCAAGAATGGGCAAAAGTGAAGCATTATTTGCCATGTTTCCTAACCAAGGCTTTGAAATCTATGAAGATTTGAAAAATGTAGCTACCCAAGCTTCAACCTTTGTGATTCTGACTTTGTCTTGGGTGGATCCATCCTTCCATTGTGATAGTGTGTATGAATGATAAATGAGAATTGTGGGAACCAACAGAGAAAAGATATCTTTTAAAAAGCAGATTTAGAGATTCTTAGATATATAAAAGCAATTTTATTCCTTTTCTTTGATAAGTTGTTTAACAAGTTGCACAAATAATGGCCACTACTAGTTAATGTTATCCTTACAGATAACAAAGGTTAGGCTTAAACACTCCCAAACTACTAACTAGGCTTATCCATTTAGAAATGAGTAAATATTAAAAACTCAAGGATTATTTGCTTTTGAGTGTACATTTATTTGTATTTCATCTTTATTTCCTTTCTCTATTTTCATTCTCTTCCACAAATCCATTGGTACTCTCTAATTTTTCTTTTAATAGATATAAACCATTCTGTCCTTGCTCAGGGTCCTCTTTGCAGATAGCATCCCCTGGGAGGAGGACAGAAAGAGAAACTGATGGTGCCAAACCATGTACCTGAATGAGAAGAGAAACAAAGTATTACGACTGTTTGCTTTTAGAGCACTAGAGTGGTAGGATTTGTTTACAAGCACAGATTCTTGTCTCTGTCTACATCATTAATCTATTTTCACACTGCTATAAATAACTTACCCGAGAGTGGGTAATTTATAAAGAAAAGAGGTTTACTTGACTCACAGTTCCACATGGCTGAGGAGGACTCAGGAAACTTACAGTCATGGTGGAAGGGGAAGCAGGCACGTATTACATGATGGCAGGAGAGAGACAGAGTGTATGACAGCATAGGCAAAAACTACCATTTATAAAACCCTCAGATCTTGTGAGAATTCATTCACTATTGTGAGAACAGCATGGGGGAAACTGCCCCTATAATCCAATCACCTCGCTCCCTCGACATGTAGGGATCACAGGTCCCTCCCTTAACATGTGGGCATTACTATTTGAGATGAGATTTGGGTGGGGATACAGGGCCAAATCATAGCAACCTAATTCACCTGCTCTGCTTTAGACATTCTGACCTGAAAGTCTTGCTGTAAAATATAGAAGAGTCATGGAAGGGCTCTTTAATCTTTTAAAGATTACCACTCACTCTTTTGCGTTTCAAGATTATGTGTATCTCAGCCTCTACTTTGTAAACTCTGAATGTACAGGCTGAAAATTCACAAATTCAGGTCTTCATCTTGGGCTTCTCTGAACTCCAGACTTACGTATTCAACATCACCACTTGCACCTGTAACAAGCATCTCACTTTTGATGCATGCATATCTGAGTCTGTTAATTTTCCTCCAAAACCTGTTTCCCCATTCCTACTCCTCCTGTCTTCCCTATCTTAGTTATTTACAAATTCATTCATACTGTCCTTTGCAACAAAAACATACGGATCAAGAAAACCCTGGAGTCATTCTTGACTAGCTTCTTTCACTCACCTTTCACATCTAATTTGTAAACCAGCAAATTCCGTCCTCTATGTCTTCAAAATATACCCAGGCTTCCAGGTATGATAAACTGGCTTGGCGCTAACCAATCCTCCCAATGAGAGCAACCAGAAAAGCTGAATAAAATACAGAAAGTCATCTGCTTAGAGTCATTGGATGGCTACCAAGGCAGTCAGGATTTGAGGAGTCATAATCCCAGAGTAAAGGGAATTGCAGAGAAGTTATCATGTAAGCCACTTTTCCTCTTGAGGCAGTGCAGGCCAGGAGGTAGAGAGGCTAAGCAGAAAGCAGCCATCAGCAGCTGGTCGTGCTGCGGAGATAAAATTGAAGGTAGGGTCTGCCAGGTAAACGAGTCCAGATCCTTAGTTGACAGGTTTGAAGGACTGCATGCAAAGAATAAGAGAAAATCAGAATTGGAATAAACCTGATAAAGATTGAAACCTTTAAGTCAATCAACTTAAACTCTGATTGGGATAATGGTCCTGCTCCTACTCCAGCTCCCTCCCAGAAGCTTAAGAAGCCCTCTTTGGAGACAGAAATCACCCTTTTGGATCTTTTATGACTTTTGTGTACAGTGTCCTGGTACATTACTAGGCAAGACCACTGGAAGAAATAGAGAACAGAAACACCCAAGGTGATTCAGATATTGAAATGGAAAATAATTCTAAAAATTATGTTCAGGAAAAATAGATAAGAAAATGGAGAATTTCCCTGGAGAATCAAAATCTATAATAAAGAATAAATGAACATTCAAGAATCAAAAATCATTCCTTCCTGATAGTGATAATTTTTTAAATGCCCTTTTTTCTTGATAAATTAATGGCTTTAAAAATTTTATTAGTCATCTCTAAGAACATACTTTGGTTTTACTAATTATTTCTAGAGAAACATTTGTTTCCAGTAGGCAGCTATAGGTAAACTAGTAAGCCACTCTAGGATTCAGTTATTACATCTGAAAAACATACAGGTTTTAGATTAAATGAGTATTTATAGAACTTGTGTAAAATGTTGGGTTTGAGTTGTGAAGAGAAAAACTATGTTGAAATGTGCCATAGACAGGTGGAAATTCAGAAGTGGGTTTAGGAGAGAAGTCTGGGCTAGACTTGTGGGCTGTTTTAGTCATTTACTAAGAAGTGGTAGTTAAAACCAAGAGGGTGGATAGAATCACCACAAAAGAAATGAAGAGATGAAAGGAGTAGAAAAGCAGATCTTCAAATCTTTGCATTTCAAATCAGCTTTCTTAATCAATCCCAAAGCTTGATCGCCAGCTGAACTGCTATAATATAATGGTAGGAAAATAGGATGGAATGGGAGCTACTAATCAATGGGAGTAAGTTTCTATTAAGCAAGATAAACAAGCCCTAGAGTTCTGCTGTACAACATTGTACCTATAGTCTACAGTAATGCATTGTACAATTAACAATTTAAGAGGGTAAATCACATGTTACATGTTCTTACCACAATAAAATAAAAAGATAGCATTATTAAACAGAAAAATCTCCACACATCCTTCCCTTACAAAAGTGAAACAGTTTATGTTTTCCTAAATGATTTTCTTTTTCTTTTTAAAAAAGACCTTTTCTAACATAGGGAATATGTGGATGTATGTATAGATGAGTGGATAATATCCTTCAAAAGAGTAGGGTTCTTGAGATAGGCAAAAGAAAAACGGCTTTTAAAGATACAGTGAAAAATCAAAGATTGTGCAGCTTTCATCTGTGGGATCAATTAATTTAAGGGCAAAATTTTTGCAGTGTTCTACATTATAGATGAATCTAAGGGACACTGTGACACCAGGGCATGAGAAGATTTCCCTGGGCCTGTTATTTCAAAGCAGGTGTGGTTTCTTGAAAAATAAAACATCTGTTAAAGGTATATATTTATCACAACTGAAATATTTTCAAGTGTTTTGTTTTAATCTTTCACATCTGTGTCATGTCCAAGATTCAATGCTTTTAATTTCTTGAGCAGATCAACCATAAATACTATGTGAACTTCATGACATGTTTGTCAATGGCCTCTAATCTCAGATTGAAAACTGTGCTGATCTGGCATGCCGTGTAAGAAATTTTCATCTCTCTGGTATTATCAAAACCCTGACATGCTTTTAAAGAATTGTTAAAATTAACTACCACACTAGCTTTAGTATACACATTGCCTTATAATTTACAATGTATTTGCCATGCTGAAAGATTGATTTCAGATAGGTCTAGCTTGTCTGGCTGGGGAGAAAAAAATTGTCATTCTGTTTTATGGAATAAAGCAAGATTCCACAAGACACATTCAGTTAAAATGAAGCAAAAACTGCAATGTTTGAGAATGGTAATGCCTTGTGTTATCTAGATTTATTGATCAAAATAAAATCAGTGTTCCATTTCAAATCTGCCTGCAGCAGCATGCTCTTTTTAACAGCCACAATTTTTTGAAAAGCTTTCACTGCATCCCTCCACCTCTTTTGTGCTGAAAAAATCTTATAGAATTGTGTACTACCTGGAAGATGATTGAGTTGGTTTCTACAAAGTTAAGTTAGAAAGTGGGCCAATGAATTAAAGACCCATAGGTAGAAAAGCTTTTGGAAGTTGCTTTCTTAGCACCTGAAATTTCAAGGACTTTCCATTCAACTCAACAGGTTATATTGGAAGAATCTAATATTACTTTAAAAATTGTAGCCTTAGACACTATGTAATATGCTCTTCCATATAGACTCTTAAAACCTTTTCTTTTGTGGGAAATTATGTAAATAAGGTGTTAATTTTTAACTCAACATAACGGGAGAGAAAAAGTAAAGAAAATGATACCTGTTCTGGTAATCTATTGCTGCAAACTACCACAAAAGAATAAGCATTTTCTTTCTTGTCAGAATCATATGGGCCAGGAATTCAGGTAGAGTTTGGCTGGGTGATCTGCATGATGCTGACTGAGATTACTTAGTGGTACTCAGCTGGCAGATGGACTGGGCTGGAGGTTCCCAGATGTTTTTACTTGCATATCTGGTATATTGGTGTGGATGGTTGGAAGCCTTGTCTTACAGGGCTTTCACCCTTTAATAAGAGTAGTTGCAAAGAACTTACAATTACCTTTAACAAAGCAAACACAGTGTCAGTTTGGATCCTTCAAGAAGCCAAGATGGGGTTTAGATATGTAAGAGACTTATTGAGGGGAAGCACCTGTGAAAAATAAAGAGGGTGGAAGCAGGATGAGTCTTCAAACCACAATGTAGGTCTGACATCCAAAAAAGAAAAGAGAGAAAGAATTGAGTAGGAAAATACTCAAACTTCAATGCAATTCTGGCTATATCTCAGCTCTGAGCCAAAGTTTCCCATGAGGGGGCTTCCTGTGGTAAGCAGAAATGGGCTGGATCCAGCACTCCCACTGTGCTGAGTCATTGGCTGGGCGCAGACTGAGGAAAGTATTGCCTGGTGAATCTGAAGGGGCAGTAGTTGGAGCTTTCCATCAGCTATGTTTCCCACAGTAAGTTCTGCTGCATGGTAATGGAAGTAAGGCACCTCTGTGGCCCCCATATTTACCCAGGTAAGCAATGCATAAATAAGACTGGGAAGACAAGGTATGGCAATAAGATGAGTAATTAGGCTTATTATAAATAAGTAAACAATGATGTCTGACCTATTTCATATAGATGAGTAATGAAGAACCATTGTCTTGATCAGCAGGCCTTGAGGGTGTCTGAGGAGTCACACTTGCTTCCTCCTTGCTGCCCAAAGAGAAAACAGCCGTAGTCTGGCTGCAGGCACTCAATTCTTTGGTCAGGTTTGTGTTCCAGGCCATTTCTGATTTATTGCATAACTTTCTTGTTTTTGTCTTTCCACAGGTCATTGGCCTATGCAGGGGCTGGGTGTGGGTTGAGAGCTTTGTTGGGATCCTTGGGGAATAGTGCTGTCATTGCTCTACAGAAATGTAAGAAAAATAATACTGAATGCAGCCCATAATACCATGCTAAGAACCATTATGCAAAATCACCCAGGCCAAAGCAATTCTATTTGACTTATAAAGTATGCCTAGAAGAAAGGTGAAAATAAAGTTTCTAGGAGCTGGAATGTTGATTTTCTGCTTTGGCTGTTCAACTGGAACTGTCCAAATGGCTTCCAGGACTGGAACTGCTTTTATTTTCTGCCTTTGAGTGCTTTTATGTTTCTTCTCCAACCAAGTCAGCACTGACTAAAGTGGATTATCCTTTGTTGTCCTTGGTAGTGACAGACCCTTCTGCCTAAGATCATGAAGAGGAGACACATAGGAATTTGTCTTTGGTTCTTGTCCTGGAATGGAAAGCGATTTCTGTCAATTATTGAGAGCAGAAGTTATTGGATTCATTTGGATGGTTTATTTAAAAAGCAGGCACCAGGGCTGCAGTCCTAGAGATTCTGGCTCTGCAGGTGTGGGATAGGGCCTGAAGCTTCTTTCCGTAATTTTAAAAAGTTTCACTGCTAAGTCTGATGTACACTGAAGTTTGAGAATTATTGCTATCAAACCTACGTAAGACAGAGTAAACAGTTATAAGAATAATTCTCCATATCTGGTTAATCCAAAATGCATTATTGTATATTAACTATGGACATAATGTATTTTCAAATAGTTCTTTTCAACAAATACATCATGAACATCTACTTTGTATTAGGATCTCTTCTTGGAGGTGGAGACATCGAAAAAGAATCAGACAATGTTTTCCTCAGGCAGCTCATAGTTTGGTGGAGGAAATGAGAAAATATACATTATAGTAACAAATGTATCATAAATAGAAAAATATCTATAGAATAAAAGTATATGGAAGCAGTTGATACATTCTGAGGTCACAAATGGAGACTTTACAGAGGAAGTGATATACAAACTGGATTCTGAAGGATGCATTGATGTGTACTAAATGGATTATGGCAGGGAAAGTAATCTAGAAAGAGGTACTGGTTTGTGTATAGGCACAGAGTTGTGCTTAAGTAACTGCAAGTAGTTTACTTTTGGTAGAGCATAAGATATAAGGGAAAGAAATGTAAGAGATGAGTCTGAAGAGATAAGTAAGAAGCAGATTATGAAAGGTCTTTATGTTCCATGCAAAATATCTTAGATTTGTGTCCATTACGTCAGTAGTTTTTGAAGATTTACTGCATCAAGGACTTTCCAGAAATAATCTATCAGAATGTTTCACATATTTATTCAAAAATTTGTTTCACAAAAAATGTTTCACATACATATTCAAAAAATGTTGCATCTCATTTCGGGGAAGTCATGGCCATGGAACCCCTCTTTTAGACAATCCATAAACAGAATCACATGGTCAGGTTTGTGTTTCAGATTAACTGCCCTTGTTATCAGGTCAGCAAGTTGGACTTATGAGGAAAGGCCACACTAGAGACAGGGAGTTGCGTTAGGAGGCACTGGCCATAGAAATGAAATGGAGAGTCACCATGGTCACATTTCAGGATTGTTTGTATAGAAAAAAGACGGAGTTGAAGACCCTGCCCAGGTTTCTGACTAGGCTTTTTATTATACAGGAGTGTTATAAAATGGAATAGGAAGCATAAGAAGAATTCTCATGGCAAAAGCAGTGTATATAAATTTGATATGGAGTAGATGTTTTGGAAAGAGTTGTATCCATGGGTCTTTTGCTCAGGGGAGAGATCAGTGTAGCACATACAGCTGGTGCCCCACTACATCTATACCATATCCATTCTTCCTTGCTGATAGAGCTCTGACTTTGTTCCCTCAGCCTTCTCTGTGCATCCATGTGATCTGGGAAGGTGAGACTAGCTTCATCCTCAACAAGGGATGCTGAGAGGCTGCTCAGCTTGAATGGTCAGTTCCTGTTGTGTTGATACTGTTCCTTGATTCACTTCTGGTTAATGAGAAATAAAAGGATGTTTTCTGGGCTCTACAAGAAGAGTTCCTTAATGTTTAAGAAGAGAATGAAAGAAAAGAAGTTCTCTTTTCTGTCTCTGGCCATTGATGTGTGAGAATGTGAAGCCTAGAGCAGGTGCAACCATCTTGAAGCCAGTTGTGTTGATACTTCACAACAGATTTAGTGGGGGTAGCAGCTGCATATATTACACTGGATAGATAGATAGCTGTGTCTATTTGTCTATCTATTGTGGTGAAAAACAAATGGTAAATAACAAATTTACCATTTTAACCATGGTTAAGTGTACAGTTTCATAATATCATGTATATTCACATTGCTGTGAAATAGACCTTTAGAATTTTTTCATCTTGGAAATCTGAAGCTTTACACCCATTAAACAACTGTTCCTTTTCCCCTCCCCCAAGCCCCTGGCAATCACCATGGGTTTTATTAATGAATAAGCTATAATTAAAACCATGAAACGAACATAATCCTTTCCAGAAAGAACACAATACTGGGAACATGGATGTTTTAGGAGTAGGCAGTGGAAGAGTTCCACAACAGAGATGAAGAAATATCAAAAGTGGAAGGTAGAAAGAGAACTGGTAAAACATGACATCATGAGATCCATTAGGGAGAAGGATTGGAGGAAGGAGTAGCTACTTCCAAGTGCTGCAGAAAGGTATTGAAATAAGGTGTTAAAATATCAACACTATTGAGTAATTAGGATGTCACGGGTGATGTCACATGGTAAGAGTAGTTTCAGTGGAGTAAGAAGGTTAGAAGCGAGAGTTGAAGAGTGAATAGCAACTGAGTAAAGAGAAGGTTTCACAGCAAAGGGAAAGCTACACAATGAAATTCCCACTTTTCCAAACTGAGATAAAGTTGAAACTTACCCATTTATTTATTTATTTATTTATTTTTTATTATACTTTATGTTCTAGGGTACATATGCACAATATGCAGGTTTGTTACATATGTATACATGTGCCATGTTGGTGTGCTGCACCCATTAACTCGTCATTTACATCAGGTATATCTCCTAATGCTATCCCTCCCTGCTCCCTACACCCCACAACAGGCTCCAGTGTGTGATGTTCCTCTCCCTGTGTCCAAGTGATCTCATTGTTCAATTCCCACCTATGAGTGA
>NW_012103120.1:1556583-1562931 GCF_000951045.1 Mandrillus leucophaeus | reverse complement strand
TTAGGTCTAACATTTAAGTCTCTAATCCATCTTGAATTAATTTCCATATAAGGAGTAAGGAAAGGATCCAGTTTCAGCTTTCTACTTACGGCTAGCCATTTTTTCCCAGCACCAGTTATTAAGTAGGGAATCCTTTCCCCATTTCTTGTTTTTGTCAGGTTTGTCAAAGATCAGATGGTTGTAGATGTGTGGTATTTTTTCTGAGGGCTCTGTTCTGTTCCATTGGTCTGTATCTCTGTTTTGGGAGACAGAGCAAGACCTTGTCTAAATACATACATAAATATCAAAACAGAGATATTTATGTATGTGTTTAGACAACATCTTGCTCTGTCTCCCAGGATGAAGTGCAATGGTGGGATGTCAGCTCACTGCAGCTTCTACCTCCTGGGCTGAAGTGATCCCCCTACCTCAGCCTCCTAAGTAGCTGGGACTACAAGTATGCACCACCAAACCCGGCTAATTTATGAATTTTTCTGTAGAGATGGGGTTTTGCATGTTGCCCAGGCTGGTCTCACATTCCTGGACTCAAGTGATCAGCTCACCTCAGCCTCCCAAAGTGCTGAGATTACAGGCTTGAGCCACCGTGCCAGGCTAAACTCACCCTTTTAATACCCAGCTAATATGTTGCTTGTGTTCAGTTTTATGCTATACAGAGTGATGCCATGGGACTGGAACAAAACAGAAACTTGAGCTTTGGAGGCCCTGCCATCATCCCACTGCCTAAACGAGCACATTTATGCTAGGGCAACTTTGACTATGTCAGCTTTGGTCTAGTTTTATGAGCTCTGTGTCCATATATTGTTTTATACTTACATGAGGGCCTGGGAGAAGCTATTGCTTCTTCAAAAAGGTTGAATTTGCCCAGCAGAGAAAACTAATTGCAATGCTGTCCTAGTTTTAGAGCTTGGGAGACATTTTTGGTCCTTTCTCTAGCATTGCTTATAGCACAGACTTGTCTGCTTTAAATTCAAAGCAGCATCATTATTTTTATTTATTTATTTCCCTATATCAGTTTAGGTGGAAAATACATTAATATTACGTAGTGACAAAGGTCACTTTTCTCTCCATAAGTTTTTCCTCTGTATCTCCAAAAATGGGCATTTCACCAAAAGATTGCAGTCTGTTTAATTATAACCCCAAGTAGCTGAGATGCCAGTTTAGTGGCCTAATGCCATTCATCCTCTGAAACTCTATAAATGGAAAGAATTTATAGCAGATTCCTGGATATCCTCAGGGCTAACTTCAAACGTGACTGGCTTGTAAACTCCCTAAGCTTGACCAAAATAAATTGTTTTTATCTTCTCTTAAGGAGATTAGTGGGTGAAGATGATCTTAAACTCCACAGAATAAACATTGTCAGATAATAAAAATATCCTCATTCCCAGGAAATCATGTAAAAAATAAAATTTGGATGTTGATGAACATCTCATTTAGTCGTTTAATTTATATTCAACAAACAAACCAAGTATCTAATATTTGTAAAGCTCTGAGGCTATGTTTCTCTAAAGGTGTCCTCTGTAAAAAACATTAAATGTTTTGTGACAAAAAAGAATCTCTTATTTTTGGAAAGTCAAATTTGCATATGTTGGGATGTTTCAGTTTGTTATGAGAATGATATGTGTAGTTTGGTGGCTCTTCTCTGTTGGAAAATATTTATCTTGGCTGGGTATGGTGGCTAATGCCTGTAATCCCAGCACCTTGGGAGGCCGAGGCAGGAGGATCGCTTAGCCCAGGAGTTCAAGACCAACCTGGGCAATGTTGTGAGACCCTGTCTCTATGAAAATAATAATAAAAGAGAATATTTATCTTTTCTCTTCCTATTTCAAATCATTGCTTCCAACATCAAATAGATACGAGGGATTCTCCTGTCCATTAACATTCAGAAGTTAAATCCAGACTAAAGTGCTGTTAAGATGAAAATGTGCTGAGTTACTCAGTAAAAGTTGGGATATAAGCAGAACCATCTTTGAAATAGTTTGTGAAAAGAATCTTTTGGATAGGCAGATTGGTTCACAGAAAGTTTCATGCTTCCAGTGAACGAAATAAGTTTTGAAGCAACTTGAGGCAGTAAGTATTGATTAAATCCCCCAAGGATAGACACATGTTTATATGACAAAGAAAAGTTTTTGGAGGACAAACCATCCTGGGCTTCTGAATATTTAAATAAGAATATTTCACTACTCTACCAACATAGTGGTGTTAAATAAAAAAGTAGTGACCGAACAAAGTTCTTTTGTGTCTATTTTGCTACTTTGCAGTCAGAGTATATCCTGGGATCTAATCTAAGGTATCTGTTTATTCATTTGCCTGATTCCCAAAATGTCTCACATGTAAAATTGCTTGCTGGCATTTAGGTCCTGTGGGTTCTTACAGATTTGGAGATTTAATTGCCTACCTATTCATTTTATTATGAAGTGGTCAGCCTGTGAAGCCAGCTCTAAGCTGATAATCACCTAGGAGGAGGAACTGCTGGTTTTTACCCTGAAGATTTTAATTATCATTGGTAGCTCAAAAATAGTAAGTATCTTTAAGGTTGCAATTATAAAGAATTTTTGACAGCAGGAAAAACAGGGAATGTATTTTGATGTTAGAAGTGCCCAGATAGAAGGGAAATACTTTTCACAAATGAATGCCCTGATTGCAGAGAAGACTATAATTGGATGTCCTCTTTTGTTTCTCTTTCCTCAAATTCCCAAGACAACCAATTTAGCCTTTAAAAAGGCCTTCTTTGGACTAAAGGCATTATTCTCCCAATTTTTAGCAGTCAACTTATTAAAAAAAGGAAACAAAACCCCAAACAAAACAAAACCACTAAGAATTTCAAACTAAATAGGCCCACGGGTTAATTTCTGCCCGTAGGCCACCAATTTCCACTCTCTGCTCCAAATCTTCCTTACTACATATGCAGGGGTGATTTCTTTTTCTTCTAAGTTTGTATAACAATTATTGTCTGTACAATTCATTTGGAAGTTAATAATAAACTGCCTCGTGACATATTTCATATTTTATCTTGAGTTATTTAACTTTTTGTGGCTCTGAAACTTTTCACTTGTCTTGAACCGCAAATCAATTGTTAACCCTTTAGTGCAGAAACTGTGTCTGATATTTCTTTGCATTTCCCCCAGTGCCAAACACAATAATCCTCACCAAATTAATGTTATTTTGTTCTATTTCATAAGGATACATAGTATTCCAAATCTATGCTCACCTTTTCTACAAGAGTACTGAAATTATAGAAAATAAGATATAATCAGTTATATTCATGAAGCAATGTTTATTTCTTCCTGCAAATCACTGCAGAATTTTAAAACAGATGTAAATACTCAAAAGCAGACTCAGTAACTGACTCACAAATGCCTCAGATGTGCTTCCCACTTCCCCCTTTCTTTCACTGAAGAGTGAGCAGGTGAAGAAGGAAAAGCAGCAGCACCATATTAGGAACTTTACATACCCATCTTTTAATTCTCACAGGTATGTATGTAGGAATTATTTTCCCCATTTTAGAAATGGGCAATTGAGATTTATAGAAGTAATGTACAGGGTCACATAGCTGCTGTTGGAGCTTGGGTTTCAATTTTCGCCTGTTTGACTTGCAAATATGGGCTCTGTCTTTGCCAGGCAGCTTCTACTTGGATGCTCCGTGAAGGCGGATGCTTATAAATGCTCCAGATGAAGGGGCTACAGGACAAAGTCAGCAAAATGCCAAAATGGTGACTTGGCTTTATCCCTAACAGTTCTCGCCTGTCTTCATTTCTCATCTTTGCACCCTGTTGGCTTCAGTTGCTTCATGTTTCGCCTGGCTACGGGAAGCCATATAGCTTCTTCTGAGGCAGGTCTCCCTGAGCCTGAGCATCAAACCTACAATTAAAGCTAGATCTTTACTTTGCTGCATTCTTATTAAGGCTTTAGTTCCTTATCCCATTACTGTTGTCTATTAAGTCAATCTTCATTTATAGATTGTTGGCCATTGATGAATTAATGTTATTCTTCTAGATAACATTTAAAAGAATATTTAGAAGACAATAGGTCGTTCTAGGAATTTTGGATGTGATGGAAGGCACAACGTAGGAGTTTTTGGATTAGGAGTTGTGCATTTCCACCTTCAGACAAAAGTTCTATGATAGATCTATATAAAAGGAAAAATGCTTTTTTTTTATTAGAAGCTCTTTTTTTATTGTTCAACCAACAAGAAATTTATTTGAGTAAGCAGATTATTTGCTAACATCATGCACGTACAGCATTGAGCACATTGTGGAGACATTCTACTTGCCCTATTCTAAGGAAACTGTCTCTTCAATAAGTGCATAGAAGGGGTTTCACAAAGCAGTAATAAAATAACTTAATGGAAGCCAGTAGGCTGAGATGGCTCCAATGCCCTGGATTCCTATGTAAACAAAATGAAAATTAAGTTTTGCTAATCATAGATGGCCAAAGTAGCATTAGTTATATAATATGGAATTTTTCGCTGAGATAAACCAAATATAACAACTGCACAAATTTTAACCAACGAAATAATGTTGTTACTCTGCTTCTGCATTCATCTTGTAAAAGCCTACCCTTCAAACTCCTCTCCTGGAGCCCCAAATCACTTCCCACTTAATGCTGCCTGATTCATGAATCATCATTTGCTCAAATAAACTCCTTAATTTTTTTCTTTTTTTTCACTCTTCCAAAGAAATATTTGCAAAACTCCTTAAATTTTAATGTGCCTCAGTTTATCATTTAACAGTAGGATATTTTTATTGATATATCTTTTATTAATACATAATATTTGTACATATTTGGGGGTTATATGTAATATTTTGCTATATGCATACAATGTGTAATGATCAAATCAGGGTGATTGAGATATCCATCACCTTAAACATTTATCTTTTCTTTGTGTTAGGAACATTCCAGTTCTTCTCCTCTAACTATTTTGAACTATACAATACATTATTGTTAAGTATAGTTACCCAGCAATGCTATCAAACACTAGATCTTATTTAACTGTATTAGATCCTTTTATTTAAGTTAAATAGATCTTTCTATTTAACTGTATTTTTGTACCCTTGATTTCTCTTCATCCCCCTGCTTCTCATTCTCTTGTATTCACCAAATAACTTTCTACCTCTGTGAGATCCATCTTTATTTTGCCCCCACATATGAGTGTGAACATGTGGTATTTGTTGTGCCCAGCTTATTTCACATAACATAATGCACTCTAGTTTCATCCGTGTTGCTGCAAATAACAGGAGTTCATTCTTTTCATTGCTGAATAATATTCCATTGTGTATATGTACCACATTTTCTTTATCTATTCATATGCTGATTTGATGAACACTTAGGTTGATTCTATATCTTGGCTACTGTAAATCATGATGCAATAAACATAGGAATGTGGAGTGTAGAGTGCACATGTCTCTTCGATTTATTGATTTCCTTTGTTTTGGCTGTGTACCCAACAGGGGGTTGCTGGATCATATGGTAGTTCTATTTTTAGTTTTTTGAGGAAACTTCATACTGTTTTCCATAGTGGCTATACTAATTTACATTCCCACCAACAGGGTATGAACATTTCTCTTTCTCTACATCCTTGCCAGTATTTGTTATTTTTTGTCTTTTGAGTAAAAGCCATCTTAACTTGGGTGAGACAACACCTCATTATGGTTTTGATTTGCATTTCTCTGATGATTAGTGATGTTGAGCATTTTTTCATATATTTGTTGATCATTTGTATGTCTTTGATAAGTATTTATTCAGATATTTTGCCCATTTTTAATTGGAATTTTTTGTTCTGTTATTAGTTGTTTGAGTTCCTTATATATTTTGGTTATTGATCCCTTGTTGAATGAATAGTTTACAAATATTTTCTCCTATTTTGTGTGGGTCGTGTCTCACCTTTGTTGATTGTTTCTTCCTCTTTTGTGCAAAAGCTTTTTAGCTTGATGTAATGCTATTTGTTTACTTTTGCTTTTATTGCCTATGCTTCTGAGGTCTTACCCAAAATGTCTTTGCCCAGACCAATGTCCTGAAATGTTTCTCTGGTGTTTTCTTCTAGTAGTTTTATAGGTTCAGTCTTATATTTAAGTCATTAAATTTATTTTGATTTGATTTTTCTATATGGTGAGAGATAGGGGCCTAACTTCATTCTTCTGTATATGGTTATCCAGTTTTTTCAAATCCATATATTGAAAAGGATGCCTTTTCCCCCATGTATGTTGGTATCTTTGTGAAAAATGAGATGACTGTAACTGCATGGATTTATTTCTGGGTTCTCTATTCTGTTTCATTAGTCTATATGTTTTTTTAAATGCCAGCACTGTGCAGTTTTGGTTACTATGGCTTGGTAGTATATTTTAAAGTCAT
>NW_012103120.1:1553863-1554608 GCF_000951045.1 Mandrillus leucophaeus | reverse complement strand
GCTGGTCTCGAACTCCTGACTTCAGATGATCTGCGTGACTTGGCCTCCCAAAGTGCTGGGATTGCAGGTGTGAGCCACCACACCCAACCTCTTTCTCTTTCTTCTTATTTTTTAATTCCATGGAAGGCAGTCCTTTTAGGAAAAGCAATTGTATCTGAAATAACTTTTTGGAAATAAAAAAATTAAAAACACGAACCAAAAAACCTCTTGAGTAAATTCCCTGATACGGATAACATGGTGGTTTTGCTTCATTCTCCTTAAGTTGGAGAGTGATTGGTCCGTGACTCAGGAAGAGTTTGATCCTGGCTTTATGGTTAACAGAATTTGCAGTCTTGCTGATGTAGCTGCCTCTTGCTGTGCTCCAAGTTTTCCATATGTAAAATGAGGAGACTGGAATGATTAATTTCTGATGTCCCTTCCAGCTGTATAGTAAGGAAAGGAGCAGCAGTAGTCTTTGCAAATGTTTTCCTTGTTAGAACATGTTAATATTGTCAGGAATCTTTTCCATTTTCACTGTGAAATAATATCCATGTTTCTCTTAAGAGAAGACTCAGAAACAAAACATAAAATGGATCATTTGCATTTAAACTACTTAAGTATGACAGAAATTACTCACTTATTTAAGTGAATCAGTATTTTCACTTGAAATCTAGTGTATCTTCATGCATTTCTTAAGTTAATCACTTCAGGAAAATGGCTCTGGAGGTGGGTAGGCCAAAGTTAGCAAAAGAAGGTAATTAAAAAA
>NW_012103120.1:1547099-1549013 GCF_000951045.1 Mandrillus leucophaeus | reverse complement strand
TGTATTCTTTTTGCTCAAGATTGCTTTGGCTATTTGGGGTCTTATGTGGTTCCATAGGAGTTTAGGGATTGTTTTCTCTACTTCTGTGAAGACTGCCATTAGTATTTTATTAGGAATTGCAATGAATTTATGTATCTTTGTGGGTTTTATTGCCATTTTAACAACCTTAATTATTCTGACCCATGAGCATGGGATATCTTTCTATTTTTTTTGTGTCCTCTTCAATTTCTTTCATCAGTGCTTTGTAGTTTTCCTTGCAGAGATCTTTCACTTCTTTGGTTAAATTTATTCCTAGGTATTTTATAATTTTTGTAGCTATTGTAAATGGGGTTGCTATCTTTATTTCTTTTTCGGTTTGTTCACTGTTGGTGTATGGAAAACACTACTAATTTTTGTATATTGAGTTTGTGTCCTGCAACTTCACTGAATTCATTGATCAGTTCGAATAGTTTTTTGCTGGAGTATTTAGGTTTTCTAAATGTAATATCACATCATGTGTGAACAAGAATAATATGGCTTCTTCCATTCAATTTGGATGCCCTTTGTTTTTTGTGCCTGATTGTTCTGGCTAGGACATTCAGTACTATGTTGAATAAAAATGGTAAAATTGGGCATCCTTGTTTCAGATCTTAGTAGAAAGGCCTTCAATTTTTTTTCTTTCAGTATGACGTTAGCTCTGGACTTGTCAAAAATGGACTTTATTGTTTTGAGGTATGTTCCTTCTATACCCAGTGGTATGGTTAGACTTTGCCCACCCAAATCTCATCTTGAATTGTAATCCCTCTAATCCCCATGTGTCAAGGAAGAGACCAGATGGAAATAATTGAATCGTGGGAGTGGTTTCCCCCATGCTGTTCTATGATAGTAAGTGAGTTCTCATAAGATCTGACGGTTTTATTAGAGGCTCTTCCCCCTTCACTTGGCACTTCTCCTTTCTGCCTCCTTGTGAAGAAGGCACCTTGCTTCCCCTTCACCTTCTGCCATGATTGTAAGTTTTCTGAGGTTTCCTCAGCCATGCTAGACTGTGAGTCAATTAAACCTCTTTCCTTTATAAATTACCCAGTCTCAGGCAGTTCTTTATAGCAGTATGAAAACAAACTGATACACCCAGTTTATTGAGAGTTTTTATCATAAATGGATGTTGAATTTTATGAATGCTTTTTCAGCATCTATTAAAATGATCATATGGTGATACGGTCTTTGTCCTTGATTCTTAGAAGCAGTGTTTTGGAAAGTGTTATTCTATATCAGAATTAGAGGTAGTTAAAAATACTGGTTCCCATGCCCAATGAACCAGACTGTCTATTTTAAGAAAATGTTCATTTAGATTGGTGAAGTTGTCTTGATAAGTTTTTCATAATCAAAGCATAATCAAAATTCACTTCCTGGAAAATACATTATTTTTGGTTAATTCTGCTGCTCACAATTACCAAATATATTTGAAGACAAAAATATTTCATATAAAAAAAGTCTCTGGATCACCAAAGTCAAAGATAATCTACACAATTTTCTTTAGCACATTACACAGAGGTAGAGTATACTATATTCTTTATGCTGGGTAAAATGTCACAAATATGCTTCTTTACATTTTAGTATTTCCCAGAGAGTAACTGGGATTTTGTATAGAAGACGAAAATGTGCTGAGCTACTAACTGCCAAACCAGTCAGTTGTGCAATCACTTAACCCCATTTAATATATTCTGTCTTATATCCTAAAGCTTTTTTTTCTTCCTCTTTTATGCTCTTTCTCTCTCTCTTTTTTTTTTTCTTTTGAAACAGAGTCTCACTCTGTCACCCAGGCTGAAGTGCAGTGGCACGATCTCGGCTCACTGCAGCCTCTGCCTCCCAGTCTCAAGTGATTCTTCTGCCTCAGCCTCCCAGGTAGTTGGGATTATAGGTATGTGCCAGCACCCC
>NW_012103120.1:1543942-1545969 GCF_000951045.1 Mandrillus leucophaeus | reverse complement strand
AAAAAAAAAAAAAAAAAAAAAAAAAAAATTCCAACAATGCTTTTAATGTGTAAGTACTCAAATGAGTATTTCCTTAGGAAATGAGTTTGGTCAGCATTTCAGAGTAAATCAACTAGAAATTAAAAATCGTCATGCTCTTTTATTTGTTTGGTTTTGTTTTTAAATTAAACTGATCCCTTCTTGCCCCTTGTTCTGTTCTCTAGAAGAGTGGCCTCAGTATTTTTGAATATGCACATCTATCAGCAAAACAACAACAACAACAACAAAAATCTCTCTCTCTCTCTCTCTCTCTCTCTCTATATATATATATATATATGGCCATCTCTAGTTAGTATCTCAAGAAACAATATGCAATTGGGAAGAACTTCATTATTAGAGAATGTAGATGGAAGCATTTGAATAATTGCAAATTTGCAGGGGGCTGACACAGGGCCACATATGATTAGATCATTGTTATTTTTATTTACAACATGGCAAAGAACACACTAAAAATAGAAATGTTTACTCTGTCATTTTTTTTTCTTGACCTTGCATCACTACTTTTATCTTCAATCTGGGTTTCCTTGCAGAGATTGTTGTAAAGCCCTCTGAAAACTTTGAGAAGATTTAGTTTAGTATAAAAATAATCTGTAAATCTATTGAATTAGCCATACACAATCTTTAACTCAATGCAACATGTTGAAAGGTAAGAAACCAGTGAACAGGCCACGTTGGGGAAGAACTGACCTTTTCTCAATATCCTGTATAGGACATATGTGACACATGACTCTCTGACATACAGACTGAAGGTGAGAACAAAGTTTCTCTCAACAGAAAATATTAGTAAAACTTAATTTCCCTTTTTATTTCTGGAATAAAATAAATGGAAATTCAATGTTTTCTTCCCAAATCCCACTTCAAAAATTACTGTTCTGACAGTATAATAACAGGGGCAAGCTGCGTATAGCAAATGAGAAATGACTTTTTGGACTCATGACTAGCAGCAACTACATAAGAAGTATAAAAGATATGAAATATGTTTCTCCTTCCCTCTTTCGTTCTTCCAATAGTCAAGCATGTGCCTTTTTAGCAATAATTAAGTTGATTTTAATTCAGGTGGGAAGAGCAGAAACGTAGAGTTTGTCTGTCATTACTATTTTCTCTAAAAATAAGCCATTTCATGAGTTTGTGTTGATGACTTTGCCTTCCTATGTGGTGTGTGGCTTTCTTAACCAGGAATTCTTATCCGCTGAGATAGAAACACTATGATAACCGTCCTTGGTTAGGGCCTTAACACAAAAAGTTAGTTCAAGTGCAAATTGTCTATTTTCTTATAGGGACTATATTCCTTTGCACAGAAGGAAAAATAGAATACCATTGAAATAGAATATGTTACAAGGCTTTTAAATCACGATTAATATAGCTGCCCAACTGCCTGTTTTGACAGTTGGAAGCCATTCGTATTTTCCTTCTGTCTTTTCCGAGTCTCTGTTATTCTCTGGGGTATGTTGTGAGATATATAAAGCTAAGCTCTGCACACTGATGGTGGTTTTGCCCTGAATAAACATGTGTAGTCAGCCCACATGTTTTCTTGTGTAGATCGTCTTAGTGATCTCGTGGCTGCTTTTGAGTGTAGTACTTAACTTTCTCTAGTGTGAAACATTCTGTCTTCAAATGCATTTGGCACTTGCTAGTAGCTGAGTTAACTGAAAATAGTGCATTTTTCTCCAGGCAGTGATTTGCTTTGATCATGAAGGAACATTTCCTGGGATTACTCTGAGATAGCATGAAAAGAAAAATGATTATCACAAATACAGTTTTGATGTCCACCTTTAGATACATGCTTCACAAATGACTACTGTATACTTAAAACATGTCCAAGATGTATAAACTCAGGAGAGGAGTTTATCTTATTTTTAGTACCTGAAAATCTTTGGAGCTAAATAATATAAAGGAGACATGAAAAGACTTGACATTTCATAACCATTCTACGTTAAAAATGAATGCGTACAACATACTATCCAGTGCTGTCATTTTCAGAGAGGGAA
>NW_012103120.1:1542089-1543892 GCF_000951045.1 Mandrillus leucophaeus | reverse complement strand
CCTTCCTATGTGGTGTGTGGCTTTCTTAACCAGGAATTCTTATCCGCTGAGATAGAAACACTATGATAACCGTCCTTGGTTAGGGCCTTAACACAAAAAGTTAGTTCAAGTGCAAATTGTCTATTTTCTTATAGGGACTATATTCCTTTGCACAGAAGGAAAAATAGAATACCATTGAAATAGAATATGTTACAAGGCTTTTAAATCACGATTAATATAGCTGCCCAACTGCCTGTTTTGACAGTTGGAAGCCATTCGTATTTTCCTTCTGTCTTTTCCGAGTCTCTGTTATTCTCTGGGGTATGTTGTGAGATATATAAAGCTAAGCTCTGCACACTGATGGTGGTTTTGCCCTGAATAAACATGTGTAGTCAGCCCACATGTTTTCTTGTGTAGATCGTCTTAGTGATCTCGTGGCTGCTTTTGAGTGTAGTACTTAACTTTCTCCAGTGTGAAACATTCTGTCTTCAAATGCATTTGGCACTTGCTAGTAGCTGAGTTAACTGAAAATAGTGCATTTTTCTCCAGGCAGTGATTTGCTTTGATCATGAAGGAACATTTCCTGGGATTACTCTGAGATAGCATGAAAAGAAAAATGATTATCACAAATACAGTTTTGATGTCCACCTTTAGATACATGCTTCACAAATGACTACTGTATACTTAAAACATGTCCAAGATATATAAACTCAGGAGAGGAGTTTATCTTATTTTTAGTACCTGAAAATCTTTGGAGCTAAATAATATAAAGGAGACATGAAAAGACTTGACATTTCATAACCATTCTACGTTAAAAATGAATGCGTACAACATACTATCCAGTGCTGTCATTTTCAGAGAGGGAATAGAGGAAAGCTTGCCAGGATAAAACATAATGCCATGCTATCTGCCAGAAAGCCAAGAAGAGAAGTTATAAACCCCATGCTTCTAATTAGAATCACTTATTTAAAATCGATTTTTTTGTTTAAACTGTATAAGCAATACATTCTTCTTGTAAAAAAAAATTAAATAGTAATGTTTCCCCACTCTCCCCACAGACCATCTGCTTTCCAAATCCTGCTTCCCAGCTCTCCAGAAGGAGCCATTATTAACTATTATTAAGGGTTTCTTACACATGCTTCCATGCATTATTGATACATATTAAAGGGCATGTGAGAAAACACGCAGACACATACATACACACACAAATCACTGGACAGTGAGCTAAGGTTCCTAGAAGGGGGAGTTCTGAGTGAATCAACACACAAAAATGTGGGTGTCATCCATACGGAGGTACATTGATTCATAGGTTATACATAAGCAATTGCTTTTCTATGCTCATTTAATCTCCCAGAGTCACCTCATGCCTCTAGCTAAGGTTTCTTCCAGCTTTCCAATGATTTCATGCAATTGTTGCCCAATCCTGCTAGATTGTAGTGACACTTCCATTAGTTCCATTGCATTAGTTCCGTGCACTTCTATTAGATGCATTCACTTACATTAGTTCTCAGTTATTGGATAAGGCCTTTCTTGATTACTTTTACCGTTGTATCAAAAACTCTCTCACTCTCTCTGTTTTTTTTTTTTTTTTAATTTTAATTATACTTTAAGTTCTAGGGTACATGTGCACAATGTGCAGGTTTGTTATATATGTATACTTGTGTCATGTTGGTGTGCTGCACCCATCAACTCATCAGCACCCATCAACTCGTCATTTACATCAGGTATAACTCTCAATGCCATCCCTTTCCCCCTCGCCCCTCCCCATAATAGGCCCCAGTGTGTGATGTTCCCTTTCCAGAGTCCAAGTGATCTCATTGTTCA
>NW_012103120.1:1540231-1540626 GCF_000951045.1 Mandrillus leucophaeus | reverse complement strand
CAATTCCTGGATATTCTTGTTAACTTTCTGTCTCATTGATCTGTCTAATGTTGACAGTGGGGTGTTGAAGTCTCCCATTATTATTGTATGGGAGTTCAAAGCTCTTTGTAGGTCTCTGAGGGCTTGCTTTATGAATCTGGGTGCTCCTGTATTGGGTGCATACATATTTAGGATAGTTAGCTTTTCCTGTTGAATCGATCCCTTTACCATCATGTAATGGCCTTCTTTGTCTCTTTTGATCTTCGATGGTTTAAAGTCATTTTACCAGAGTCTAGGATTGCAACCCCTGCTTTTTTTTGTTCTCCAATTGCTTGTTAGGTCTTCCTCCATTCCTTTATTTTGAGCCTATGTATGTCTCTGCATGTGAGATGGGTCTCCTGAATACAGCAAACTGA
>NW_012103120.1:1533224-1536972 GCF_000951045.1 Mandrillus leucophaeus | reverse complement strand
GCTCAGATCATGGGAAAAAATAGACATATTCCAGTTATCTATTGTGTAACAATCAGCACAAATGATAATGGCATTAAACAACCAGTTTCTAATTCCCACAATTTCTGGGGTCAGGAATATGGCCTGAATCCAGTATTGATGGCTTGTCTCTGCTTTACAAGGAAAGACTAGGAGGCTGGGGCTGATATCCACAGGAGGCACGATAGCTCACATGTCTGATAGTTGATGCTGTTTGTTGGCTGGGCCTCAGCTGAGGCTGTAAACCAGAGCACCTAAAGGGCCTCTTCATGTTGCCTAGGCTTCCTTAGAGCAGAATCGGGATTCAGGAGCTAGTACACCAAGAGGCAGAACATGGAAATGGCCAGTTTCTTGTGGCCTGGGTCTGGAAACGAATCCAGTGTTACTATTTTCCCTATTCTATTGATGAAGCAGTAAAAGAGCCCAGATCCAAGAAGGGGGACAGAGACTCCATTTCTCTGTAGGAGCTAGGTAAGCAAACAATCAGAAAACCAAAACACTCAGATGAATTGTTTATATATTTTCTCCCACATTAGATGAAAAAAAGTCTCTAAAGAGTGTTATGTTGAGCCACTCTACCTATAAGTAGTATAAAAGCAAGCTTCTCTTCTTCTAACCCCATACTTGGTATTATAATACATTTTGCTGTTTTCCAGTTTCCTTTTATTACACACAGCTTGAAATACTAATATTTATTTTTAATGTACAATTTTCTTCCCTTTTTATTGCCTGTATAGCATTCTCTTATATAAATACATGGACTTATTTAATTAGTCTCCAGTTCGATTTTTAGTTATTTTATATTTAAATAACACTTTTCAGTTACTAGACACTGTTCTAAGCCCTTTATAAATATCAATACATTGACTTTTCATAAAAATCTAATGACATAGAGTCTTATTATCCCCTGTTTTATAGATAATGAAACATATCAACAGAGAGGTTAAGTATCTTGCCTAAAGTCAAACAGCAACAAGTAGTGGAGCCCTCAGAGTTTAGTCTTTTGATCATCATGCTGTGCTGTCTGCTGTCTGTTAGCAGGTATTGATTTTTTACCCCATTTTTTACTGGTATAAGCCATGCTATAGTGGACAGCCTTACACACACTGTGAGCACTTTTCTTGGCAAAGGTGAATTTCTTGTGAAAATATTAAAACCAAGCCTTCAGAAACCCTCACTTGCACAGAATCTCTGAACACTGAGAATTGCAGAGTATTTTTGGTGGAGGATACCGGGATTCAACCAGGAAGCACATTGAAATAAGCAATTCTGGTAAATTTTCTCAATAGATCTTAAGACAAAAGAAAGGACCTGACTTCCAAAACTCTTCAAATTTGTTTTATTTTCCCATTATACATATTCACTTTTTTCCC
This sequence comes from Mandrillus leucophaeus, assembly GCF_000951045.1. Lineage (NCBI taxonomy): Eukaryota > Metazoa > Chordata > Mammalia > Primates > Cercopithecidae > Mandrillus > Mandrillus leucophaeus. The sequence continues at coordinate 1,535,581 of NW_012103120.1, read as the reverse complement.
CCTTAAACAACGGAAACTTAGTTTTCACATTTTTGGAAGCTGGAAAGTCCGAGATTAAGGTGTTGGCAAGGTCATTTTCTTCTGAGGACTCCTCTCCTTTTTATTTTATTTTACTTTTTAAAATTTTTATGGGTACCTAGCAGATGTACATATTTATGGGGTACATGGGATATTTTGATACAGCCATACAATGTATAATAATCATATCAGGGTAAATGAGGTGTCCATCACCTCAAGCATTTATCATTTCTTTGTGTTACAAACATTCCAATTATACTCATTTAATTATTTTAAAATGTACAATAAATTATTGTTGACTGTAATCACCCTTTTGTGCTATCAAATACTAGATCTTATTCATTCTGTCTACCTATATTTTTCTACCCATTAACGGTCCTCATTCCCCCTTCGTACTCCACTGCCCTTTCCCAGTCTCTGGTTAACCATCATTCTACTCTCTATCTTCATGAATTCAATTGCTTTAAATTTTAGCTCCCACAAATGAGGGAGAACATGTGAAGTTTGTCTTTCTGTGCCTGACTTATTTCACTTAACATAATGTCCTGCGGTCTCTCCTCTTGGCTTGCAGGCAGCTACCGTCTTTCTGTGTGCTCATATCACCTCCTCTATGTGTACGTGTAGATGGACAGTGAGCGAGCTCTCTGATGTCTCTTGCCCTTGCCCTTTTTTTCCCAACTGGACTTTTTAAAATTATGATAAAAGTCACCATCCTAACCATTTTTAAGTGTATAGTTTATTTAATACAGTGAAATGAGCTTAGCTGAATACAATTTGCCTTGCTGTATTAAAGAGGACCTCCAAAATTACACAAGTTTCTGGCCTCACAAAGCTTAGATCTGCCTTTGTTTCTAGGACAAATTCCTATGAGTGAAGTTGCTAAGTCAAAGGTCTGCTTATTTTAAATGTTGATAACAATAATAATAGTTAACACTAATGTAGAACTTTCTTTGTGTGAGACACAATTCTAATTACTTTGAAAACACTAATTTATTTCTTGCCATACACAATAAGTAGATATTATTATCCACACTTTCAGTTGAATAAACAGAGGCACAGAATTGTTATAATTTATGAAAACAAATATTTCCACATCGTATTCTTAAATGGTTTCACCAATTTTGAGTGTAAATGAAAAGTGCATGTTATAGAATATTTTAATTTTTAAAGTATTTGATAGTCAAAGCATTTTAATATACCTCTCATGTTATGAGAGACATTGAGTAGCCTTTCCTGTGCTCACTGGCTAACTGTACTGCTTTTTCTGTAAATTGGAACTGATCTTTTAACTTTCTATTCATTAAAAATTCTAGATGCTTTGAGATATGAGGTACACATGAGGTCAGATGGACTCCAGCTATATGAGACAGGCCACTGGATTGATTCTGCATTGATTTCAGGGAATGGCAGCCGATGCGGAGATGATGTGTGAAGAAGTAATAGCAATGTTCAAGAGTTGTGGCAAATGAAAATATTGTATTAGGCATCTTGTTTGGTATCATCTAGACTCAATCCAAGTGGATAATTCTTATAAAAGAAGAACAGGTATAAAACACTGAGAATTCTGGAATAACATGGCAGTCACTAGCATGTGAATTGCAATTTTTTTTACATTAGGTCCTTTTGTATTTTCTTTTTTGAGACAGGGTCTCCCTCTGTCATCCAGGCTGCAGTCCAGTGGTTCAATCTCTACTCACTGTAGCTTCAACCTCTAGGGCTCAAGTGATCTTTCCACCTCAGCCTTCTGAAGAGCTGGGACTACAAACATGTGCCACCACATCTGGCTAATTTTTTAATTTTTTATAGAGACAAGGGCTCCCTAAGTTGTCCAGGCTAGTCTTGAACTCCTGAACTCAAGTGATTCATCCGCCTTGCCTCCCAAAGAAAGTGCTGGGATTACAGGCGTGAGCCACCACATCTAGCCCATTAGGCACCTTTAAGATCCAAATTCCAAAACGTTTTGCTCATTGTGAGAAGTAAGAGAATAAACAAGACCCATGAGATTTGATCAGGACAGGCCACAGGATGGGTCCAGAGTGTTTAGTATGGAAATTTTCTATATAGCCAAAGTGGCCATCAAGAAAATATGACTGTTAAAATCACTAATAATAAAGTCAGAGTCCTCTGGAGAAGGACCCTAGAAGTGGAAGTGACTAGTGAGAACAATGACCTTCACTGATAAAGTCAGTGATGACCCTTAGGGGACATACACATTATCCTAGGGGACCAAAGAAACCTTGGTCTTAAAGAGAGAACCCTGGCCAGGCGCGGTGGCTCATTTCTGTAATCCCAGCATTTTGGGAGGCTGAGGCAGGTGGATCACCTGAGGTCAGGAGTTC
>NW_012103120.1:1527771-1528517 GCF_000951045.1 Mandrillus leucophaeus | reverse complement strand
CTATCTCGATAGGGGAGAGAGGCCAGGACTCAGTCTGAGCTCAACTCCACTGAAGCAAAGGATGAGAGAATTTTTATGTGCTGGGCTGAGAGCGAGAACATAGGCTTGTTTGCTAATTGGCTTTACCCAGAGGAGAAGTAAAAGTTTACTCCTTCAGGAGTAAATTTCCTTTCTTCTCTGACAGGAGATAGTTTTACAACTTGGAGCAAGCTGTCCACCAAAGTTGGACAGGGAGACAGGGGTACTATCTCCCTTGATGATTACATGTCAAAGGGATAGTTCTAGGCCCTTGAGAAGGAGATTGCTGGGTTCATAACTGAAAGGGACTTTAAAAAAATTTACACACATTTCAATAAGACAGAGAAATAATATACAATGAAAAGTTTTGTAATATAAATGCTCTCAGAAAAGAGAGGTCCCGATGAAACCTATCTGAAATTTGGTCAAGCAGAGGGGAATCTTAAGACTGCCTGGTTCTTTTCCCTTCTGCTTCTGATGCAGGAGTTTTCTTCTTGGTCACTTTGCAAGCTGGGGACTCCCAGCCAGCGAAATCCCACCTAGGCCTCACTCAGGCATGCTGGCGTGCCCCAGCTTGCCTGTGTTATGGCTTGTATCCATATTTGCTGGTTCCTGAGCTCTTGTACTGTGCCCATGAAGAATGAAGACATGTGGGACATTGAAGGATGAGTAAGGCAGAGAATAATTTTATTGAGTGATGAAGATGGCTTTCAGCAGAGGGGGGATGT
>NW_012103120.1:1521785-1524868 GCF_000951045.1 Mandrillus leucophaeus | reverse complement strand
GAGAAGGACTCTGTCTCAAAAAAAGAACTCTAAGTAGAGTAATAGGTTAGTATAGCCTGTGCAGTTAGTACATGCAGTTGCAGTGGTGGGCACCTGTAGTTCCAGTTACTCATGAGGCTGAGGCAGGAGGATCACTTGAGCGCAGGAGTTTAAGACCACAGTATACTATGACCACACCTATGAATAGTCACCTCACTCTAGCCTGGTCAATATAGTGAAATCGCTTCTCAAAAAAAAAAAAAAAAAAAAAAAAAAGCCTAATCAGACACCACAGGCATTTCCAAGCCCCTTGTCCAATTCAGTGCAGTTTGTATAATTATAAAGAGACAAATATGGAAACAACATGAAAAGTAGTGATAGCAGAATACCAGAAACAGTAGCAACAGCGACAATTAAGGCAGACAGTCTTGTAGATTACAAATTAGAATTAAGTGAATTCAAGTAGAAACCTACAGCCAGCACAATGCTGGAGAGTGTTGCTTCAAATACTTTTCTTTTGGAACAAGGAAGGCTATAATTTATTAATTAAATGTAAATAAATACTGCTGAAGTCTGCACTGTAAGCCAAAGGAAATAAAAAGAATAGCTTTGGTTCTCAAAAGTAGATAATGTCAAAGATAATTTGCTTTAAGACAGAGCCTCTATTTTACCTGCAATTAGAAGAAAGTGAACAGAAATGTGACACAAAATGAGAATATATCCTGTCTTTCATAATCCATTACGGATCTAGCAAAATTGGCTTTGGTACATCCATATTTTTATATTAGTTCATAATTAATTTCTTTACCTGCAAATTTCCATGCTAAAATATTATTTAGGAAAAGAAGTAAAAACAGCTGGACTGTGTAGACCTCCTAAAATTTTCATTTTTGTTCCTTTCATGTGTTGTGGGAAGTAATATAATTATTTTCTAGGCCCTAAGTCACAAAAGTAGCAGTTATAAAAACTGACCTTTGTAAAGATACTGCCTTTCAGCTGTGAATATTGCTTTACATGAGTATTATGAAACATTTTATCATATTGGCTTATGGGATTCTGGAAGCCTGCTAATAATGCATCATCTGCTATGTCTGTGGCCTGAAAATTAGTGTTAGTATTAAAAGTAGTCAATGTGTCAATTTTCTGGGCCAGCCTATGCTTGCTGCCAAAGAGGTAAGTAAAATACATAAAATGGAAGGAACCAATTTTTAAAATTATCAGCTTAAAGTTTTTACCATTAAAACTATTTCCCACTGTAAAATATTGAGCTCTTCCACAGTATCACTGAAAAGTATTAATATTCTCTCCCTAATATCTTACTAGTGGCCTCCTTAACTCTTTAACCATTTATGCAAAATATCCCTACACTGCATTTTCCTGAAGCAATTCTGTATTTCCCCCCAAAGTAGCTATTTATATATCTCTAATACAATTGTGGATTTTATATAATTAAAGGTAAGTATGATAAATCTGTTTGGACCTTACATCACTTACTATAATTTGACCCATGAAAATTATCTCCACATTTTATTTGTTTTTTATTCCTGGGAAGAGTCTATCCCAATATGGTTACAGACAATTCTTTCAGCTTTATTAATATGTATGGCCTTCTCTGGGTAGGTTTCGTTTTCTCAAATTTATGGTGGTAGTTGGCATTGAGAATGGAATAAACAGGTCTGCTTAGCTCTGCAGAAAATAAAATAAAGTTTCATCAACTCTTTTTAGTTGTCAGCTCTAAATGCAACTCTCATGTTACAAGGTTAGTGTAAGGCTGACATTAAATCATCATCTAGGGCCATAGCTGAAATACGTTGAATTATGTATTTAAATGTGCTCACACATTATCTCCATATAGAATAAAACAAAGTAATCAGATTTCCATTTTATTTCTAAGCCAGAACCTACAGTATTATTTTGCACTTGCTGGAGGGAATTTGGCAATGTGTTATTCTCCTCAGGCCTGTTTTCACAAGATAGCAATTCAACTGAAGTGCAGTGTAGAAGTATTTATTAAAAGCAATTCCCCTCTGGCACTTGGAAATGAAAGACAATAGGAGTGTGCTGTTTTGCTATCTAGGAAGGGTTCACATTTTGTGAGTTGATGAAAAAGTTTAGTGTATCACACCCTTAAATAAATATCTATGATTGTGCCTGGAGAAGAAAGTAGCAGGAGTTTTCAAAAGTTCTTAAAAAGCTCATAAGAAAAGTGACCAGAATCTTGGAGTAGAGATAAAGACAGTTTAGGTACAGTCTTTTTCAGTTCTTTCCAATTTTAATCCTGATTCTCTGTACCTGAAGGCTCAGCCCATTTCATCAGCCCATCGTTGTTTTCTATCCCTACTGCCCAGCATCTAAGACCATCATTGCAATGGGATATGTACTTATAGTCTCTGTCTCCTAGCATTTAGGATCTGGAATTAGTCTTGTTGACAGAATCAAAATACCAAGGATACCTGAAGCAAGCCACAAGTTTACTAATGTGCCAACTGAGTTGTAGTTTTTACCCCATGGAATTGTTCAGGCCACCTAACTGGTATTTGGCTCCTGTTGCTCAGGCTAGTTCTTCCTTGAGTCTTTGCCGAGCCCTTCTCCCAGGAGGATCCACTCGGTTCTCTGCCCCCTGACTATTGAAAGTGCTCTTGAAATCTGCTAAAATTTAGTGCACATGTGCTGCAGATTTCTGCTTCAATACTCCATTTGCTGGCCTGGAGTGCAGTGGCTTCCTAAAGCAAGTGTGAAGTACGTTGGGACGGTAAACGTCAGACCAATAGTCATCTTTAGTGACTAGCTCTGCATCTGAGTCAGTGGCTTGTAGGCTCTTCTATCTGTTCTTAGGCATCCTAGCTTCTTTCTCCTCACAACCAGCTTGCATTGCTTTGGTTGCCAAATGCCTCTTAGTTGTGCCTGCCCTATGGCAGGTTCAATGAATTATGAACAAGTTATTCATACTTGGTAATGCATTCATTTTTCAATGGTTTAGCATGCTTGATTGAATTGTAGTTTTACTACCTACTGAATGAGCAATTAAAACCATGCAATTAAAATAGCTCTCATTTATCATTTTTAAAGTAGTAATTATTGATCAAGATCCCTGAGTCCTCCTC
>NW_012103120.1:1518359-1520780 GCF_000951045.1 Mandrillus leucophaeus | reverse complement strand
TACTGTGCCCATGAAGAATGAAGACATGTGGGACATTGAAGGATGAGTAAGGCAGAGAATAATTTTATTGAGTGATGAAGATGGCTTTCAGCAGAGGGGGGATGTGGGGTTGGTCCCCCTACCTGAAGGTGGGAAAGTTCTCCCCCTGTGGCTGGGTCCGGGGCCTTTTATGGACTCAGAATGTAGAGGGTGTGCTGATTGATTTGTAAGTATGCAAAAAAAAAAAAAAAGTAAAGCAAAGCCACCACTCAAAAGTGGGCATGACAGTGTAGAAAACCAATCAGGAAAGGGTAAGTATATGAAAAATCAGTGAAGGGTGGGGACCAATCAGAGGAAAGTGTGTCAAATGGGAAGACAAGTTCTTAATCAGATCTGGGGATTTAACTTGCAGCTTGCCTTTCAGGCTTTAAACTTTCTTTGGCTTGCCGGTGGGGTTTCACTGGGGACCCGCCCCCATCTGCCTGTGCATTTGGCTGCCTCCTGCTGCTCTCACTTCCATCCCCTTGCTCTCCCCTCACCTCCTTTCTGTCTCATTTTCTTTCCTTCTCCTCCCTTATCCTCTTTTTTTCTTCCTCTTTCTGTTTTTCCTTTCTCAGCTCTTGTCTATTACTTGCCTTCCAAAGTGTATTTATTTAACATTTTATGCCAGATTTATTTATTTTTATACTTTCTCCCATCATCATCTTGTGATTTGTCAAAGTTGTTTGTGATCTACTTTAACGGTGCAAAAGAGATGTTAAAAATATCCTGCCTATCCACAGCCTGCTTGTTCATCGCAATAAAGAATCTTCTTACTGGAGAAAATCTCCCAGGCGTGTGCATTAGGTTTAAGACCCTCAGAGTTCTTATACTACCTCCTTTAGAGAACCATTTCTATACAGCAAAAGTATTTTTAAAAGTTATTTAGAATAGCTAAAACATAGATGCATTCACTTGTTTCCTCACTCATACACTCATCAGACAGGTACTGACTCTCCACTTCTCTTGGTTTGCCTCTTATGAGTTATCCTATAACTCGGCCTTTATCCTAGTGTTCCTTGTATGTTGCTCTTTAAAATGTCTCCTGTTCTAACAGAGCATTGCTTGCCCTGGTTTGCTTACACTTTTACAGCTTTTCTGCCTTCCTTTCCATATCTGGCAATCCATTATCAGGCAGCCCTTTTCATTCTTATTCAGGCATCCTAGTACTAAGTACATGCTTCAAATTATGCCCAATTAAATGCTGTGAATCCGATTTACCTCGACTGTTGGAGTTGTCTTTTAAATTTTTATTTTATAGAATATCAGTTCACTTATTTTTTGCCTGATTCTGTAAAATTTCCCCATTGCTTCGTAGATGGGAAACCTCCTGCATTTTTTCATGTTTTTGAGCTATGAACCAGCAAATTCACCACATTCTTCGTGCCTTTTAAAGGTATAACCTACCTTCTATTAAATTAATGTTTGTCACTAATTCTGACTCTTTGGAGAAATTGTTTTATCAATGTTAATATCTTGTTATATGAATATACCATGAATATAATATTCCTAGTATAACTTTATTATTCATTTTACAAATACACTATTCCCTAAATTCTGAATAATGAATAGTGGAAAATATGGAAGGTTCTCACTGAAGACACACCTAACCAGTGAACTAGTTTTGTGAATGGCTTTGTTACAGCATTCTGATCCTAGTTTGTGTTCTCTCAATGCCTGTGTGCCAGGCACTGTTTCAGTAATGGGTAGTGGGAATTCAGGGTGAATCAAGGCAGAGTCTTTGCCTTTGCAGGATTTTTCTGGAGCTTCTGCTCTGTGCACCTTGTGGAGTAAAGTAGACAGTACCCCAGTAACAAGTTGTGTAGTATCTTGCTCATTCTTTCTGGTAACATTTTGTGTGTGACTTGTGTTTTACATCTTGCCTGAAATCTGAAGAAATGATAACAAAGATAAAATAGTTGGACCTTATAATGGGAAAGAAACTGGAACATTAGGAAGTTCCACGATATATGTGATTTGATGATTGTTTTTTTCCTCATAGAGAGCGTGGTCCACTGGAATAAAATTTTCTAGAAGTCAGTTGCATTTCTTTTTAACCACTTAGGATATTTTACTTCTGATGAATGACTACATGAATAACTAGCTATTAAGTTAATTCACATTAAAAGTACTAAAGGCATTAAATTGAAGAGGTAATGCCTAAAGGAATTAATTTTTTTTGAAGTAAAGAAGAACTTATTATAAAATAATGTGATCCAGGCGTAGTGGTTCATGCCTATAATCCCAGCACTTTGGAAGGCCAAGATGGGCAGATCACCTGAGGTCAGGAATTTGAGACTAGCCTGCCTAATGTGGTGAAACCTTGTCTCTATTAAAAATCCAAAAATTAGCTGGGCATGGTGGCACATGCTTGTAATCTCAGCTACTCGGGAGGCTGAGGCA
>NW_012103120.1:1487515-1517544 GCF_000951045.1 Mandrillus leucophaeus | reverse complement strand
TAGCACATGGCATTATTATTTGAAGAAGATTGTCAAGGAAAAGAGCAACATCCTCTGAGAACAGAGAGAGATTAAAGAGCAAGTTTTGTCTATAGGAGGGAAATATTGAGGGTTAATGTCACTCGTCAATTGATGTAGGACACTACAAGTTGCTTCCAATTTCTTGAAAATAGTTACTGTAAAAAATAAGATAATTAGTGAAAAACATGAGGAAGGCATACATCGAAGATAACATTACTGAGAAAATTATTCTAACACCACTTTATAGACATTTATATGAATAAAATGAATAATTAATGGAGAAAATATTACTGCTTCTGAAGGAAATTTGCCAGGATAATTTAGTTGGGCATTTTTTCTCTGTTTTAAGAGACAGTGATGAAATTAATTTCATTTAATTTGAATTAATTTAATCTGTACTTAAACTGTGCATGTTTTCAGATGAAGAAGAAGTACCTGAGGAATAGTTTGTATTTTACATTTTCTCTCAACATTCCTTGAGTCACTCATTCATCATTTGTTGAGTCCCTACTGTGTGCCAGATTCTAAAAGAAATGGCTTATGACTGAGATGTTGACAGTAGTAGGCCTCAGTAATTCATCCTAGAGTGAATTGGGTCTTTGTGTGGGACAAAGTATTTGGTAGTGATTCTAGAGAGAAAATATTTTAAGGAAACATAGTTTGAAAGTTCAGTAATAGAAATCAGATCATTGTCTCTCATTTAATCATATCCTGCCATATGGGCAATGATCTTCATAATTCCTACATATTCTCATCTTTAAGCTGTATACTCTCTAAGAATAGGAGTTGTGTTTTATCCCTTTTGTAAATCAAATATTTAACACACTTTCTGGGACACAGTAAAGGTCAATAATGGTTTTAAGTCTGAGTCCAAGACTCATTGGTTAGAAAACAAGTTGCATTTGAGTCCTTTTTGAAAGTACAACAATTGTTGATTTGCTTTTTAACCAGATCAATCAGTGAAATTCTAGGGAATGTAAATGTTTCCTAAATTATTGAGAAACCTTCTTGCAATACTTTATTCTAACCCATGAACATGGTAAAAGTACTGTGCTTTTTTTTTTTTTTAAAAAAGCTGTAAGATTTATCTTAATAATGAAATATAAGCCTTGATCTTATGTCTTTAGATCACTGTAGGCAAAAGTACAATAAAATTAAGGGAGATTGAATTGAAGAGTTTAAAACTATAAGTATACTATGTTAACTATGTAATGTGTACTATTGCATATTATAGTAAAATATATGTTACATATAGTATTATAGTTTAAAAGCTACTAATATAAGGGAGAATAAAACACTAAAAATAAATGCATATATTTAAGGATACAAACATCTTCACTTTTATCTCCAAATTTCACAAATATCCACAAATGTATTTTCTCCTAATGTTAATTCATGGGATAGACAATAATGTAAATAGCTTTAAAAATGACAAGAATAAGATTTTTAAGATAATGAAATATTCCCGTTTTTGTTCCAGTTCGGAGATATTTCTGCTGATAAAAGAGGTGATTTACCATAAGATGATTTCCAATCTCTATTAATTTATAGAAAAATGATGTGTCTTTTACAGTCTTGCATCATTTCATTTGTCAGCCAGAGAAGCTAATGAAAGTTTGCCTAAACTCTCCCATTTTAAATGGGCAGACTTAAACTTTTCTCATATTAATATAAATTAGATGACTTTTGTCCTTGCCTGAAGTGACAATGTCAATGTCTGGAGCTTACATCTTTCATGACTGTCAGCTAATTAGAATGCAAGGGAGCTGTAAAGGTCTCCTCTCTAATCCGCCATCCTGGATTACATCCAGTGTTAGCACTCCTGTCAGTCATCGCAGAGCCCTGGGCTGCATTTCCCAAACGTACGATAAGTATAGTTTCCATGAGAATCAACAGCAGGAGGTAAAAAAAAACCCTACATTTTTATGTATCAGAATTTAAAATAAATCTGATAATCGCACTACTGTAAAGTCCTCAATCCGCTGCTGCTGAACAGATACCATCTTTCTGCGGACTAAAAGATTGTCAGTCAAAGAAGTGCTCTTGCTGTTTCTTGTTTTCATAGTAGTGCACAACTAGAAATTGTGTTTCCTGAGAGAAGTAATTTTTTGTTTAGTGACTTTTCCTGAGTCGCAGGAGTATGTTGACTTCACTTACGGCTCTCCTTTCTAGCTCTCAACTCTCCTTCTTCCATTCGGCTTTCCCAGTCCTCATCTGAAGGGCAAGTGCCACAAAATGGTTTCTCTTTCTTTCATGCTCACTGTCTCACTCCAACCTTCTGCATCCTTGCAAAAGTTCATGCTGCAGCCTCAATTTTCTTTACAATCATTGCCTTTGCTGACTACCTTCTTTTTAAATTGGAATTTGTTAGTAAATTCAGGCTGCTAATGAAACTTATTTGGAAAGCTTTCCTCCAAATCTTTAGTCAGGAGCCTCTCTACCACCTCCCTGTGTCTCCTGGGTCAATCACTAACTCCAGGTATCCATTGTTTTTTCCACATGGTTTTCTTCCAAAACATGAACCGACATCTACCTGCCTTTCAGTCTCCCCAGGTTATATCACCCTTCAGTAGTCTCAAGGTCTCTCTTTTCCAGACGCATTAAAGAAATTAATACTCAGTTAAGTTTTCCTCTCGACTCAAATTATCCTCATCCCACGTAGCCTCAGTGTCTCCAGAGAGGACCCACCTAACACTCTATCTGTTCTTCAAACGAGGTTCTTTGCTACTTGACTTCAGGCAGTCATGCCTATGGCCACTACCTAAACTTTATCATCCTCGAACACTAGTCCATTTCAGAAATATGAGCTCTTGAATTTCCACAGTTTCATTTCTTTCTGCAGTTCTGTGCCTTTCTTAGACTGCATTTGGACTTCCTGGAGATCTCTAAGTTCTTTGAGTTCTTACTACTCAAAATGAGTTCTGTGGACCAGCAGTAGGAGTGTCAGCCTTACCTGGGAGCTTGTTGGAAATGTAGGATTCTCTGACCCCTCTCCCCACCTTGTCTGCAATTTAATAAGGTCCACCAATGCTTCATATGCACATACATGTTTGAGAGGACTGCTCTGACACTGACAGTCTTTACTCACTTGCTTTCCTGCCTAGCCTGTATTCTAGATCAAACATTTCAGCTTGTTCTCACCAGCCTGCTGATCTGTCACTGTATTCTGCCTAAGCTGCAGAGGGCTGCTAGTGTAAATGACCACACTGAACTGGGACTGTTGCTTGCTCATGGTTTGTGACCTTAACTAGACCTCAAGGCTTATCAGTGCTGTACTTGTATACCTTTCCTCAGAGGTCCCAGTATATGTCTCCAAACACTTTTTGTTTTCTTTTAAAGTCCTGCCTCCCATTTAGAGAGAATGAGATTCATTTGCCACACATAATCTTAATATCTCTCCTAAATGCCTACAAACATCTGTATTCATCCTGTTATTCCCTTCTTTCCTTTTGTCACTAAGGAAGTATCTTTTTAAATATCTAAGGCTACACCTCCATTGTACTGATTCCACTTAACCACTGTCCCCTTGCTCTTTATAAATAAATTTTTATTCTGATATAATTTGTTAGTTTCAGAAAAGTTGCAAGGACTGTGCAGAGATTTCCCAAGTATCCCTATGGTGGGTTGTATAGTAACTCAAAAGTTTGGTACCTGTGAATGTGACCGTAATTGGAAATAGGGTCTTTGAAGATAAAATTAAAGATTTCAAGATGGGATCATCTTGATACTAGGGAGAAGGCTAAATCCAATGATGAATGTCCTTATAAGAGACCGAAAAGCAAAAGACACACACATGGGATGTGGGGGCGGGAGGAGAAGTCTTGAAGAAGGTTATGTGAGATTGAAGTGCAGTTACAAACCAAGAAACACCAAAGATTTTTAGCAGCCACCAAAAGCTATGTCAAAAGCTATGTCAAAGGCATGAAATGGCTTCTCCCTCAGAGCCTCCAGAAGGAAATAGCCCTGCTCCTACCTTGATTCCAGACTTCTGGCCTCCAGAACTATGAGAAAATGTGCTGTGGTTTTCAGTTTGTAGGAATTTGTTATGGCAGACCTAGGAAACCAACACAGCCCCTCACTCAGTTTCCTTTAATATTTACATCTTATATTACCAGATACATGTGTCAAAACTAAGGAACCATCCTTGGTATATTGCTATTAACTAAACTCTTGTCCTTATTTGCATTTCCCTAGCTTTTACACTAATGTCCTTTTTGTGTTCCAGGATCCAATCTAAAGGGGATACCACATTGTGTTTAGTCATCATGTCTCTTTAGCCGTTTGTGATATGTGATGGTTTCTCAGTCTTTCTTTGTTTTTCACTGTCTTTATAGTTTTGAGGAGTAATGGTTAGTTATTTTATAGAATGCTCCTCGATTTGCATTTGTCTGGTGGTAGTCTCATAACTCGAGGTTATGAACTTTTGGGAAAAACAAACACCACAAAGATAAAGTGACATCATCATGTTATACCAGGAGGTACATGAGATCAATGTGGCATCACTGCTTATGTTAGCATTAATCACATGGTTAAAGTAGTGTTTGCCAGGTTTCTCTGCTGTAAAGTTACTATTTTCCACTTTCTATCCTCGATTGTTTCAAAGATAATGATGAAGCCCAGCTTACACTCAAGGTAAGAAGAGCATTTCCATATATGATTTGGAATATTTCTGTAAGAAAGATTTATCTCTTCTCCCACATTTTTTGTTTATTCAATCACTTATTCATATTAGTATGAATAATTTCATTTCATATGAATCATTTATTCATATCAGACTCATGCCCCATAAATTTGTAACTTGTTCTGTTCTCTTTCCCATTCTAAATAATATCTCTTCTGCCCGATTTTTTCCTTCTAGCAGTACTACTTTCCCAAACCCCATCATCTTTGTTTCTCTCTCCCCGCCCCTCTTTCATTTGTTAGTTAATTGAGAACCAGACACTAACTGTATCTTAAGGATAAAGTGATAAATAACATATAATTCATTTTCTGTAGGATTTCACAGCCTAGCAAATTCTGCTACGTGCTGTTTATCATGCTAGGTTCTAAGGATGTAAAAGCATTTTGGGGGGCACCCAAAAGGAGATAATACTCCATTTCTTCACAGTCAATCTTTCCAGTTTCTTACCTGTATTTACTCCTCCCTCATTCACTGTTTACAGATTTTCTTATACTGCATGGTTTCTTTCCATGGAAATTATATTATTTGCATAATTTCTAGTGTATGATAATGATCCTCAAATATCTTTCTCACTCAGAACTCTCTCCTAGGCTCCAGACCTGTTTATTTTACTACTACCTGGAATAGCACAGAGATACCTCTAATGACCTCCAAATATTTTCTCCTTCCTCAAAGCCTACATGCTATCAATGACACTATTACAATTTACTGGGATTCATTCTGAGCGCCATCCTATTATCTTCTAAACCCAGTCAGCCACTGTGATGGTTAATTTTAGGTGTCAACTTGACTGGATTATCTAGAGAACAAGTAAAGGATTATTACTGTGTGTGTCTTGACAGTGTTTCCTGAGGAGACTGGCCTGTGAGGCAGTGGACTGAGCGAGGAAGATGACCTCCAATGTAGGTGGGCACCATCCAATCAGTTGTGGGCCCAGATGTAACAAAAAAGTGGGTTTCTTTCTCTTCTGGAGCTGGGGTACACATTTCTTTTTCTCCTGTCTTTGGACATCAGAACCCTAGGCTCTCTGGCTTTTGAACTCCAGGACTTACACCAACTCCTCCTGAGGCCCCTATGCCTTGGGTTCTCAGGCCTTTGTCCTTGGACTGAGAGTTACACAATGATTCTGTCACCACCTGGTTCTGAGGATTTTGGACTTGAACTGGGCTATTTTATTGGTCTGTTCTTACACTGCTGTAAAGAACTACCTGAGGCTGGGTAATTTATGAAGAAAAGAGGTTTAATGGACTCACAATTCTGCAGGCTGTACTGAGTCCTCCATGGCTGGAGGCCTCAGGCAACTTACAATCGTGGTGGAAGGTGAAGGAAGCAGGTCTTATCATGGCAGAGCAGGAGGGAGAGAGAGCCAAGAGGAAAGTGCCACACACTTTTAAACCATCAAATCTTGTGGGAACTCACTACTGTGAGAACAGCAAGGGGGAAACCCCCATGATCCAATCACCTCCCACCAGATCCTTCCCCTAACACTGGGAATTACAATTCAGCATGAGATTTGTGTGAGGACACAGAGCCAAATCATATCAGCCGTGCTACTGGACTTCTAGGTGGCCTCCAGCTTGTAGGTGGCCTATCATGGGACTTCTCAGCCTCTATAATTGCGAGAGCCAATTCCCCTAAGTCTTCTCTTACATATCTATATATCCTATTGGTTCTATTTCTCTGGATAATCCTGATTAATATGGCCACGTAGCCTTTAGAAGTTATATCCTAGACCGAGTGCAGTGGCTCTCAGCACTTTGAGAGGCTGAGGTGGGCGGATCACGAGGTCAGAAGATCAAGACCACCCTGGCTAACATGGTGAAACCCCATCTCTACTAAAAATACCCCCCCTCCCCCCCAAAATGCCAGGCGTGTTGGCGGGCGCCTGTAGTCCCAGCTACTCGGGAGGCTGAGGCAGGAGAATGGCGTGAACCTGGGAGACGGAGGTTGCAGTGAGCCGAGATGGCACCATTGCACTCCAACCTGGGTGACAGAGACAGAACAAGACTCTGTCTCATTAAAAATAAATAAATAAATAAATAGAACTTATATCCTAAATATTTTTCAAGTAGTAACTGTACTTTTTCTCAATATGTCTGCTTTTGTGTGCTATCTCCATTAAACGCCAATCCACATTCTGCAATCTTTCCAGAGTTAGCATTCTAAAATGTAAATTTGATCATATTCCCTTCTCATTTAAAA
Source organism: Mandrillus leucophaeus (assembly GCF_000951045.1). Taxonomy (NCBI): domain Eukaryota; kingdom Metazoa; phylum Chordata; class Mammalia; order Primates; family Cercopithecidae; genus Mandrillus; species Mandrillus leucophaeus. The sequence continues at coordinate 1,510,640 of NW_012103120.1, read as the reverse complement.
TACCTTTTAGAATTTCTTTTCCCCAGGATAAGGCCCAAATATACAATATCCTATTAAATGTGATTTTCATATTATCATGGCTCAATGCTTTCATGATTTAGTCACGCCGAGCAACATACCAGTCTACTTTCAGGTTCATGTGACTTTGTGCATGTCCTTCCTTATTCCTGGATGACCACCCCCTCATTTCCCATAAGCACCCTCTCTGTCTTCATGATCACCTCAAATATTTTCTCTGTGACTCCTTTCCCCAAATTCTGCAGAGACAGATACTTCTCTATGCCTTTATAGCATGTCGATATCCATTAGTCAATTTTTTACATTATATTTTCATTATTTATATTTTTAAATTTTCTTTACTAGGCTGCTACAAGAAAATAGGGACAATGTTTTTATTTATCTTTGTACACAGTAGTCCTCCTTATTTTGGAGGAATATATTCCAAGACCCCCAGTGGATGCCTGAAACTGATTGCCATCAGGTGGAACACATTTCTGTTCATGTCTTACACCCATAAATTTAATGTCTTTTCCATTTTAATTCAGCACTTATCACGCACTGTGGCCATAACTTTTGCATTTTGAGGTGTGACAGCAAAACTAGCACACATTTCTTTTTCCTTCTTCACAATTTCACAGATAGAAGATTCATTTCTATCATGGATCTTAGCTACCTCAGCATACAATTTTTTTGCTTTCTTTATTAAGTTGAGAACTTTTACCTCTTCACTCATAGAAAGCACTTGACAGATTCTCTTTGGCATAGTCAAATCGCCAGCATCACTACTCTTGCATTTTGTGGCTGCTGTGATATAAAATAAGTGTTCTTTAAACACAAGTATGGTGATACAACCATAGTTGCGCTGATCATCTAGATGGCTACTAAGTGGCTAATGGGAGGTGGTGTAGACAGTATGGATCTCCTGGGCAAAGGGATGATTCACATCTTGAGCAGATGGAGTTGAGTCGCACGAGATTTCATCACATTACTCAGAATGGTGTGCAATTTGAAACATATGAGTTGCTATTTCTGGAATTTTTCATTTAATATTTTCAAATCATGGTTGAATGTGGGTACCTGAAACCATAGAAAGCGAAACTATGTATATGGGGGAGGTTGCTGTACACAGTGCTCACCGCATAGTCACTGATTTTCAATGCACATTTGTTCACAGAGTGAAGAAATACAAGCCTGCAAATATCCTATTTCCTTCCTCACCAGCTAGATGTCAGTACTAGGGTGATATTTTCTATTGTAAAAATGTATTTTCTGTAGAATTCTAACTTCAGGTGATTTCTCTTATTAACCAAAGAGAAAGCATATTGTCCAAGGTGTAGGCTACAGAAAAGGACTTTTGAGTTTCAATGATGGTTTTGGCAGCTGCTGGTTGAGATATTCGTTTTAAGAAACATCATTGAATAGTTGAACTTGTAACGTACATCTACGTAAACAAGAAAGGGCATATTAAAACTCTCCCACATGTTTTTTTCTAATGTTCTCACTTCCCTTGTCATGCCATGCTCCAGATTCCTGGTGTTCTTGCTCCTTTGTCACCAGCCACCCAGTACTGTCATGCTCCTTGATGATTCTTCTAAACATTCCTCCCTACTTCCCCACTTTTATCTCTTCCACCAGCTCACTTGGCTCCCAAAGCTGGAATTTCTTTGATACACTCTATCAGGAGGAAAGTCATATGCATTTATCTTTAATGTTCTTATGATACCTTGGAGTTATAGCCACAGTTTTCTGTACATTCTCATTTGATCCTTCTTCAGGGGGCTGTTATCTCTAATTTTCAGACAAGCTGATTGAGATTCACTGAATTTATGCTTTCCCTAATATTCCCCTATAAAAAGACTTGGACCTGGAATCCTGATTTAACTTAAAATCCCACATGCTTTTCAACTCAGAGAAATCAGGTCCTGATGACATCATTTGTGCCCTGGAAAAGTAGCATCTAAACCAAAATTATACAGGAATATCTCATTTATAAGAGCCAATATTTTTCTCAAGAGCAAATGTAAGTCAGGTTTTCTGTCTACATAAGACCTAATTGCAATCAAAATATTCTGATCAGATATAGCCTTTACAGGTTTTGATTCTGTGGTTGGTGAATATTAACAAGTGTGATTTATAAGGTATCTGAATGTGTATGCCTCTGTACTTATTGCAGAAGAGGAAAATATAGAAGTGTTGTCATATATTTCATTGCCTTCTCTGTGACAGAAAAAAATCAACCATGAAATGAAAATGTTCTTTTTCAATAGAAGTGTCTCTGCATTCATATATTTTCTTGAGTGTTTTAGATTATTGTTTCTTTCTTTGTTTAAAACCAACTTAAGTTGAATATAAATATGATGGCTCAGGAAGTGATGAAAATATAAATATACTTCTTACATATCCTGGTCACCATTAAAATTACCACTTTCAGAAAGAACCAAGACAAGCCTACCCCTGTCATTTTCTCTCTCAGTGTAACTGACACTATTCCTAGTAGCCCAGTTCTGTCTCCCTGGAACAGCTGTAGGAAATGTGAGCAAGTGTCCCAGCAAAATAGTATTAAGATGCATCAAAGAAAGTCTTTTGATTCATAAGCAGCTTAGCTCACTACTGGATTTTTTTTTCACTGTACTCGTTACAGCAGAAATACTGAATCAATACAGTGGCAGCCTGGTAGATAACCCTAGGGTTTTGCCCACAAATTGCGCTCAGCACACAGTCTATATGGCTTGATTTAATCTAGGTAATTCAGAAGTAATCTAGCCTCTGAATTTTACTGTGTTTGTTTTGCTTCATTTGTTTAAGAGGGAGTGAATTTTCAGCCTAATCCTGAGAGAGAAATATTTTGTTTGATAAGTGTTTCACTCCCAGAAACAAGAAATGCATATGTGTCTTTGGATTTGAAGTCAATGTTGATATTTTCATGGGCTTAAACTGGCTCCAGGAATGTCCTTAGGTGGTGCCAGGAGGTCAGATTTCAGAGTCAGTGTTCTCCTGAATGCCTTCTCTTGTGTGAGCTGTTTTCCCACTTTGGCTATGCCAGCAGTTATTCTTCCCCAGAAACCTAGAAAATCTTGCTTTCTAGTTGGAGCTGATGTCCTTAATTACTGTTCTTTTCAAGTCTAACTGAAAGATAAATCCTCCAGTCATTTGTTTTGTAGAATGGAATGAACAATTTATCCAAGTCTCATGCTAAAATCATATCGACTTTTGAAAATGGCGTTTGTAGTAAAACACTACAGAAGTAAAGTTCCCAAAATGTCATTTAAAAATTCTGCCCATACACATTGATTTTGTTAAAATATATCAAAATAGAATTTTTAACAAACCACATTTTCAATTTTCAGTATTCTTAAATGTCATCAACTAAACAAAAATGACTTCAACACAAATATAAACAAATAAACTGAAAAAATGCTACTAAAAATATGATGTGGATAGTAGGAAGTTCAACAACTTTTAATTCAAATTTGTGAGGTTTCAAATATCAGCATTATCACTTCCTGGCTCTTTTTCCTTCAAGAAATTAGGTTTATGTAAATAGAATTCCTTATGTGAAAATGAAGATAATGATAAGGACCAGTGGGGCTATTGTGAGGTTAAGAATAATATACATAAAATGTCTGTCACATATTGGGACTCAATAAATGTAATTATTTTTATTACAATAATTTTTAATATCTTCATTTCAGGTTTTCATTGTGACTAAAATTGTGTTAATTGATCCTATGACATATATCATCAAGTGAATTTGTGACAGTCTTCCCAATATCATATTTATAATAGTGCAAGGAGAAACATATCAATTGAATATTTATTATACTGAAGAATAAGAGTGTATGAGCATACTAATAGTGTTATAAGCCTATGTTACAGCATTTCTCAGCTCCAAACACTGTAATAGGAGTATACTTAGAAGTTAGAACATAGCAAAATAACATGAATTATACACATTTTAAAGAGCTATGATAGTCTTTGTCACAAGTGAATTTTTACAGAGAAACTTAATCTATTTCCATGATAGTTTCCCTGGAAGACTTGGCCTTCCCTATAGAAAGTGCCTTCATTCATTTTAACATGAATAATTATTCAAGATGAACCAGTGTTCTTTGATAATTTGATCTGATTCTTTTATATAGGTTTTTAGCTAAAGTTTTCCCCCATTTTTGGCAGGCATTTTTTAAAAAAATTATGCTTTAAGTTCTAGGGTACATGTGCACAACATGCAGGTTTGTTACATATGTATACTTGTGCCACGTTGGTGTGCTGCACCCATCAACTCGTCAGCACCCATCAACTTGTCATTTACATCAGGTATAACTCCCAATGCCATCCTTCCCCTCTCCCCCCTCCCCATAATAGGCCCTGGTGTGTGATGTTCCCCTTCCCGAGTCCAAGTGATCTCATTGTTCAATTCCCACCTATGAGTGAGAACATGCGGTGTTTGATTTTCTGTTCTTGTGATAGTTTGCTGAGAATGATGGTTTCCAGTGGAGGCATTTTTTTATATGAGTTTTCACTGTCAGTGAATCCCCTTTCAGACACGCTCATAGAAAAAGCCTGTCAGATTTGTGTTAAGAAAGCAATTCTGCATCAGAAATAAATGAGATAGCCACCAAGAGAGTGTCAGGTAACATTTTATTATTTATGATTAATAATTCATAATAACTACATAAATTTGTTTGTAAATACTGATGTTGCCTGCAGAAACTTTTGAAACTATCACTCTGGGTGATAGAGGGTTAAGCTAGGCAAGGTGATGGGTTGCAACTGTTGTCAGATGGGTTCTTACTGCACATGGTTTTGATAGCAGCAGGAGGCAGACAAATCCTAGGCAGACAGGGGCAGGTCCCCAGTGAAACCCCACCTTCAAACCAAAGACAGTTTAAAGCCTAAAGGCCAAGCTACAAGTCTCAGATAAATCCACCGACCAGATTGAGGACCTGTATTCTTGTTTGGCATGCTGTACTCTGATTAATCCTCACCCTTCACATAGGTTACATACACCTACCCTTCCCTAATTGGTTTTTTACACTGTCATGCCCACCTTTGAACGATGCCTTTGATTTACCCTTTTTTGCATACTCACAAACCAATCAGCATGCACTGTCCATTCTGAGCCCATGAAAGCCTGGAAGTCAACCACTCTGAGAAAGAGACCACTGGACTATGGGTGGTAGACCATGCTCGTGTCCCCTTTCTGTTGAGAGTGTTTTCTCACTCAATAAACTTCTTCTCCCCCCTCATCACCGTTTAGTTGTCAATCTATCCTCATTCTTCTTGGATGTGGGACAAGGGCTCAGTACCCACAAACGTGGGTACAGAAAAGACTGTAACACTGTGGCCCCCTTCCCTCTGCCAGTGGAGGGCAGCTGCCCCATACAACAGAAAGCAGCAGCAGGACTGAGTCAACCCCAGAGCTACAGGCTGGAGCAGGGCAAGGGGCTGACAGACCTGTTAATGCACTGCCATCCATTGAGCTGTGAACAGCAGGACTGAAAAAGCTAATTAGTATGCTGTAACACCCCAGCTCTGGGGCGTCATGGTTGTGGGCACCCCTGCCTGGACATCCTTATGTTCCCCTTATCTGGACACTGGAGTCCACTGTGCAAGTGGCTTGTGACATGCCTGGTCCAGCTGTAAGCCCTGCATGGAGTCTGTTCTTGTGCTGGAGCGTGGAATGGATGGCTGGACCTGACATTCACTTACACACCCACTCCCACTGAGGGGTAGGTATGCAGTTGCAGTGATTGTGGGATCCATGCTGGAGGGCAGGCCAGGCATAGCCCAAGGGACCGAGTGGACAGGGCATCTTCTGTGGTGAACCCCATCTTGAGCAAGGCCTGGGAAGTGGTGTTGCTGGCTGGGGGTCTCTGGCTAAGTGACTGAGAAAAACCCTGCATCAGTTTTAGTAGTAAATCCTAATTTTTGATATGTTCATTTTAAAAAGCAAATTCATGTCATGTATTTGTTACCTTTTCTTCAGCTTAAATTACCCAGTATTCTTAAAATACCTTAAAATTCACTTTCCAAGTCTTTAACTACCTTTGCTATTTTTCTCTGAACCTTTTACAATTTTTAATGCAGGAAAAGTCCAATGCTGAGAAAATTTAAATGTCCCTGAATTTAATCATTGCTGTCTGCCTATTTGTTTTTTGAGGGCCTTTTTTGGAGGGTTCTGGCCTTTTTGCCTTTCACTTCTAAATTCATTTCCTGTACACGTTTGTACTTCTTTGGTTCTTTAGAAAAAGATTGTGTTTGAATTGAGGTGTTACCAGTTAAAGCTCAATTCACAGATAATTCAGGTTTCTTCCACACTCAAAAGAATGCAGCAAACATAAATCAGAGTGGTGGTTGCCCACTGATGGTGTTGCTCAGAGGCACACCTGGTCTGTGGAGTTACAATATTACCTAGAACTGGGTATTCCATTCTAGAGAGAATTTGACCTTTGCCGAGGTAAAAGGCACGATTTTACTTTCGTCATTATGTCTTAAGGTAGTGCACATAAACTAGTATTTTGGCCTCACAAAATATTTAAAGGTATGTATTATTGTTTCAGGCTTTTAATTTGAGAAAAGTCGAGATGGATCAACAAATTCAACAATCTTCCTCTTCTACTTTTTTTCATTTTCCTGTTCAGAAAACCCACAATGGTGTCCTGTTTCTCTGTGTCCTTTTTAAATCTCTCTGAAGGTCTCATGTTACTCCCCAGGGAAGCTTTTCAACTTCATACTTTTGGAAATTATTGTTGATTCAAAATTTAAATATTTAAGTAAAATTTCTAATATACTTTCACTTGTTTTGTGTTACTCTAATATGCATGCCTAGATTTTTGAATGGCATAAACCATTTTCTCTTGCACCTTTAAAATATACTGAGAATCCTACCACTTCTTATCTACTTCATTGCCATCATCTTAGTCTAAAACATCATCATCTTTCATCCGGATTATTGTAATTACTCCTAATAAGTCTCCTCATTTTATTATACCTGCCCTACTACCATTATTGCCCATACAGCAACCAATGTGATCCTTCTAAAAGATAACCTAGTTCTTGTTATTCCTCTGCTCAAAACCCTTCCTTGGTTTCCCATTTCAGTCAAGTAAATGCAAAAGTGCATGTAATTGCTTACAATGCTCTTCATCATTTGACTCCTCTCTGACACCATCTACTACTGCCTTTTATGTTCTCTCCTTTCCAGCCACACTGATCTCTTTTATCTCAAGCAAGCTGGGCATGGTCCCATCTCAAAGTCTTTGTGTTGCTGTCTCTTCTACCTAGCTACATGCTGGACTCATTCATTCCACCACCTCTGTTGAATTTCTGTGCAAATATCAGTGAGGTCTTCCCATATAACACTAAGTAAAAGTACAGGACTTATTGCATGTCCTAGCCCCATCCTTGCTTTATTTGTCTTTGCTATCATCTCAGCACGGTCCCCAAAATTCATGTGTTGACACTTAATGGTCAATGTAATAGTAGTAAGAGGTGAGGCTATTAGGAGGTGATTAAGTTATGAGGACAAAGCCTTCATGGATGTGATTAGGGCCCTTATAAAAGAGCTTGAAGGAATGGGTTCATTCTCTTCTGCTCTTCCGGTATGTGAGGGTACAGAGCACAAGACATCATCTTGGATGCAGAGACTGGACCTGCTGGTGCCTTGGTCTTGGACTTCCCAGCCTCCAGAAATATATGGGAAATAAATTTCTGTTATTTATAAATTATACAGTCTCAGGTTTTTTGTTATAGCAGCACAAATGGACTAAGACAGACTTCATAGACTTTGTCACCAAATTACATATTATATATTTCTCTTTTCTTTCTGATTTCCTATAGACTGTAAGCTCCATGAAAGCAGTGTTATTTGTATGTTGTATTCCCAACTATATCTACAGCATCTTACACACAAGACAGTCAATATTTATTAATTAGATTAGTCAATGTATAAATGTCTTTCCTGTTAGTATTCTATATATGTAGTGTTAAATTATTTGTTGGGTAAAAGGCATTGGGTGAGATAGTGGTGGGATATAGTGATAGTTGGTGTCATATTTTAACAAAATCTGGACACATTTTGATCTTGCAGGTTTAGCTGAGACATTTCAAATATAGTAGGTTATATATTTTGCTCTTAGGCAATTTCTAAAAACTAGCTTTTGAGCCAAACTAGTTACCAAAATAAGAACTCTAAATTATTCCTCTACGAATAATTCCTGTACTCAATTTACTTCATCAATTAAAAAACAGTATCAATGGCATGTATGTTTTAGAAATTACCAGGACATAGAAATTAGCTTACTTAGATATAATTTAGCAATTTTTCCCAGATAATGTGAGTAAAATTTGGGCCTTAGATATAATTTAGCAATTTTCTCCATATAATGAGAGTAAAATTTGGGCTTCTTGGGACCTTTCCAGTCCTAGCAGAGAGGGATTCCTTCAGATAATAATTCTTGGCCCTATGAAGTTACTCAGGTTCAAGAAATTATCTGGGTGGGATGGAGATGACAATTATGATGACCTTGATAACAATAGCTTAAAATATGTAGTGTTTACTATGTGCAGGTACTATTCTAAGTGGTTATTCTATTAATATATTTAATCCTCTCAACAACCCTGTGAAGTATGCATTAGTGTTCACAGTCGGGCAGAAGATACTGAATAATTTGCTAAGGTCACACAGAAAACATAAATGTAGAGATGGAATTTGAATGCTTGGCATCAGAGCCCTCTTTCCTTTAGCCTCAGAGATATAGTGTTCAAATCTATCTAGAGAATAAGTAGAACTATAAAAAGTGTATGTGCATGCATGTGTGAGTGTGTGCATGTTCATGTGTGTGTGTACAAGAGTAAACACACGTGCACATGTGCATGAATGAAGGGTTGATAGTGGCAACGGAACTGTGCTAATGATGAATGTGATAGAGCTTGAAAGAGACTGGAGGTGAGAAAGTAAATACTGGTGTTAAGCCTTACATTTGTTACTTTACCTAACCAGTATAGCAAGCCTTAGGAGGGAATATTGCATTCTCTTTTTTATTAGATGAGATATTACAGGATCAGAGAAATAAGAACCCCACCCTTGGATAAGGCCTGCCTGGGCAGAGACAGTGAGCTTGGAAGGAAAATCTCACTCTACTCCTTAAGGGTAGAGCTGACTCTTCCGGAGTTGCATAGGAGGCACTCTTTGGCTTCCATATTGATATCCCCTGTACCCAGAGACATCTGTCTGTTTTCTGTGTTGAGGAAACACCAACCAAGAGAAAACATTGGGTCAGTATAGGACTATGTAATCTGGGCTAGGGTGGCCAAATATTGCACGGGACATGCTTATACTAAAAAGTATGTGTTGTTATCTGAAATTCAAATTTACCTGGGTGTCAATGTTTTTTTTTTCTCCTAATCTCAATCTCATAAGTCTACCTGGGGCTTCTCTATCTCTGTTAGGAGTGCTGAGCAGATCACGAGAACAGAGACACTGCCTTGGACTTTGTGAATTCTACATAGATTCATCAACTGTTCATTTAATCATACATAGAAACAATGCCTACCCAGCACTTACCACAGCCAGGCAGAATGAGGCTTTGGGAGCATTCACTCCTAGAACTTACTGTGTCTAGTACAGTGGTTCTCAAATTTTAGCTTACATTAAAGCTTGTTAAAAATGCTGGGAAGCTTGTTAAAAATGCTATTTCTAAGTCCCAGTTCCAGAGGTTGTGATTCTAGGATTAGAACCCTGAAGTCTATTCTTTAATAAACACTACAGATGACTTTGAAGTCAGTGGTTCTCTAAGCAAACTTTGATATTGCCTTAGTTCATTTGTGCTTCTATAACAAAACACCTTAGACTGGGTCACTTATAAACAACAGAAATTTATTGCTTATAGTTCTGGAGACTGGGAAGTCCAACATCAAGGTGCAAGCAGATATGGTGTCTGGTGAGGGCCTCATTCCTCATAGATGGCACCTTATTTGCTGTGTCCTCATATGGTGGAAGAGACAAAGGAGCTGACTTGAGCTTTTTTTATAAGGTCAGAAATACCATTCTGGAAAGTAGAGCCTTCATAACTTAATCACTCCCTAAAGGCCCCATTTCTTAAGATACTATCACATGGGGTATTAGGTTACAACATATGAATTGGGGGGTAGGGGGTAACCAACATTCAGACCATAGCAGACATGCACTGGTCTACTAGATGGAAGGAGACTTCATCTAAACATATGACAGTAAGAATTACTTCTCAGTGGGATTTGAGACACGGGGACATTGTGTGATTTGAGTTCCTCTATGTTGTTAATGTAGATTATAGAATATTCCTGTGTTATAGGTATTTTGCTTTTAAAAGTGAAAATACATTCTAATACAATTTAGTTAGTATGCTATGGTAAGCCCATATTGACTGTGGACCTATTAGGTTCCCCCAAAGAGAGGTTTTCCTCAGGTTCCTGATCAGATCCTAAGTCAAATGAAGTGTGACATTCTTATAAAGTAGCTTAGACTCCTTGAGCCACAGTCAGTTCAATTCCAGAGTCTTATATGAAAGCCTTGTTTCTAGAAGGAAAATGTTCACTGTGTTTCATGGGGTTAAAAGCAGGACCTGAACCTACAATTTTTCAAGCCAGCTCTCTATTTTAGCGTAATGTTTGTGGTACTGATGTGATGTGTGCAAGCATTTCTGTATTAGTTGTTGAACACCCTGACTGCTGAATCCTCTACAAAGTCAAGTCAAAGCAGTGAGCATTCTGGGAGGGAAGCCAACAATAAATTGTAGTAATCCAGCCTTGTTGTTATAAAGACATGAATCAATAGCTCAGCATCTTGCTGAGACAGCAATAGTCTTAACCTTGTTATACTCCTGAGATGGTAATATGAGGTCTTATCAATATGGTTGATATGGCTCTCAAAGGAAAGCTGAGGGTCAAAAATGGCTGACATTTATCATGGAAAATATTGCTTTGTGGGATGTCCAGCTGTAGAATTGTGACTACCTATTAAATCCTCTGTGGAGCAAAAAATATATGGTCCACTGCCTGTAGGATAAGAGAAGGGGAAGGAGGTGGAATCAAAAGTGAAATAGAACTGGTCAAATGAGATGAAAGTCTGATATCTTAATTTTCAGCTGTAGGCATCAGTTTTTGAGATTACCCCTTAGACAGCTTCTGATTAAGTGGGGATAGTTCCATGCCATGAAAGATTAAAGGCTTTCTGGGTGTCTGTATTTTAAGTGGTGAAATCTTTATCAAAGAAGCTTTTGTTTTTGTAATCAACTCTAGGCTGTGTACATGTGAAAGGCAAGCTACAAGTGACCCAGACAATTAATAGCATTTAAATTAGCATACAAAACAAGACCGCTGTGATCTATGTGGTCTATTTATTTGAGCTTTATATATAACAACTTTCTTAGAAGTCAAACCAAGATTGATTCCAGCAAGACAGAGCTTTCTTTAGAAATCATCATTAGTATTCAGTTCTAACCTCATACCCTCCAGGAAGAAGGACATGATGCAGACTGTTCAAAAGCATAGGTTTAAAAGTTAGAAAGACCTGGACATGAATCACAGCTTTGCCATTTCCAAGTCGTGAGGCTTTGAGTAAGTTACTTAAACTCTCTGTGCCTCCATTTCATTATCTATAAAACGCACGTAATACAATGAAGCAAAAAACTTTACCTGACCCCTTCACAGGTAGGAACTGAAGTGTGGGCACTAGAGCTAGCTAGCCTCTTCAGTGCCAGCACAGACAAACTCCACTCATTCCAACCCGTTGTGCTCAACCTGTTGTGCTCACCTGTGGGAGGGAGCATGCAGGTGAGCCAGTGCAGGAGCCAGGGTAAGTGCTTTTGGGTGCCAGCAGGAGCAAAGCTTCATATGGGCCCCATGGCAGCATCTAGGAAGGAGTACCTGCAAGCACCAAAGCCCCAGAAGAGGTGTTACAATCAGCTCTCTTTTAGCTTTGCCATCTGCAGATGGTTTAAGTGTTAACAGCTCAGTGGAGGGTCAGTGTGACAGCATTTTGCACCCACACCTGAGTTCTTGTTCAGTGTCCAAGAGGAATGAGGTTGCACAGACAAATTGAGAGGGGATAAATGTGGAGGATTTTATTGCTGATGAAAGTGGCTTTCAGTGGGGAGGGAAGCTGAAAAGGGGATGGAGTGGGAAGGTGATCTTCCCCTGGATTCTGGCTGTCCCTGGCCAAACTCCTCTCCAAAGAAATGCCATCAAGCCATCCCTTTGAAATCAAGCTGCTTCTCTCCAACATCCAACTGTAGTCTCCAAGGCCCAGCTGCTCCATTTTTTTTTTTTTTGAGATGGAGTCTCCCCCGTCACCCAAACTGGAGTGCAGTGGTGTGATCTCCACTCACTGCAACCTCCACCTCCAGGGTTCAAGCGATTCTCCTGCCTCAACCTTCCCAGTAGCTGGGATTACAGGCACCTGCCACCATGCCCAGCTGATTTTTGTATTTTTAGTAGAGACAGGGTTTCACCATGTTGGCCAGGCTGGTCTCAAACTCCTGACCTCAAGTTATCCACCTGCCTTGGCCTCCCAAAGTGCTGAGATTACAGTCATGAGCCACCATGCCCAGCCCAGCTGTTCCTCCTCTTATCTGCTTTCTGCTAATGGAGACTGGAGTTGTTATGGGCACAGGATGGGGAGCAGGGTGGGGCACGGGTGGTTTTGGAAAAGGCAACATTTGAGCACGAAAACAGAAATGCATGATCTCACTTCGGGCTGTTGTTCCAGGCTTGAGACTGGGGCCCAAGAGGGCTGCCTCCTTCTGTCCAGAATTTCCCTGTCTCCCGTCCCTATCACTAGTACTTGCCTCATAAGGTTTTTGTGAGGATAAAATGAGGTAATTTATGCAGAATATTTCTGCTGTGCTTGGCACATGGTATGCAATCTATAATTAAAGTTGAGATTTTGAAACCACCCCCCAAAATTGTACCCTTCTTTTCCACGCAGTTTCTGAACAATTTGGGAAATTTGGGAAAAGCAAATACAGAAGCAAAATATTACCTCATTACTTGTAGAGAAAGGTTGGAGAATGCGGTTTAGTTTGGGAGACAAATTGACCTGCTAAAAGCACCCTAGAATTAGGTAGACTCATGCTTCCTGTCATAGCGACACCACCTGGGGTATGTTTACCATAAAAAGAGAAGAAAGTCCCTACAGGAAGCTGTTTTCCAAGAATATTGGTAGAACTAGGCTGAGCATGCACAGATGTTTTTTCATATTACCAGAGACATCACTTCCTATCACCAAGGTCCAAGAGATAAAAGGGTCAGGAGAGGCCAGAAGGGTGTCAGATAAAAGTCCTCCTTATGGAAATCAAGACTGTGGAGAAGATGTTCTCATCTGACATAGGGTGTTATTACCATCATAATCATCATCAATAATTCATTTCCATTATACTTCATTACATTATTTTATTTTTAAATTCTTTTTGGAAATAGGCTGTTGCTCTGTCCCTCAGGCTGCAGTGCAGTTGCAAAATCGTAGCTCACTGCAGTCTCAAACTCCCAGCCTCAAGCAATTCTTCTGCCTCAGCCTCCTGATCTGCTAGGACTACAGGTGTGTGCCACCACACTTGGCTAATTAAAACAAAAAGTTTTGAATTAGAGATGGAGGATCTGGCTATGTTGCCTAGTCTGGTTACAAATTCCTGGCCTGAAGCAGTCGTCCTGTCTCAGCTCCCAAAGTGCAGGGGTTACAAAGTGTTCCCAGGCGTGAGCCACTGCATCTAGTTTATTCCATTATTTAATTTGGTATTACCTTCTATCTTTATCTTTTCAAATCATATGACTGTATTCATTTTCTAATATGGCTGTAACAAATTACCACAAACTTAGTGGTTGAAACAATACAAAACGTATTCTGTTACAGCTCTGGAGGACAGAAGTCCAGAATCAGTCTTATTGGGCTCAAGTCTAGGTGTTGACAAGGCTGATTCCTTCTGGAGGCTCTTAGGGAATAATAGTTTCCTTGCCTTTTCTAGCTTCCACAGGCTAGCTGCCTGTGACCCCTTCCTTGCTTCTTTCCAACCTCATGCTCATCATCACATCTCCTATGCTGACTTTGACCTTCTTGTCTCCCTCTTTTAGGGATCCTTGTGACTAAACTGGGCCTATCTGTATAATCTAGGATAATCTCCCATCTCAAGATTATCAATCTAGTCACATCTGCTGAGTCCCTTTTACCATGTTCACCTGTTCCAAAGATTAGGATGTGGATATCTTTGGGGAGTCATGAATCAGCTACCACAATGGCACTTTGAATATCTGAATTTGCCTTGTAGCTATTTTTCAAGTCATTTTATATAGCATTCTTTTTAATATTTCCTGAATCAGATTGTAAATTCCTCAAGGGGAGACATCAGGTCTTCTAAGATTTTATACTTTTCCTACTTCATTATCTCACATGTTAAAAGCAAAACATCTGCTCATAATAGGTACTTAGTAAAGCCTATTGATTTAAATCAGAAAATCTTCAGAAAGGTGGCTTGGATCTTATCTACTTATGTTCCAGGACAGACAAAATCTTAGCTTTGACTTTTGATTCCATAAACATTCGGATTATGTTAGAAACAATGTATTTAAAGCAAAGCATTAGAATGTGGATTGTTTTCCAGAATTTTCAGAATTGTTGGACTGTAGAGAGACTTTGAGACAGTCAGTTAAATGTTAAGATTTACCAGAAATCCATAGGCTTATTCTTGCAACACTCTCCTTCCTTCAAATAAAAGGGAAGAAATATTGCAATTCTTGTGAGTGGATGTGAAAACTTACATTGCACAATTTAACCTGCTCTCTCCATTAAACTTTAGAGAAATGAGGATTATTACACATTGGAATATATTTCTGATTTTTGATGCAATGGTTGATAAGTATACTGTAACTTGAAATGAATACAAATGCAAAATAATTCCAGCTCTCAGACATAGGTACATTTTGAATGCATGATTGTTCATTACTTATGGGTTGAATTAGAAAGTTATGGAGACCAATATGTAATTTTAAGGTATTCAATTTAGGTTAATAGATATCTAAATGAACCATAGAATTAGCTTTAAAACATAGCCCTATTCACTACTGATAATTTTAAAAGTTAGGGATGCTATATAGTAGCCTTGCATATAATGTTTTGTTATATTATTAAGACAAAAAGATTATCTTTGTCCTTAGCCCTGAAAATTTGAACTTTTTAGTACTTGACCTATGTTACTTTTGTATCTTCTCCCTCTGTCCTTGAGTTTTCCTTTCTAGGATGGTAGAATGTGAATTGTAGAACTAGAAAGGGCCTTAGAAGCCATCTCGTCAACTTGGACACATTATAAGCAAGAACATTGTTTTAAAGACATTAATTGACTTGCTTAAGGTTATTCAGCTATTGACAGAGCTTTATTAAAAGCTCAGGTTTCCTAATGGTACAGACGGGAGGTAGGGATTTACTGATAGAAGAGGGTGGTTCCCCACAAAGGCCCTACCCTCAAGCCGGGAAACCCACGGTCCTAAATGGGAACAGACATTTTTGTTTTTGTGCCCAAATGTTGCCTTTTGGCCCACCATGTCCCCATATCCTGTACCCACATAAACCTCAAACCCCAGGCTCCGCAAGCAGAAGAGCAACAGAGCAGCATGCCAGAAAAGGAGAGAAGAGGAGGAGCATCTGAACATTGAGAGGAGTTTGACTGGAGACGGTTGGAGAGGAGATCAGCCACGGGACGGCGAAACTCCAGGGGAAGATCATCTTCCCTCTCCATCCCATTTACAACTCCCTATCCATCCTGCTGAGAGCCACCTCCATCACTCAATAGAATCTCCACATTCACCATCCTTCATGTCGGTGTGACCTGGTCTTCTTGGATGCCAGACAAGGACCTGGGTGCCAAGAGGGCAGGGTGTAAAAGGTTGTCACCCTGACCCTCCACTGAACTGATGAACACTTAGCCATTAGCAGACAGCAGCTGTTGAAATAGCATTAATTGTAACACACCTCTGTCACAAGTCCAGTGATGGGGTCAAAAAACTCTCCTGTCTCAAGTTGGGGCTTGTCTGGGATCCAGCACAAGGGTGAGTACAGATGAGGAACTGTCAGATCTGCCTCTTTTCTAAGACTGCACCACCTCTCTCTTTCCTTTGGGTAAAAGGAATATTGACTCTGTTTCTCTTCACAGAGGTCAAGCTGTCACGTGGGACTGGAGTAAAGTCCTGAGGCAACTGAAGACATCTTTTATTGCTGGAAGGCCCCAAGACTGAATTCTGTAGGCCAAGACCCTCAGACTTTTTTCCTTTCGTAGCTTGAAATGGCTCCTGTCTCTTTTATAATGTTAGCGTTTTATAACTCTTTTATAATCTCAGCAAACTACTGAGATGTATGCTTGGCTCAGCCATCAGAGGCGCAGTTCAGAACAATGTGGTTTCTATTTGTTCTTAGAGGTGCCACCCCCACCCTGACAGCCACAGGTGTGTATGGTGCATGGCGGCTTCCCTCCTTGCCCCCTCCCCTCCTGGCTCAGGCACCTGGGCATGCCCACGGCATGCAAGAACTGTGCTCAATTGTCACGAGGGTTGGGAGAAAACTGTGGCTGCCACTGGGACCTCCTGTGGCTGGCTGGCTGGTGCCTCCTGCAGCTGCGCCAGTGGAACCTTTCCTTTCATGGCCGAGGGGTCCTTACTAGTCTGAACTGGGGGAGGGATACAGTAATTGAAGGACTTCATTTGCACAAATCAAGTAGTTCTTTTCCCCAACCCTTTTTTATACTTTAAGCTGTTTTCCTTTTTCTTTTCTAAGTGAGAAGGTTCTTTTCCTTTCCCCATCACACTGCTTATGATAGCGAAAACAAGGAGGAGCGACCCCTGCTGGCTGATAACTGCAAATTCAGCAAGGCCCATTTGAGACATAATCTAAACAGATGCATGCAGCCCCTGAAATACCTTTTTGTCCCAAACTTGATTCCAGGTTTCAGGTTGAGGCCCTAGAAAGAAAAACCAGATCTGAGGGATCCAAAAGCCAGGCAATGGGTACAACATAAATGGGCAGGACCAATTCTTGCTGATTAAACCCTTGCTTCATGAAAGGAGGTCATGTTCCTTGATATAGACAAGGCCCAGGGAACTCAAAGGTTGTCGACAGCCAGGGAGATAGGGCATACATGTGTAAGAGCAGATACTTCCACCCCCAGGACCCCCTGTTAATGTAGGTGAAAGCCACTTTGGTACCCATGGGTGGCACCTGCCAAGGTTACTGGGACTCGGGAACAAACAGATGGAAGAGAAAGGGGGGATGCCCACTTTCTGTCCATCACACCCTGGGTTATCGCTGAAAGAAGGAAGGGAAGTGAGGGACACCTCTATTTCCCTGTCTTTCAGAATGGGTAACCAGCTATCTTCACCACCCCAGCTTATTCTCCTCTAGAGGGTATCCTAAACCCTTGGGACTGCTTTGACTCTTGGACTCTGAAGGAAAAACATCTCATAGCCCTCTGCACAAAGGTTTGGCCAAATTATGATTTACAAGAAGGACTGGCTTGGCCTCAGGAAGGCACCATTCATTTTAATACCATCCAGCAGTTGGACCTTTTTTGGAAATGTGAAGACAGATGATCTGAGGCTCAATATGTACAGGCTTTCTTTACCTTGCAAGGCAACCCAGACCTTTACTGACAGTGTAGAATTGATCCAGCCCTCCTGTTTGACATCTCAGGAGAGGCTGCAAGGGGCAATCCCAGGGAACTAAATCCCAGAACCCTGCTCCTCTGGGTCCACCCTGACCTCCCTATCTAGCTTCAGTCTCTCACTTGCCCCCTCCTAGAAATTTTCATCCTAGACAAGCCTCAGTCTCATTCTTGCCCCTCCAATAGATGCCTGGTAAGTTTGGCTCCAGCAAGGTCCCGGTCCTCTTCTCTCTACAGGACTTAAAGCAAACTGAAGAGGATTTTGGCAAGTTTTCAGATGACCCTGACAGATATATAGAGTCTTTCCAGAATTCAACTCAAATATTTGAACTTTCCTGGAGTTCAAATTATGTTACTTTTGAATCAGACCCTGATGAACACTGAGAAGAAGGCTGATCTTCAAGCAGCAGAGAGATTTGGGGGTGAGATTTGTACAACATACAGCATCAGGGAAGGGGATGAACTTTATCCAACTGAAAGAGAAGCAGTACCAATGAATGACCCTGGATAGGATCCCAATGATGAGATGGGAAACTGGAAGAGGAGATGCTTTCAGGTGTGCATAAGGAGGGCTTACACAGGACTAGGACCAAATCCCTGAATTATACCCAGTTATCCTTGATAGACCAGGGATTTAATGAGAATCTCATTGCCTTCCTGGAAAGGATAAGGAAGGCCTTGGTAAAGCAAATCACCCTATCTCCTGATTCAGTCAAGGGACCACTAATCCTGAAGGATACATTTATTACTCAGAAAGCTCTGGTTATCAGAAGGAAGTTGCAGAAATGGGCCCTGGGACCAGATAGTACATACTTTAGAGGACCTCCTGAAAGGGAGACACAAGAAAGAGGTAGAAGCTTTAATAGCCACCATGCAAGCCCAGAAACCTCAGAATTCCCAAGGTGCACCTGTTAACTGCTACAGATGTGGCAAGAACAGTTATCTCTATTCTAAAGTTTAACTGCTCCCATACAAGGTTAATTTCTTTCACCAGGGTGACTCAGCTCAGGGTAAAATGTTGTTAGTATATTTCACTTCTTATTTCTGTAATCTTTGGCACTAGATTCTTTCATTGCATAATACACATGTTTAACACATGCATACTTAACCTTATAGAACTTGTTTTTTTTTTTTCTCTCTCTCACCTAGAGGCCATCAAACTCCAAACGGTCAGGCAACTGGAACCTTGGACAATGGCTCTTTTTTGCCAGGGACCCTTAGATAGACCTCTGGGAGAAAATTAACTGCCATTTTCCCCAAAAAACTCCTCCTGTCAGCAGGAAGTAGCTAAGATTGGTCATCATCCAAATGCTAATGGCAGTTAGGTATGCCTCTTCAGAGAGGGGAAATAATATGGACAGGAGGCAGGAAAACACTGGATAGAAGAGGGTGATTCCCCGGCAGAGGCCCCACTCTCAAGCCTAGAAACCCATGGCCCTGAATGGGAATAGGCATTCCTATTTTCATGCCCATATGTTGCCTTTTGGCCCACCACACCCCCCTATCCTGTATCCATATAAGCCCCAAACCCTGGGCTCCACAAGCACAAGAGAGGCAGAGTGGCAGAGCAACAGAGAAGGAGAGAAGAAAAGGAGTTTCTGAATGTTGAGAGGAGTTTGGCTGGTGATGGTGAGAGAGATCCTGTGTGGAATGGCTGAACTCCAGGGGAATATCATCTTCCCACTTCATCCCCTTTCCAGCTCTCCAATCATCCTGCTGAGAGCCACCTCCACCACTCAACAAAATGCCTGCACTCACCATCCTTCAAGTCCATGTGACCTGATTCTTCCTGGACACTGGACAAGGACCTCAGTACCAAGAGAGCAGGGTGTAAAAGGCTGTCACCCTCACTCTACACTGATCTGGTTAACACTTAGCCATCCATGGACAGCAACTACTAAAAGAACATTAATTGTAACACTGGACAAGGACCTCAGTACCAAGAGAGCAGGGTGTAAAAGGCTGTCACCCTCACTCTACACTGATCTGGTTAACACTTAGCCATCCAAGGACAACAACTACTAAAAGAACATTAATTGTAACAAGTCCTCTGTCACAAGTCCCACGAGGGAGTCAGGAAATTCTCCTCTCACTAACTCTCTGTAACGATTGTTCCCTGCTTCTCTCCCTTATTTAGATAAAATAATTTAAGGGTGAAGAGAAAAAAAAGGCATAATTGAGTAGCAAAGCAAAAAAGTGTGAGAAGATTATGGAAATATTTGGCTTAAGGGAGCCACAATTTTCACTTAGTCACCCTCTTTCTGGAGCTTCTTAGCTGTTAGAGCCAGAGGAGGAAAGATAGGCCTGCCCTGAAGGATGAAAACAAGGACACAGTTGAAGGTCTAATTCTGATAGAGTGCTGGTGAAGGGCACCCACAAATCAAGGTCACAGGCCTAAAATAAAGGAAGGATTAAAGAGATACCAGGAAATTGCAAAAATAAGAAAAAAAAGGAAGGTATTGCAATTTTAATAATAGGAAAAGAGACAGGTAAAGTTTAAAGTACTAATCAAGATAGGGAAAGATATTTTGTAATTATAAAGTTACAAAATTAACAATATATGAAGGTACTAAGATACCACACAACAAAAGCACCACAAAACCATATAACAGCTAAATATAAAAAGTAATGTCTGTTAGATATTCAAGGATAAATTTTAAAACTAAAATTATAATGGGATACCTTAAAACTCATTTTCAAGGATTATATAAAAAATAAGATAAACAAATTAAAAATGATATAAATACATTTTCTCATGTACAGAGAGCAAGATAAAAAGATTTGGAAATGTATATTCTTTTAATTGAGAGTACAACTTATTTTCTATATCCATGGAAACTTTACAAAAATAGATCACATAACTGACCTCAAAGCAAATCTTGATAGAATTTAAAAAGCGAAATGTTTTACAGGCTACTTTTTATGAACATAATAAAATAAAATTAGATAATAAAATAGTGATCCTCTTTCCCTGCTCACCTCCCTAATAGTAACTACTTGGAAATTAAGAATGCACTCATTATTAGCCCATGGATCAAAGACAACGTGAAAACTGAGATTACAAACCATCTAGAAAACAACAAAAAAGGATGAATATCCAAAAAGAACACAAAAAAACTGAGAAAATTTATAACCTTATGTTTCTTTGATAAATGGCAAAGTAAAAAGGAAAGAGAATGAAGCATATTTCAAAGCCTAAAGAAAATTTATAAAGAAGTATAGAACTAGAATCTAACAATTAGGGCTGAAGAAGTGGCAAAGGTGATTAAAGATATTAGATCACCTACCACCAAGGATGGGAGAAAAAGAAGATATATCATTAGAAAAGTCATTGTGAACATGTGCACAGGCATACCTTGCCTTATTAAACTTTGCAGATACTATGTTTTTTACAAACTGAGTGTGTGTAGCAACTGTGGTCTAGCGCAAGTCTATTGGTGTCGTTTTTCTGACAGCGTGTGCTCACTTAGTGTCTCTCCATCATGTTTTGACAATTCTTGTAATTTTCAAATGTTTTCATTATTATTATATATGCTATGGTGATTTGTGCTCTTTGATGATACTATTATAATTGTTTTGGGGCACTGTGAAATATACTCCTAAAAGACAGAAAACTTTATAGATGTGTGTGCTCTGGCTGCTCCACTGACCATCCATTCCCCCATCTCTTTCCTTTTCTTTAGGCCTTTCTATTCTCTGAGACACAGTAATATTAAATTTAGGCCAATTTATAACCTTGTAATGACCTCTAAGTGTTTTAAGTAAAAGGAAAAGTTGTACTTTTTCACTTTAAATCCAAAACTAGAAATAATTAAGCTGAATGAGGAAGGCATGTTGAAAGACGAGATCGGCTGAAAGCTAGGCCTCTTGATTCAAATAGTCAAGTTGTGAATGCAAAGAAAACATTTTTGGAGAAATTTAAAAGTGCTACTCCAGTGAACACACAAATGATATGAAAGTGAAACAGCCTTATTGCTGATATGGAGAAAGCTTTAGTGGTCTGGATAGAAGATCAAACCAGCCACCACACTCCCTTAAGCCAAAACCTAATCCAGAGCAAGGCCCTAATGCTCTTCATTTCTATGAAGGATGACAGAGGTGAGGAAGCTGCAGAAGAAAAGGTTGAAGCTGGCAGAGGTTGGCTCATGAGATTTAAGGAAAAAAGCCATCTTCATAACATAAAAATGCAAAGTGAAGCAGCAAATGCTGATGTAGAAGCTGCATCACATTATCCATGAGATCTAACTAAGATCATTGATGAAGGCAGTTAAACTGAACAATGGATTTTAAATGTAGACACAATAGATTTTAAATGTAGACAAAACAGCCTTCTATTGAAAGAACATATCATCTAGGACTTCATAGCTAGAGAGTAGAAGTCAATACTTGCCTTCAGAACTTCAAAGGACAGGCTGATGATCTTCTTAGGGGCTAGCACAATTGTTGAATTTAAGCTGCAGCCAATATTCAGTTACCATTTCAAAAATCCTAGGGCCCCTAAGAATTCTGCTAAGTTTACTCTACCTGTCCCTATAAATGAAACAACAAAGCCTGACTCTTTACAGTACATCTGTTTACAGCATGGTGTAGTGAATATTTTAAGCACACTGTTGAGACCTAGTGCTTGGAAAAAAAGATTGCTTTCAAATCATTACTGCTCATTCACAACACACCTGGTGACCCAGTACCTCTGATGAAGATGTACAAGGAGATTAATAGATAAGTAGATCGAAGATATAATAAATAAATTGATCTTCTATCAGCAATTAAGACCTAGAAATAAAAATAAGGGAGAGTCCATTAAATAACAATATAAGCATAAAATTTATAGAAATACCCTTGCCTAGAATAGCATAGAATTGTTACCCAAAAAATTATAAACTTTTTGAATTGTATAAAATAGTACTAAAAATGAAAAGGGTAATATTCTTAGGAAGATTAAAATGTCAATTCTGCTAAAATTAAGAATTAAATGTAATTTTATTCAGATTCCAGAAGGTCATATTCAGGGATAAATTTTATAAGATGATCTTAAATATGAAATAATAAATGTTTGACAATAGTTATGAAAATTTAAGGAAAAGAAGAGCAGAGATAGAAGACCTACCTTATTATTGTTAGAAGTAAGATGGCATTGTTCTAGAATTAGAAAATTAGATTATAATGTCAAAAACAAAATTAAAAAATTTTAAAGTAGGTTAAAAAATTAAAAATTTGTCAAATGATTCCAGTACATATAAGCATTTAATATATGACAAAGTTTTTCAATTTCATTGGTAAAAGATGAATTATTTAATAAATAGTTATATAACAATTGACTCTCCAATTGAAAGAATAAGTTTGGCTTTTGCTGCTGTTGCTTTTGGTGTTTTAGACATGAAGTCTTTGCCCATGCCTATGTCCTGAATGGTACTACCTAGGTTTTCCTCTAGGATTTTTATGGTATTAGG
>NW_012103120.1:1468251-1482590 GCF_000951045.1 Mandrillus leucophaeus | reverse complement strand
CTTGAGCAGGCAGTCTGTCCCTTCTCAGATCTCAACCTCCGTGTTGGGAGATCCACTGCTCTCTTCAAAGCTGTCAGACAGAGTCGTTTGCATCTGCAGAAGTTTGTGCTGCTTTTGTTGTTATCTGTGCCCTGTCCCCAGAGGTGGAGTCTACAGAGACAGGCAGGTTTCCTTGAGCTGCTGTGTGCTCCACCCAGTTCCAGCTTCCCAGCGGCTTTGTTTACTTACTTAAGCCTCAGTAATGGCGGGTGCCCCTCCCCCAGCCTGACTGCTGCCTTGTGGTTAGATCGCAGACTGCTGTGCTAGCAATGAGGGAGGCTCTGTGGGCGTGGGATCCTCCCGGCCAAGTGTGGGATATAATCTCCTGGTGTGCCTGTTTGCTTAAAGCGCAGTAGTGCGGTGGGAGTTACCCGATTTTCCAGGTGTTGTGTGTCTCTGTTCTCCTGACTAGGAAAAGGGATTCCCTTCCCCCTTGTGCTTCCCAGGTGAGGCAATGCCTCGCCCTGCTTCAGCTCTCGCTGGTCGGGCTGCAGCAGCTGACCAGCACCGATCGTCCGGCACTCCCTAGTGAGATGAACCCAGTACCTCAGTTGAAAATGCAGAAATCACCGGTCTTCTGTGTCGCTTGCGCTGGGAGTTGGAGACTGGAGCTGTTCCTATTCGGCCATCTTGCTCCGCCCCCCCCGAAATGGGTACTTTCATATATTGGTAGACAAATGCAATTTTGCAGGCTTTTGGTAAAGAAATCTGATAACACCTACTAACATTAAAAATACATGTATCCTTGACACCACAGTATTATTACCACATATCTGTCCCATAGTAATAAAAGTATCAGCATATAAAATTATATGTACGAGTGTATGTATCACAGAATTTTTCAAATGTGCAAAAATACAGAAATATGGGAATATAAAAAATGCTTGTCAATAGGAAAAGGCTTGAAATAAATAGTGGTTTGTCTGCATTGTGGAATACTGTGCTGTAAGGCATTGATTAGAAATAGTATATTAGAACCATACTAGTTGATTTAGAGCAATGTACTCAAGACATTTTTGAATGAGAAAAGTTAGATGAAGAGGAGTGTATATTATATTATCTAATCTGTATAGTCAATTTTAAACTCCTTATCAATTGCATATGCATGTGTGTGTGTGTGTGTAATTACATGATCCTGAAGTATAGCATAGAAGTACAAACACAGTGTTGTTAACATAGGTTAACAGTTTGACTGACAGAGGAGCAGTGAATCTGGATGAGTTGGAGAGAAATGGTGGAAAGAGGTAAGATTGGAGAAGAGTTGGGTGAGGAATAGATAATTAACTTTTACTTTATACATCTTTGTACATTTTACTTATTAAAACAAGCATGTGTTAAATCCATAATTTGAAAAGTACATCTATAAAAGAACCTTTAAAATATTGAGTTAAATTAAACTTTTTTGAACACTCCAGGGGTTTGAATGGTGGCTTCCCAAAAGATATGTTGACCCAGAACCTATGAATGTGACCTTTTTTGGAAAAACGGTCTTTGCAGATGAAATTAAATTAAAATCTCCATTGGAGATCATCTTGCAAAATCCTAAATCCAGTGACAAGAGTCATCATAAGAGAAGAGAAGGGGAGAAGACACACAGAGAGGAGAAGGCTATGTGAAGGCTGAGGGAGAGACTGGACTGAGAGCCACAGGCTAAGGACTGCGAAGAGACACCAGAAACTGAAATAGGCAAGAAGCAGAATCTCCCCTTAACCTGCTGCAGGGAGTATATAGCCCACCTGATACCTTGATTTTGGACTTCTGACCTCCATAACTATGAGAGAATAAATTTCTGTTGTCTTAAGCCAGTAAATTTGTGGTAGGTAATTTGTTACAGTAGCCTAGGAACTTAATACAAATATGAAATCTTTATTTCAATGGAAATTTTCTATGAGTTCCAATATGTAAAAATATTAGAGCTACTCTGGCTCATGAATAAGACATCCTGCCCCACCATTCCCACCCTTGTGTCACCACAGAAACACTAGTGATACTTGGATCACAGCTTGAACATCACTGATTTAGTCCAATCCCCTTTCTGTACAGAAGAGAAGAGTGGAACTTGAAGAATGTTTCCCATCTTTTGGTAAGTTAAGCAAATTCGAAGGAAACTTATGCCCCTTTCTGAATTTGTTGCTTGTAAGGTTTAGGATCATTTTAAGTATCTTATGACAGGTTACTTTAGTACTCTTAGCTCTTCCTATTTTTGTACTTTTGACACATTCATTTCACTGCCACACAATCATTTTTGTAAAGTTTTATTCACGTTTTTCCTTAAGTTTCCATTTCCTTTGGAAAAGATTTTTCATAACTCATTGGTTTCTTGTGGACAATCCCTAGATATGCACCTTTCACTCCTTTCACTTGAGGTATGTATCCCGCATGAATTCTTAGCTCTGTTTCTCTGTTCCATCATGTGACTATACTAAGCTGAGAATTCCCCTGACATCACTGGATGCAATGGGCCCAGGGTATAAAAACACTTGAGAAGGCATGACATTTGTGGTGCAGAAAGAATGAGTACAGCCTATGTGCAATGAAGAAAAACAAAGAGACTGAATGCTGAGCAACTGCAGTTAAGGTACCATGTCTCACTGTAGGGCACCAGGTTTATGCACAATGGGTCAGGCTCATTCCTCAACATGGATGATTCTTTATGTCTACCAAAAACAAAACAAACAAACAAACAAAAAATCCCACCTTTCCTGAAACAGCATTGCAAGGCAACTGAGGCTCCAAAGGCTCTGATGAGTGAGATGAGGTGCAGAGAGTTGAGAAAGACCATCACTGGGTGTCATCACAGCCATCATTTTGCAAGACTTATATGGGTCATTGCATGTTTGAGATCAACATATGTTTTGTGTAGTGGAGAACAGAATTAATTACATCTGAAGAAGAAGTTTATAAAGACCTTCAACTTGACATTTTTGCAATCACACACACAGATACTATGAGAATTTTGAACAATAGGCTTCAAAAACCATGATTGTTACATATTAGCATGGAGCACATGGAAAACAAAAGGTAAAGAGACAATGAAAATAAGGATGACCAAGATAGAAATAAACACAAAAGTGAAGAAGGTGGAGATTATTCTGTTTATTGCAACTAAGGGTTTTATATACATAAATATATCGATTCTTATATATTTGTAACTAATATATGTTTTATATATTTATAATTGTGAGCATATTTGTAGTTTGTGATATACACACACACACACACACAATCATAACTCTCACTGTTGGGTTTGAAGATGGCATAAGTTTGTTCCAAATATTTCAGGGGACATATTTACAAAAAATTATTTGTTGTTTATCTGATGTTCAAATTTAACTGGGTATTCTGTGATTTTATTTGCTAAATCTGGCAACCTTTTTCTTAAGAAGTTAATTTGTGTTCTATTTTTAATACGGAGGCCTTTTTTACTTCTCAGTATCTAAGTAAAATTAGTGTAATGCCCACTGTTTCTACTCTGTGGAAGTCCCAGGAGGTCTTCATATTTCTAAAAAGTTTACCAGGAACTTGTATTCATAGGTTTCTCCAGGTCTTTGTGTTTCTACTTTCCGGCATACTATATCTGTCTCACAACTCTTCCATTTGACATGAAGTTCAGCTCTTTCTTCAGTTTTCGTGAAGAAATGTTACCACACATACATGCAAGAATTTGATGTTTTATTTGTTTATTTGGCGCATCATCATGAACAACAGTAAGATTTAAAACCCTACTTTCCTCCCTACTCTCATCTGCTGTCCTCAGATTTCCTCTTCCTGGTGGCCCTTGAACAACTAAATTCTTCACTGAAACTTCGGGGGTCAGTTTGTTTGTTTGTTTTGCCTTGATGGTGGAAATGGGAAGCGAGAGGATCTCACCTTCAACTCTAAAACATTAAAACATTTTTCCCAAGACAGATTTATTTTTCCTGTGGAGGAATTCTGCTACTGGCTGTGAAGATAATACATTTTCTCCATCTCCATCTTATTACGTATTTAATATAAGCATAAAAGCAAGTCTACAAAAAAGTTGGTTTCGGTAATATGTTACATTGGAAAAATCAGTGTGAATTCATGTCTTTAAAAGATTTATTTTCCAACTCTATCATTGTTATAAATGGCCCAGCAGCAGGGACACTACTCTAATGTATTACCAATCCTCATGTGCACCCCAGCACACACATTTTGATCCCTAGAGGATAATTGGCTTCAAGTTTGTTGTAAAGACAAAATAAGATGGAGTCAAAGCAACCTGTTGTTAGCCAGAAGTCAAGGCTGCTTCTTGGAACGTCAGGGAGTAGTGCTTCAATAACAAAAATATAGCAAATAATAACAAAAGTAATAATGCTAATTGTGAAACTGGAAAAAATTAAGTCTCTAAAAAGCCATAATTTCACAGTAACACTCGAAGGAGAAAACACAAGGTATGCAAAGAGCTACTTGCATTACAACAACAGAAAGATTCTAACAGGCTCTTTCCATTCTTATTGCTTTAAAGAAGTAGGAGAGTATTTAAATATGATGTTTTCTTCTTTTTGTTCAGGGTATGTTTCCATATGTTCAGCATATGCTTGTTTATATCTGTGTAAGAAAGAAGATATGTGAATGTACCAATATGAGATAGGATTTCTGCACAATGAGGCAGACTTTTTTACTACTATAGAAAATATCAAAAAATGGAGGGATATTCTGAATACTAAAGAACTCATCAGCATTAATGGTCTTATAGAATAATGACTTACAAGTATATTATAGTTGATTACAGCTATGGCACACAGATATACACAATGACCGTGGCAAAACAGAGTGTGGCAAAATTATAAAAGGATTAAATGTTCTAAAAAGGAAAAGTAAGCGCAGAGATTCAATCCTTCATCTCCTAAGAAATGAAGTATCTACTTCATTTAATATTCATAAAGGTTTATGAATATGAATGAATATTATGAATATTATGAATATTAATAAAATTTATGAATTTTATGAATATTAATAAAATACTAATAAAAATACATGCATTTTAATAATTAAAACAGACTAGATCAGTATATCATAATTTTAAGGCAATGACATAGATGCTTCTGGCTATAAGAAACATTAGGAAAGATAATAAGTCCTCAAATATTAAAATGTATGTTAAAGACAAGGATACACAGGATTCAGAATGCAACAAGTGAAAGTTTGATATAAGAAGGCACTTGGTATATTGTGGATACTGAAGTTTTCTTCACTTTGGACAATTCTACCAAGTCTTACAAGTGAAACATAAATGAACTATCCAACAACGTGGATGCTGATATCTGAGATGGCATTTTATTTTCTTTTAGATCTGGAAAAATTTACAAAACTTCCCTAGAAAGATTTTAAACACTGGTTGTAGTAAAGCTACAGAAAGTTTACAAAAATATTTTTAAAATTTGAACCATGGCATGGTGAAAAAATAGGAATTAAAGCAAAGTTTCATTCATGATATTAGCACTTTTGCCATTTATTACTATTATTTTGTTTATTTTAAATATTATTTAATTTCCATAGGATTTTGAGGAACAGGTGGTATTTGGTTACATGAGTAAGTTATTTAGTGGTGATTTCTGAGATTTTGGTGTACTCATCACCCAAGCAGTGTACACTGTACACAGTGTATAGTTTTTAATCCCTCACTCCCTTCCCACCTTTCCCCCAAGTTCCCAAAGTCCTTTGTGTCGTTCTTTAGCCTTTGCATCCTCATAGCTTAACTCCCGCTTATGCATGAGAACATATGATGTTTGGTTTTCCACTCCTGGGTTACTTCACTCAGAATAATGATCTCCAATTCCATCCAGGTTGCTGCAAATGTCATTATTTGGTTCCTTTTTATGCCATTAGTATTACTTTGTAGTTTTGATTATGGAATCACTGAATCATCATGCTTATGTATATTTATTTGCTACTGAGTATATTTAAAATATTCAAGGGTCAGCCACACAAATACTAATTACAATTTAAAATTATTTAAAGGAATTTAATCAAATTTATAGTCAATAATGCCCACAAAAGTTGATATTCTTTAGAGCAGAATGGAACAAAATTGAGATCCATACAAAGGATCAATGAAACCAAAAGTTTGTTAATTGAAGGGATAAACAAGATTGATAGACTGCAACCTAAACTATTTTTTTTTTTTTTTTTTTTTTTTGCAGTTGCAAGATTTAATAGAGTGAAAACAGAGCTCCCATACAAAGGGAGGGGACCCAAAGAGGGTAGCCATTGCTGGCTCGAATGCCTGGGTGTATGTCGCGATCATTGTCCCTCCCGCTGTGCTCTCAGGCAATAGTTGATTGGCTATTTCTTTACCTCCTGTTTTTGCCTAATTAGCATTTTAGTGAGCTCTCTTTGCTACCTGATTGGTTGGGTGTGAGCTAAGTTGCAAGCCCCTTGTTTAAAGGTGGATGTGGTCACCTTCCCAGCTAGGCTTAGGGATTCTTAGTCAACCTAGGAAATCCAGCTAGTCCTGTCTCTCAGTCCCTCCTCTCAACAGGAAAACCCAAGTGCTGTTGGGGAGATTGACCAATGACCACTCTAACTGCTTAGTGCTGAATTGGGGTGTAGTAGGGGTCGTGCAGTTGAGATTTCCTCACGAGGAGTGTCTTCTATGTCATCAACATCGGAGCATGGGTTAGCAAGCTGGTCCAGTGGTCCGCAGTAGATCTTAGTCAAGGACTGCATCAAGGGCTCCATTTGAAGAATGATTTGTAGTTTTACAGCTTCAATTCTGGAAGAGACAAACTTAACAAGGAGGTTAAAGATACAGAGATTGAAATGTATGACCCTGACTATCTGCTTCATAGTTTCAAAAAGACCTGGTCCAGGAAATAATAATTTGGCCATCTGATGGGTTCTATCAATGCCTAAGTGAAAGGTTTGGTGAAGGATTTTAAGTAATTTTAATGGGTTAACTGCAGGCAAAAGTATTTTCCCTTTGTTGGCTAGCCATCCTGCGGGGAGGAAACTGTCCTTGTGGGGCTTCCCATTCTATTTCTCCTGTTGAGTACTGGGGCTTGGTTTCTCGGAGGGAATTACCCCATACTAGGGGTCCTTCTATAAGCACTTTAATGGAGGGTCCTACCTTGTGGCTCCTTTGACTTCAATATTCACTTGGCAGTTTTCTTATCTTTTCTTTTCTTTTCCTTTCTGATGACCCCAGCAGTGTAAGACTGCCACCTCTTTAGGTTTTTGTACAGCCAATAATAATCTCCTAATGGCTTCCTGATGTTTGATAGGTGTTCCCTTGGAAGCTAGGAATTCCCTTTCTGTCCATATTGCAGCATGTGCATGGAGGACTAGGTAAGCATACTTAGAGTCTGTATATATATTTACCGCTTTTCCTTCTCCTAATTCTAGTGCCTGGATGACGGCTATTAGTTCTGCCAGCTGAGTGCTAGTTCCTGGAGTGAGGGGATTACTTTCAAGTATTTTATTATTACTGACCACTGCATACCCCACTTTTCGAAGTCCTTTTTCTACAAAGGAACTTCCATCAGTATACAAGTTGAGGTCGGGATCAGTCAAGGGAACCTCTAGAAGGTCCCCTCAAGTGGCATAGGTTTGAGCAATCACTTGTTGATAGTTATGTTCTCTACTGCCACCACTACCCATAAACAATGAGGCCAACTCTTTGCCACTACATAAGTTTCCTTACTCAGGTATGCCATGGGTTGCAAGCTCATCCCTTGGACCTGTGTAAGGACTCCTAGTGTTATTCCTGTTTTTTCTGTGACATATAAAGAAAAGTCTTGCCGCATTGGCAAGCTTAACACTGGGGCTTGGGTTAGGGCCTTCTTTAGGGCCTGGAAATCCGCTTCTGCTTCAGATATCCATCTTACTAAATGGGTATAGGCTTTCTGTGTTTCCTTAATTACTATATATAATGGCCTGGCTATTTTACCATACTTGGGAATCCATATTTGGCAGAAGCCTGTTATGCCAAGGAACCCTCTTAGTTGCTTTAGGGTTTTGGGATGAGGATAAGCCAATATGGGCTGGAGATGTTCCTCATTGAGGGCTCTGGTGCCTTTGGATAATTTTAGCCCTAAATATTTAACCTGCTGTGAGCAGAGCTGAGCCTTTGGTTTGGAAACCTTATAACCACAGATGGTGAGGAAATTTAAGAGTGCTTGGGCGGCTTGATGGCACAAGGTTTCTGAATGGGTGGCTAAAATAAATCATCCATGTACTGAAGGACAAGACTGTCGAGGTATGAGAACTGGCTCAAGTATTGGGCTAATGCCTGGCCAATAGATGGGGGCTATCCCTGAATCCTTGGGGTAAAACAGTCCAGGTGAGTTGAGATGTTGTGTTTGAAGGCTCTTCAAAGGCAAACAAGAATTGAGAGTCAGGATGTACAGAGATGCATAAAAAGGCATCCTTAAGGTCCAGGACTGTAAACCACTCTGCTTCCTCTGGTATTTGGGAAAGCAGAGTATAAGGGTTAGGTACAGCTGGGTATAAAGGGACAACAGCCTCATTGATAATCCTGAGATTTTGCACTAACCTCCACTGTCTATTGGGTTTCTGTACTCCTAAAATTGGAATATTGCAGGGGCTACTGCATGGTTTTACTAGGCCTTGGGGTTTTAGATCCTTAACAATCTTTTGGAGTCCTTGTTGGGCCTCGGGTCTAAGGGGGTACTGCCTTTGGTAGGGAAAGGAGGAGGAATCCTTTAGTTTAACTTGAATGGGATGGGCATTCTTCACTCATCCATGTTGTCCTTCTGTTGCCCAGACTTCAGGATTAATTTCTTCCTCAAGCAGGGGACAACAATGGGTGTTCCTTCTCCTATGTTAAGGTGTATTATGCCCCCTGCTTTTGCTAGAATGTCTCTCCCCAACAAGGGAGTGGGGCTTTCAGGCATAATTAGAAAAGCATGTGAAAAGAGTAAAGCTCCCCAGTCACAACTTAGTGACTGGGAGAAGTACCTAGCGACTGGCTGTCCTAGGAGCCCTCGGACAGTGACAGATCTGGAGGACAGTTGTCCAGGACAGAAGAGTAAGACTGAGAAGGCCGTTCCAGTGTCCAGGAGACAGTTAACCTCCTGGCCCTCAATGGTCAATCATACCTGGGCCTCTTTGAGGGTGATGTCATGGGCTGGCGCTTGCCCTGGGCACCCTCAGTCCTGCTGCTGGATCATCTGGTTAGTGGTTTCTGACTCAGAAGGACTTCGTCCCCTGGAGCGGTGGGCCTTCCGGTGATTCCCTTGACATAAGGGGCATGGACGAGGGGGCTGCTTATTTCTACTTGGACAATCTTTTATAAAGTGTCCTTGTAGACCACACTGGAAGCAAGCCTTATTAGGCATTCGATTTGCCCAGCTTTTCCCTTTTCCAGAGCCTCCAAAGTCTGCTTCCCTGAGGGCCATGACTAAAGCAGTGGCCTTTTTTTTTTTTTTTTTTTTATCCTGTTTGTCCTGTTCTGCCTGCTCCTCCTGATCTCTATTATAAAAAACCGAGGTTGCCAAGTTCAATAAGGTTTCTAAGTTTTGCTCCAGGTCTAAGGTGGATTTTGAATTTTTTTTCTAATGTCTTCAGCTGACTCAGTGATAAACTTATCCTTTAAGATTAGTTGGCCTTCAATAGTGTCAGGTGACAGAGAGGTATGCTTTCTCAATGCCTCCCTTAATCTCTCCAGAAAGGCAGTAGGATTTTCTTCCTTTCCCTGTGTTATAGTGGACATCATTGAATAATTCATAGGCTGCTTCCTGGTTTTCCTTAGTCCTTCTAGCACGCAAGTTAGCAAATGTCTGCGGCACCAATCTCCATATTCTGATTCTGTGTCGCAATGAGGGTCTACACTGGGAACTGCCTGCTGGCCTGTGGGGAATCATTCTCTTTCCTCTGTTGTCATCCTATCATTGACCTGACTGAGATACCAGAGATCGCCAAACTCTTGGGCTGCAGTTATGGCGGCACTTCTCTCATTTGGGGTTAGTGTCTGATTTAGCAGTAACAAATATCTCTCCATGTCAGATCAAAGGATTGTCCTAAACCTTGTAAAACATCAATGTAGCCATCAGAGTTATCTGAGAATTTACCTAGGTCTATTTTAATTTGCTTTAAGTCTGAGAGAGAAAAAGGTACATGCACTCTGGCTGGGCCGAATTCTCCTCCTCCCACTGCTTGGAGGGGGCATAATCGGGGAATATTGGCACTCTTTGGTTCATTGTTTGCCCCTTTGTCTCCTTTTGGACCGTTTGAGTTGAAGGGGGGCTTCTTATTAGTTGGGGAAGGAATCAGGGGGACACCGGGATAGGGAGGTAGACTCTGAGGGCTTCCAGTAGGGCATAAATCACACTTTTTACATAATTTCGAGTTGTCTCTTAATGAAAAGAAAGTTTGTACATATGGCACTTCACTCCATTTGCCTTCTTTTTTACTAAAGAGGTCTAACTGTAAGATGGTGTTATAATTTATACTTCCCTCAGGAGGCCAGGTTTCTCCCCCTTGAAGAGGATATCGTGGCAAGGCGGTACTGCAGAAGAATATAAGTCATTTCTTTCTTAGCATCTGAGGGTCAAATTTGTCCCAGTTCTCCAGAATATATCTTAGGGGCGTTTTTGCCTTGGGGGGAATGCTTCCCATCACTTTGGATGTCCCTTCATGGTCTCCAAATGTTACCAGGGGTTCTTTGCTCCCAGAGCTCCCAAGATGGTGGCGGGCCACTTCCAAGATGGTGGTAAGCCTCATGTTCTCTGACCTGGGGTTCTTGGCCTCATGGATTCCAAGGAATGAAATCTTGGGCCATGCGGTGAGTGTTATAGCTCTATTAGAAGCTGTGGGTCACAGAAGAGAACCGTGGAACCCCATGACTAGTGTTCAGCTCTATTAGGATGAACCCGGGCACTTAGCCATGCAGGAACAATGGCAAGCCTTTAGCCTGATCAGGAGCATCAGTGAGCGCCTTGCTGGATCAAGAACACAGCACACACCCTGCTGGATCTGGAGGGATGGAAGTCAGTGGCAGGTCTGTGATGGCGGCAAATAGCAGTGGTGAATGGCAAGTGAAAGCTCAGTTCAAGCCGTAACACACATGGACCAGAAGAGAGTGCAGTTGCAAGATTTAATAGAGTGAAAACAGAGCTCCCATACAAAGGGAGGGGACCCAAAATGGTAGCCCTACCTAAACTTACAAAGAATAAAAAGAAAAGATCTAAATAGGCATAATCAGAAATGACAAGGGTGATACTACAACTAATCCAACAGAAATACAAAAGATCCTCAGAGACTATTATAAACAGCTCTGTGCATACAAACTTGAAAGTCTAGAAGAAATGGATAAACTCCTGGACACATATAACCTTCCAAAATTGAATCAGGAAGACACTAAAACCCTGAACAGATCAATACTGAGTTCTGGAATTGAATCAGTAATAAAAAATCTACCACCTGAAAAAAGTCCTGGACCAGACTGATTCACTGACAAATTTTACCAAATGTACAAAGAAGAGTTAGTACCAATTCTCCTGAAACTATTCCAAAAATATTGAGGAGGAGAGATTCCTTTGTAACTCATTTGATGAAGCCATCATCACCTTGGTACCAAAATCTGGCAAAAACAAAGAAGAAAACTGCAGACTAATATCTGTGATGAACACAGATGCAAAAATTCTCAACAAAATAATAGCAAACCAAATCCAGCAGCAGATCAAAAAGTTAATTCACCATGACCAAGTAGGCTTTATTCCTGGGATGCAAAGTTGGTTCAACATATGCAAATCAATAAAGGTGAAATTTGGCATCCTTTCATGATAAAGTCTCTCGACTAACTACGCATCAATGGAACATATTTCAAAGTAATAAGAGCCATTTATGAAAAACATTTAGGCAATGTCATTCTGAACAAGCAAAAGCTGGGAGCATCCCCCTTAAGAACTGAACAAAACAGGGATGCCCACTCTCATCACTCCTATTGAACATAGTAATGAAAGTTCTAGCCAGATAAATAAGGCAAGAAAAAGAAATAAAAAGCATCCCAATAGGAAAAAAAGCCAAGTTATCTCTCTTCACTGATGATATGATTCTATACCATAAAACACTAAAAACCCCACCAAAAGGCTCCTAGAACTGATACACTATTTCCATAAAGTTTCAGGATAGAAAAATCAATGTATAAAAATGAGTAGCATTTCTATACACCAATAATGTTGAACCCAAGAGTCAAATCAAGAATATAATCCCATTTACAATAGCCACACATACAAAAATATCTAAGAACACATTTAGCCGAGGAGGTGAAAGATCTCTATGAGGGGAAATACAAAACACTGCTGAAGGAAATAATTGATAACACAAACAAATGGAAATACATCCCATGTTCACGGATTGGAAGAATCAATGTTGTTGAAATGGCCATTTTGCCCAAAGCAATCTACTGATTCAATGCTAATACTATCAAACTACTAACATCATTTTTCATAGAATCAGAAAAAACCTATCTAAAATTCATATGGGACCAAATAGAGCCCAAATAGCCAAAGCAATCCTAAGCAAAAAGAACAAAGCTGGAGGCATCACATTACCTTACTTCATACTATACCATAAGGCTTCAGTAGCCAAAACATAATGGTGCTGGTACAAAAGCAGACACGTAGAGCAATGGAACAGAATACAGAACCCAGAAATAAAACTGTACACTACAACCATCTAATCTTTGAAAAAACTGACAAATGTAAGCAATGGGGAAATGTCCCCCTATTTAATAAATGCTGGGATAACTGGATAGCCATATGCTGAACAATGAAACTGGACCCCTACCTTTCACTATATAAAAAAACTAACTGAAGATGGATGAAAGATTTAAATGTAAGTTATCAAACTACAAAAATCCCACAAGAAAACCTAGCAAATACCATTCTGGAAATCAGCCTAGGCAAAGAATTTATGCCTAAGAACTTAACAGCAATTGCAACAAAAACAAAAATTGACAAGTGAGACCCAATTAAACTAAACAGCTTCTGCACAGCAAAAGAAACTATCAGCACAATAAACAGATATTCTACAGAATAGGAGAAATTATTCACAAAATACACATCCAACAAAGGTCTAATATCCAGAACCTATGAGAAACTTAAACAAATCAATAAGCAAAAAACAACCCCATAAAAAAGTGGGCAAAGGACATGAACAGACACTTCTCAAAATAAAACATACAAGTGGCCTACAAACATTAAAAAAATGCTCGACATCACTAATCATTAGGGAAATGCATATCAAAACCACAATAGGATACCATCTCACACCAGTCAGAATGGCCATTATTAAAAAGCTTAATAGATGCTGGTGAGGCCGCAGAGAAGAGGGAACACTTACACACTGTTGCTGAGAATGTAAATTAATTCAGTCACTATAGAAAGCAGTTTGGAGATTCCTCAAAGAACTTAAAACACAATTACTATTAGAACCAGCAATTCCATTACTGGGTGTATACCCAAAGGAAAATAAATCATTCTGCTAAAAACACACACGCATTTACTTGTGTATTCATTGCAGCACTATTCACAATAGTAAAGACAGAGAATTAACCTAGCTGTCCATCTGTAGTGGATTGTATAACGAAAATATGGTATATATACACCATGAAATACTACGCAGCCATAAAAAAAGAACCAAATCATGTCCTTTGCAGGAATATGGATGGACCTGGAGGGCATAATCCTAAGCAATTTAATGCAGAAAAACAGAAAGCCGAATACAGTATGGTCTCATTTATCAGTGGGAGCTAAACATTGGGTACATGTGGATAGAAAGATAGACACTGGGAAGTACTAGAGCGGGGAGGAAGGGGAGCAAGGGCTGAAAAACTACCTATTGGGTCCTATATTTAGTACCTGGGTGAGGAATCAATCATATCCAAACCTCAGCAACATCCAATATACTAATGTAACAAACCTACACATGTACTCCCTGAATCTAAAATAAAAGTTGAAATTTTAAAAATAAAATATAATAGAAAATAAAATGAAAGATTTTTCATTAATAAAAAGTGAATGAAAGATTAACTTTGAAAACATAAAGTCGTTGTGTAAAAATGATTTTCTAAGTTTTACTTTTTAAATGTGGATTTAATGTATTAAGTATTCAGTGAAAGGAATAATTATATTGAACCAAAAGGACTCCTGAAATGTAATTATAAAACAATTTTTTTTTTTGTCTTTCACTATTTCTTTAAATCTATTTTATAGGGCTAGTTCTTTTCCTGCCCCTGTTGAGAATGAGGGCATGTTCATGGTTCTTCTGGATAGTTGCTTCGAGTTCAGACAAGGTCTCTAGTTGTTTTGTTT
>NW_012103120.1:1352471-1462711 GCF_000951045.1 Mandrillus leucophaeus | reverse complement strand
TTTTTGGAACAGAGTCTCACTCTGTTGCCCAGGTTGGAGTGCAGTGGTGAGATCTCAGCTCACTGCAACCTCCACCTCCTGGATTTAAGCGATTCTCCTGCCTCACTTAGCCTCCCAAGTAGCTGGGATTACAAGCATGTGCCACCACGCCAGGCTAACGCCTGGCTAATTTTTGTAGTTTTGATAGGATGGGGGTGTCACCATGTTGCCCAGGGTGGCCTAGAATGCCTGACCTCAGGTGATTCTCCCACTTTGGCCTCTGAAAGTGCTGGGACTACAGGCACGAGCCACCATGCTGGACCCAAAACTCTAAATATAAAGCTGAGATTTCTACCTATTCTTACCTTGAGCCTGCTGCAGGCAGCAATCCTACCGTTGGGAAAATATGTGGTTGCTTACCTCCCTAGCTCTCCTATTTCCTATCTTCATCCCCTTGTCTTGATCTGGTTTTTGACCACTTCGTAATTAGAGTGTAGTCAGAGAAAGAAGGATGGAGAGTTTTTAATTGACTGATGCTATCATTAGCTGGTACTATGCTGTCTGGGACTGTAAGGAGATTAGATTCCTTCTCTGTTAAGGGTACTTTAGAGGCCCTCCCTTCTCTCAGCTTTGGAGGACATCTTACCTGAAGGTTTTTTGACCCTAGCAAGTGCATCGCTAGTTTGGATAACTTCTCACTCTTTTCTTGGGCCTTTAACATTTCTTGATACCTTCAAATTCTCCCTGTTATAGTCAACTGCCATGTGGTTCTCTTGGGCAGGACATCTCTGCACTAGGTCTTCTGTGTGAGTCTCCCACCTGGTCCATGGAAAGTATTTACGCATTTTCTACACCAACTGAATCTGGATTTGTAAGCCAATCCCAATTCCTTTGCTTCATTGTCAATAGCAAGCTACCTTCTCTCTCATCCTTTTGATTTCTTACATGTGAGTCAGACAGTTGTCTACTGTGCAACTGTGGCTCTAAACATCAAAGGACACACATTAAGCTCTCCAGGTGGTCTTGTTAACCACTCTTATAAGATTCATGGTGAGAGGAGGTAGCTACTCCCCTAACCTTCCCCTTGGGAGGGATAGGTGGCACTCAGGCACAGTTCTTCCCAAAGAAATCTTCCACTCCAACATCTCTTCAGATACTGAACTCTTGAGCCATTTAAATTCTTCTAGTGGATTTGTGGTTAAAAGATATGTAACCAGTATCCAGAACTTCCTTTTTGAATTCTGTATATAGTCTAGTGACTCCTTTTGAATACAACATCTGTTATATTATTATATATTATATTATGTTATTTTCCTTGGCCAAACTTCCATTTTAATATGTAGTAATACAAAATACAAGTTTAGTGAGTTCCCTATGCCATACACAAAATCTTCTCTTTATCAGAGACTCCCACAACATTTGTAAATATCTGAGATAAGGGACTCGTTAAACAAAGGACAGATTATAAATATCTGTCAATAGCTACATAAAGTGGGTGGACCTCTTAATGAAAACTACAGTTAACATTTTGGTGCTTAGGAGAACATAGAGCAAATTAGCAGCTATACTTAGTGAATAATGCTTGAATAAGATTTTTTCCTAATTTTCCATTACCATGATCTTTTATGTTTCCAATTAAGTTATTAGTGCTGGGAGATCAAGGTAGAGCTACTTAGGAGCTTTTCAATGGTGGGAGATCATGGGTCTTTGTTGTTAATTAACAGCACAGGAGTATTCCTGTTTCCTTAGGTCTGTAATGGAAATTTCTGCTTGAAGTCTTAGCACCTTTACTATTAGAAAGGAACCATGAGGTACCAGGTGATGTTTTCTCAATTTTCAAAGGCATTGATGAGTACCAAGTAGATTTTTTTCCTTAAAATGATTTTAACTTGATGTTTAATACCTTTATTTTGGAATCATCTTGCTTTTTAAAATTAAACATGAAGAATTCTAGACCACACCCCATATAAATATGATTCAGTAGAACTGTGAGAGGCCCCAGTTGTCAACATTTTAAATAAGGACTGAAGATGGTGTAAAGGACACACTTTGACATAGATTTTTTTCTTTCTTTAAAGATATCAAGGCTGGGCGCAGTGGCTCACACCTGTAATCCCAGCAATTTGAGAGGCTGAGGTGGGAGGACCACTTGAGGCCAGGAGTTTGAGACCAGTTTGGGGAACAAAGTGAGACCCCCATCTCTACAAAAAATAAAAAATATTATCACATTCTTTATTTTTTCCATGTAATATATAATTTTGTCACCTAGAGTCATCATGTTGTACATTAGATTCCTGGAACTATTTTTTCTATCTGGCTTTCTTACCTTAGCAAAATGTCTTCCAGGCTCATCCATGTTGCGGCAAATGGCAAGATCTTATTCATTTTTAGGGCTACATAATATTCCATTGTATATAGATACCAGAGTTTATTCATTTTCTCTGTCGTCTGACACTTAGGTTGTTTCCCTATCTTGGCTATTTGAATAATGCTGCAATGAACATGAGAGTGTAGATTTCTTCCCAAGGTGGTGATTTCATTTCCTCTGGATAGATATCTGAAAAAGGGATTGTGGGTCATATAGTAGCTCTAATTTTAATTTCTTTAGAAATCTCCATACTGTTTTCCATAATGTCTGTACCAATCTATATTTTTCACCAACAACATACAAGAATTCCCTTTTCTCTATACCTTTGCCAACCTTTGTTATGTCTTGACTTTTTGATAATAGCCATCCTAACAAGTTTGAGATGGTGTGTTATAGTCGTTCTGATACGCATTTTCCTGATGTTTAATGATGTTAAGCAACTTTTCATTACACCGGAGCATTGCGAGAGAAGTCGGGAGACAGCCACACAAATACATTCTTTTATCTTTACTTCTTGAGTCGACTACTTCCAGGGACAGTTTCTCCTTGCATTGTGTTCGAAGAAGGGCCCCTTATAAGTAGCAAGGTCTCTTGGACATGCTGCATTCTCTTCACTCTACGCCTTGCTCTTTGTGATGTTAGGTAGTGCACAAAGCCTCCTTCCATTGCATTGATTTATATCTTTTCTTTCTTTCCTTGCTTCCCTTTTTCTCATTCTTGTTGGCCTTGCTTTGCACCTTCTAAGTAGAGTGTCATTACTGTAATCTTTGGCTCTGGCTCCATTTTCTAGGGAACTCAAGCTAAAATGTGTGGGAATTATAATAGCTTCTGTCTTTACAGTGGATTATAGGCTTTTCACAGCACTTAGGGTGTTTCCTGATTTGTAGCCCACATTAAGTAAAGTCAAAACTTTTGAATGTCTATGTTTGCCTTTGAATAGGCAAAAAATTATATAGGGATAAATGTAATGCACATATCATATATAAATCTAACATAAAATACATATATAATTATGTAATTTATTTCTAAGCATAAAACACACAGAAATATTTAATTTATTGATTGTCATTAGTTGTAATGAGGAAACAGTATTCCCTAAATGGGAAATATAATCAGGTCCTTTATTTCTGTATCAAGATTTAATTTCCAATGAGTGGTTCCTAGTATATTCCTGAGCTGTCCTCCTGCTGCTCCTAGCACTGCAGAAAGAAACAGGTAGTGACAGCAGTTGCTCTTTTTTTTTTCCTCTTGATTGAAATCTCACGTAAAATGTTCTCCTTTTGTATCAGAAATAAGGGCAATTGAGCAACTAACAAGTTTTAAACTTATTTTTTCTCCTTAAATACAACTTTGATGGTTTTAGAATTGTAACTGATGGACCTAAGAGACAATAGCAGCTTTCACAAGAATAACTTATTTTTTGTGGGAACTCTGGAGCATAAGAAATCACACTAACTTTTATTTCAAATAAGGTAATTTTTAGGCATAAGGTTAATGGCTGGGAGAGGAGTAATTTTGCATTGCAGCATTTACATTGAACCTAATATGTGGCTACAAGAACACAGTTCTGAACTACACCGTCTCTTTATCTTTAACTCTTACAAATATTTGCCATTTTAAAGTGAATTGCACTTTCATCCCCACTGAAAATCAATAAAGACATGTGTATTGATCAACTATAATGGTTGAGCTTGATTGTTCTATTTCATAAACTTTCCAATAGTAGTGTTTTTAGAGAAAACAGTTATGTTAGCTTTCATTTTCTTTCAGCCTTGAAACTAAAACAAGCCAACAAAAAGATAAATGACAACGTTTGGCAATCAGGATTTCCACATGTCAGATTTCAAACTATCACAAGCAACAAGAGCATGGTCTTATTTGGCCTTATATGTACTGATATAGACACACACATATACACACGTACATTTGTTTGTGCCGAAACATGGCACTTGTCATTTCTATAGATCTCCCAATAGAGAAAACCAAGTTGGAGGTACTAAACTAATTGGATCCCTAGGGTTTTCCTAAATCCCTTCCCTGGTATATTGATAGCTACATTCTTGTTCACTTTCTGAAAATTGAAAACTTGGGTTAGCTTTTTACCTGCTTACATTTTGAACCTTTTTATGTGCTAACTGAAATGTTGACTTTTATCTTTTAAGAAACAAACTTATTTTGCATGATTATTTTTTCTTAAATTCAGTTACTTAACATGATTTTAACATGACTTTAATTTTTTCCATTAAAAATTTGCCTAAAAATCTGCCGTTTTTTTTTTTTTTCGTTTCCAAAATGGCTATGCACCTCATAGGGAATTATTTCTGTTTAAATACACAATTCAAGTAAGTGGAGCACATGGGATAGGAATTGAACTATTCAATTTTTAAAACTTATATGTTTTCCATTTTAGAAAGTAAGCCCTATTTCTAAAATAAAATATTATATTAAGATATTATATTAAAAGTTTGGAAGTCTACTGTGCTGTGAGGACAATATTCTTTAACAAAGCCAAGGAACTAAGAAAGACACAGTTACATGAGGTAAAGACTATCCCCCTTTCCCCTTTTATTACTGGTTACTGCTAGATAAAACCTTAATAAAGGAAATATTTACCCCTCTGAAAATGAGATGAATCCCTTAACAAATAAAAAAAGGAAGAGTAAGAAAGAAAAGGAAGGAAGGAGGGAAGGAGGAAAGGAAGGAAGGAAGGAAGAAAAGAAAGGGAAAGAAAAAGGAAGGAAGGAAGAAAAGAAAGGGAAAGAAAAAGGAAGGAAGGAAGAAAAGAAAGGGAAAGAAAAAGGAAGGAAGGAAGGAAGAAAAGAAAGGGAAAGAAAAAGGAAGGAAGGAAGGAAGGAAAGAAGGAAGGAAGGAAGGAAGGAAGAGAAAAGGATGCATTATATTCTCCTCCTAGGGCAGAATATCTTGTCCTCTGGTTGTTTTAGGTAAGGGGCTTTGCAATCTTGGGTGATGGAGCACTCTGTCCATAAATGATTCTTTTGGCTGTCTTACTCTAGTAAGCTCTTTGGAAAATACCTGAACAAATCATCTTGAGACTCACTACCTCCCATGTCGCTAAGATAAAAAAAGAAATTAAATATATTTTGATACACAAATACATATCTTAATGCATATCTCACGAGTTACTTAGAAAGCCTAATACATCTAAAATAGAGGTTACCTATTTAGCAACTATAATTGAGATGAAAAATGTTCTAAGATGACGTTAGAGCTGCATAATTAGTTCATTTGTTTGTTATCCAAATATTTGCATGATATTACAGTGCAGGACTAGTAAATTCAGTGATGTCTTTAAGAGGCTGAAGCATAACAGGGTACCATTTTGGATGTCCAAAGTATGGCATTTATTAATTGCTTACAATACTGGAATTATCATCAAATTGAGTAATTGAATGTACTTAATTGAAGCTACATCTTGGCAAGCATCTCTTATGTGTAGTATCATTTTTACCAGTTAAATGGAACCTTCCATGACTGCTTTGCAAATCAATTTTATTAGAAATGATCAAGTGACTTTAATTGTTTTGGCTTGTTGCTAATGTATTAATAGACTCTGAATCCAAATAATTAATGGAGTTGATTTGGTATGCTTGAAAAAGAGCTCTGATGGTAAACAGCTAGTGACTGAAATATTTGCTTACATTTTAATGGTAGCAACCTCTTTCTACTTCTTTTTGCTTTATCAATTGCTTAAATAATGACAATATTGGGTAGGATGAGCAAAATTTAATTAAAAATTTATATTCTAATGTTTTTAGTATATCTATCACTTCAGTTATTTCCACTTCTACCATGTTGTATGTGTATCAGCTGCTATAACTGCAAAGAATGTGAAAGCACAATTTAATTGACATAATTCAGACTTCTATGCTACTTGCCTTTGAAACATCCAAGTAGCTAAAGGAAACAGATGTTTTGTTATTTGCATTTTTTGATATCTGCCTTGTTTGTTCACTCTCACAGATATTTGGGCAGTAATGAGCTGATGCAAATGGAAAGTGAGTATTACAATTGTACAAAACATTTTTTTAACTCTACTTGCAAGCTAATGTATAACACGTTAAATTAAAAGTCTAACATGAAAATATGTGTTATCATTTGAACCATCAGATGGGAATATGTATTATTAAGTTATAATGGTTGAAGTAATGATGTAATACAGTACAAGAATAGAAAGTTAAATCAGTGACAATGAATTAAAGATCTTGGGGAAAAGGCATATATAATAAAAGTGAGACTATTCAGGAATAATACTCTAATCATTGAGTAAT
Source organism: Mandrillus leucophaeus (assembly GCF_000951045.1). Taxonomy (NCBI): domain Eukaryota; kingdom Metazoa; phylum Chordata; class Mammalia; order Primates; family Cercopithecidae; genus Mandrillus; species Mandrillus leucophaeus. The sequence continues at coordinate 1,456,075 of NW_012103120.1, read as the reverse complement.
AACTTGATTGAATTTCTATCTTACATGGTAGGCCAAAATAAATTAAATATTTAAATGTAAAAATGAAATCGAAGAACTAGAAGAAAATGTAGTTCTATATTATCTGAATTCATATATGAGAAGGGTATGGCACTAAAAAAAGACATTATAAAGATAAATTGGTAGATTTGACACGTAAAAATGAAAAACTTTTCTAAAAACATTGTAAATAAAATTAAAAATATAAAACAAGGAAAAATTACCAAAGTAGATAAAATATAAAGATTAAAAGGTAATGGACTCATAAACAGCTCTTATAAATCATTAAGAAAACTAAAAAGAAAGGCAAAAGATAAGAGTATTTGAAAAAAAGAAAAAATATAAAAGATCAATGAGCTCAGGTTAAAAAGTTCAGTTTTACCAATGATCAAAGAAATTCCAATTAACATAATGAAATGACACTGTAGCTTATTCAATTTACAGGTTTTTTTGGTGTATTTTAAAAAATAAATACAAGAATATTTTTCTGTGGAAATTAAAATTGGTATAACTTTTCTTGTGGGCAATTTAACTTTGCCTTTAAAAAAACAGAAACTTTACAGTGTTATAAATAGCTCTGGGATCAAAATTCCCAAATTATAGATACATAAGTTTTCTTTCTTGTATTATTTTAAATGGTTTCTCTAGATCCTGATACACAGATACATTGAAAGGTAAAACAAATATTCTTGATGAAAACATGATAAAAACAAATAAATTGAAAGGTAAAACAAGTATTCTTGATAAATATTCTTCATAAAACCATTTTTGGAACTATTTGCCTAATGTTGATATATTCAGGCAGACGTGAAAACGTATCTTACAGGGACTTGGGGAGACATAAACAAAAAAGTCTCACTTAATAAACTTTACAAACTAATGTATTATGTGTCTCAGTTGTTCAAGTTAGGTAAACATTTTCTAAATAATTTTTTATTTTTCTTATCCTCGGGCTGTTGTTCTTCCTGACTCTGTCTGGATTGTTCTTATGTGTCTTATCCCTGGTAAACATCTTTTCATCATTTAATGTCCAACGGGTGCATCCTCTTATCTAGGACACATCTTCCCATCCAGGTTGAATTGGCTACCCCCTCTCTTTATACTTTTCAGTTCACTTGTGAGTCTCCTGCTAAATGATAAGCTCATAGAAGATTGGGAGTATGTCAAATTCATCACCCCTGCTCTAGCAACTGAAGATAGCACCTGGCCAATATGTAGTGCTTTAATGAGTTAATAAAATAATAATCATATGTCAAGTTCACATCTAGGGATTTTGAAGGCTGTTGGCTGGCTCAGTAGAGTATGAGAAATAATTAGAAGGCAATTACAAATTATCAGTGTTTTCATTTGGTAATTTAACCTAGAATATCAGAAACATCATCAGCCATAAGTTCAGGAGTTTGAATTCATAGTAAAAATTTAAGAAGAGAGGCTGAATACGTGGAAGCAGATGATAATGGAGCATATTATGTGGCAGCGTAAGTGAAGCATGCCAAGACTTAAAGCCAAGAAGAACTGAAACAAGGGTGGATTTAAAAGCTGCATTCCATCAGATCAAAAGTATCTCCGAACAATTACTTCCTTTAGAGTTCTTTTTTATAAACGAGAAACGAGAGTATACTTTTTGTTGTTGTTCTGGTAGTCATAGGTCTTATTACATTTCTCTAATTACTGAGCTTAATCATGACTTTCTGAGCCTTTTGATTTATACTCCTGTGTTTTTACTAATGACCTCTCCAGATTTGCCACATTTAATTTGCAGTATTAAATTACAGAAAGCTAGCACCATTTCTTAATTAATTTGTTGCTATAAACTATACTAATGGAATCACCTTAATTACATCAATGTACCAGATGGATGCCAAATTTGCCAGCCTAATTCTGATGTTTTACTTAGACCTCAGTAGAATTGTCTTAAGATGGGTTCCTAATAATGGGAGGCAATATTCATGTATTCATTCACACCTGCTGTATGAGTCTTCTTGGGTTGTCATAAGAAAATACCACAGGCTGGGTGACTTAAACAACAGAAACGTGTTTTTCTCACAGTTCTGGAGGTTAGATGTTCAAGGTCAAGGTGCTAGCAGGATCGGTGTCTGGTGAGTCCTTCCTTCCTGGCTTGTAGATGCTGCTTTCTCATTGCGTGCGGACATGACCTTGACCGTGTCTTTATGCTTGCCGGGAGAGAGAGCGAACTCTGATATCCATCTCTTCCTCTTGTAGGGACACCAATCCTATTGGATTAGAGTTCCACCTTTTTTTTTTTTTTTTCTTGAGACGGAGTCTCGCTCTGTCGCCCAGGCTGAAGTGCAATGGCACGATCTCGGCTCACTGCAAGCTCCGCCTCCCGGGTTCACGCCATTCTCCTGCCTCAGCCTCCCGAGTAGCTGGGACTACAGGCGCCCGCCACCACGCCTGGCTAACTTTTTTGTAGTTTTATTAGAGACGGAGTTTCACCCTGTTCGCCAGGATGTTCTTGATCTCCTGACCTCGTGATCCTCCCGCCTTGGCCTCCCAAAAAGTTCTGGGATTACAGGCGTGAGCCACCGCACCGACTGAGTTTCACTCTTATGACTCATTTGACCTTAAATACTTCCTTATAGGCTCCATCTCCAAATAGTCTCACTGGGGGTTACAGCTTCAACATAAGAGCTTGGCGGGTGTCGTTGTGGCGAAACACACAATTCAGTCCATAACACCAGCTGAACCAATGTAGCCTAAATGTTCCTTCAGCTGAGTAAACTTGAGATAGGCTTCTTTCTGATTCCAGGCCCTGACTACCCTTTTCTTAGAGCGTGTACTTTTAACTTGCACGTTTGCAAATCCTTTCTCTACCCCTTTGAATTGTAAAATTTTTAAGTCTCTTACTAGTGTTAAGAGCGTAGAATATTCTTCCCAAGGTCTATGGGCCCTTTGAAAGGTAATCAAGAAAGGTCACACCCCTGTCTCCTGGTCTTTGTGAGAGGGTAGGAGCCTAACTTCAGTGAGCACCTTGCTCCAAATTGTAAAACTACCTCTTGTTACAGAGATATGAAAAAGTTTACTATTCCACTGGGTAAAGCCAGTTAGCAAATGCAGATGACCTATTATCTCCCTGTCATCCCTCTCATTCCACCACCTCAGTGATTCAGCAGTTAAAGACCTGGAGGGTTTTTTTGTTTTGTTTTTGTTTTGTTTTTTTCACAGAGTCTTGCTCTGTTGCCCAGGATGGAGTGTAATGGTGAGATTTTGGCTCACTGCAGCCTCTGCCTCACGGGCTCAAGCGATCCAAAAACCTGGAGCATTTTTTGATAAAAGCCTGCAGTGTTTTTAGTTTCATGCAATAGCCTTGAATGAAGTTTTCTTTACCTGTTTAATTTTCTTTTTTTTTTTTTGCTTTGACATTGCATTAAAAAGGTGTAATTTCTGCTTTGACACTGCAGAAATGTATAAATTTTAATACTACTCATACTAACTGTATTAGTGGTAACAACACTTATTTTATACTTTCATCTCTTAAGGTGCTCTACTGTGCAGCTACTTTAAATTGCCTAGGCTTCAAGGGTACTGAGACTTTGCTTTAGGATTGCCAGACACATTTTTAAATACTTGAGGAGAAGCACCCCTCAGTCAATTCTTGCTTAATGTTTATCTATGTAGTTATCTTTGTTTTTTACTCATCTTTTGTTTCTCTTTCATCTTTCACCTTTTAGCATGTTCCTTCCATCTAAAGGACAAGAGGGTTTGTTGGTGGTGTTCAGACTCAGTTTCTTTCTTTTTGTCTGAAAATAGCTTTATTTCACTCTCATTCTGAAAAGATTATTCTGCTGTGTATACAGAATTTTATGCCAGTAGTTATTTTTCTCTTGGCCTATTGTGATGTTATTGCACTGTCTTCTAGCTTCCACTATTCCTATTGATCAGTCTGTTATCATGCTAATTGCAGCTCCTTTATAGGGGTATTGTATTTTCTCTCTGATTGCTTTTAAAATTGTTTTGTGATTTTCAGCTTCTCTAGGATGTGCCTAGGTGTGGATTTTTAGAAAGTGTTTTTTATTCTGCTTGGGATTCATTGGACTTTCTGAGTTTGAGAATTGATAGAATTCAATAATTCTGAAAAATGCCCAGATGTTTTCTCTTTATATACTGTATTGCCATCATCTAGTCTATTATATGCTTCTAGAATGTTGATTAAATATGTTAGGGATTTTCACTTTATCTTCATTATTATCAATTCCTCTTTTATATTTTCCTCTCTTTTATATCTTTGGTATAGGCTATAGATTACTTTCCTTGGGACTGTATTAGTCAGGGTCCAGTCAAGAAAATAAAACCCCCATAGGTTGATTCTACCGATGGAATTAGTTGAAAAGGTATTAGAAGATCTAAAAGAGAACCTAGGAAAAGTAAAGCAAATAATTCAGGCAATAAAAATTTCACACTACCAAATTGTGTGAGATTGACTTATAGTTACAAATACACTGGGGGAAATTAATTTTCCCTCCATCCAGTTTAAGATTTGAGGCTGATAATTTTTTTTATAGTCCCCTTCTCAGTGGAGAGTTTCTCGTTCCCCTCTACACAGAGTATGTAGCCCATGGGATGGATATCAATCAGTTAACACAATAATGCAATAATACATAACAAGTCACCCAAAACTCAGTGGTTAGGAATGACACTTATCATTTTCTCTTCTGCATCTGTAGATGTGAATTGGGTAATCAAGGCTGTATATGGCTGGGCTGGCTCCCAGCTGCAAGTCTTTTATCCCATGCTACCAACAGGGCCCAAAACTTATTCTTCTCAAGGCAGTGATAGAAGTAAAGGAGAGCTCGTCACACTATTCAAGAAGCTGTCAAACCTTTGCCTTCTTCTTATCCTCTAACATCCTGTTGACCAAAGTAAGTCACTTGGCCAAGCCTGATGTCAATGGGGTGGTGAATATTTGTTAAAGAATAGCCCTAACTATCACCAAGGATTCAGCTTATCCAAGAGATGTCTATTAGATTATCTAACTTGGGTAAATTTTATGTTTTATTATTTTTTTCAGCTACTCTGAGCCTTGTATAGCCATTGAGGTGCAAAATCTCTGGGATTCAGCAGAAACCCTCAAAAACCTAACTGACTTTCCAAGATCCTGTTTTTATTTAATATTTGGCTTCATTGAATTCCTTATCTTGTGTCAGCTAAATGATATACTTAAAAATATTTTCAGTGATTTTTAATTAACCTTCCATGCGTTTGCATCAGGAGGATCATTCAGGCTACAAGGTCTACCTTACTGAAGGATATAGAAGTCAGGCTTCCTTCTTATGGAACCATCATCTTCATCTCGATTACTTTCTTTTTCTCAATCTGGTTGGGTAGCTGGGATGACACTTTTTGATTTTTCACTGTGAAGTGACAGTGCCACAAGGTGGAAGAAGGTCATGTTTCCCATAATCAGATCACTTTGGAATCATTATTAAACTCTTTCTAGACTTTGGCTGGCGACTACTATTTATCTAGTGAGAAATACTTATTCCGTGTTTTCTTGTTGCCTCAGATTTAGAGATTATGCAAAGCAGCTTCACGAGTAAAATCCGGACTTCTGTTCCCTGTATCCTTGGGCACTGCCATAAATTACACAATGGCAGGGAGCTCTAATCACACTGTCTTCTATGTAAGGAGCTCTGGATTTGTACAATGCAAGAGTGATGCCTCTGGGTCTACTCTGCGCAAAGGTGGGTGAACTTGCATACATTTTGGATCATTTCTTTGCCTTTTAAATTCATACTAGAAAACTAACTCCACCACTGGATTACTTGTTTCTAAAGCACAAAATAAGGAGAATGAGAATATTTAATCTATTAAGGCACTGTGAACTTAATTCTCAACCTGAGTCTCACAAGGAGATCATGACTTACTGAGACTCCATTATACTCTTTCTAGAATCACATTCCCTACACTACATTCTGGGACTAGGCCCTTGGCGTTTATTAGTGGTCATTAAAAGAAATAACCATAAAAATATGTTACAGCGTTTGCTGTAAATGCAAATGTATCAATAATGTTGAAAATATTTTCTATTACATCTGTCTGTGTCCTCTATATAAAATTCTACAAGACCACATCTTTTAGAAGTTAGTTAAGAGAAGTTGCCTTGAGGAACTCTTTATCCTTCTTTCTTGGGCTGTCAGGAAATTCAGAACCAAAAATGTGATCATAGCACCTATGTTGTCTCTTCTGGGATTTATATTTGTATTATTATTTTCTTCTGTCCTAATTTTCACCTTAGTTGTATTATTTTATTGATTTTAAGCTGGCTTGAGTCCTCTGTATAAAAATATAGGAAAAAAATTACTATTTTCTTAGTCCGGGGCTTCATAAACATTTTAATAGTTTTATTAGCATCCTGTTTAATTTTAGACTTGTTCTGATATCTCATGATAGCCTTAAATCTGGTTTTGATATCTTCTTTTTTTATACTTAAAATCTACCAGAAGATTGGCCTGACAAAACCTTGAGTATACTAATGCTATAGAATAGCACATTCATAAACACTTGCCAAAGCAAAAATTGTGCAAGACTAAGTTAAACCAGTGAGGAAGACTTTATTCAAAGCTATTGCAATGAAACACACTAGAATTCAGTCTGAGCTCAACTGCACTAACACAAGGGGCAGAAGAGTTTCTAAGAGTTGAGCTAGGGCATCTGTGTTTGTCAACCAGCTTTACCCACAGGAAAAACAATCTTCGCAAGAGGTAGCTTTACAACTTGAAACAAGGCATCCACCGAAGTTAGTCATCAACCCTCCCACAGAAACTAAGGGATAAGATAGGGCACTATCTTCTTTGATGTTTACATTTCAAAGAGATGGCTCTCAGGTATTTGAGAAAGACATTTTTTTTGTGTCTTAAAACTGGCAAGAAGCTTTTTAAAAAAATTATATCTTAAAGGGGTAGAGAAAGAATTTACATTTTCTAAAGTAAACACTGTTAAAAAAAAAACAAACAAAACAAACAAACAAACAAAAAAAACGGAGGGCAAGTGCCTAGAGTCTGGAAGAAGCCTGTCTAAAGTTTAGTCAATCTGAGGGGAGCATTAAAGCCCTTTCAGTCACACCATAGCTTAACTAAGGAAGGTTGGGGACAGTCAAGGGAGTTCTAATGAGACTTTTTTTCCTCTTCAACAACAACAAAACATCTAAATCCTGATTCCTTCATATGGAAAGCTGCTGTTTATTTGGGAGTTTGAATCACCTGCTCTTTAATCACATTTCAATATTGTTCAATGATGGCTCAACAATGAAAATATTTAACATGAATTTTCTAAAGATTCAGACTACATTCTGATGGAAGAAATACTCGGTAACTCTATATATAAAAAAAGATTTCAGTATTTTACAGTTCAGCACAACTAACTCCCCATATAACACCAAACCGTCAAAAATAAATTTCTCACTCAAGCTGAGAGCAAATGAAAGGAAGACAGCAAGAAACAGTAGCTGCAGAAATGAAACTGATTTATTATTTCACAGACAAAACACTTCAGGAAGTAATATGACTGATAGTGATTCCTCTGATATTTGAGTGGTTTTTGTCTTGCGGAGTAACCAATGTGAAAATGGCAAGTTTCAGGAAAGGAAACTATACCAAATTTGATGTCTGTTGTTATTTGTTGTTAATTTCTGTAAAATGACAGCAGAAATTAAACAAAGACCAGATATGAATATTTTGGAAGGAAGGAAAAAGTTTCCGTAATTCATCAATACTCAGTTTTTACTTTGGAGAAATCTCAGAATACAAGACTGAAAGAAAACAATTATTTCAGAGAGAGAGAGAGAGAGACAGAGAGAGAGAGAGAGGAGAGAGAAGACCTAACTTATTGTGTTGGACATAGTAAGGCTTTGCAGGGGAAAAAATGTATTCATTCTAGAGATTTTGGAGGCTGAATTAAAATGTGGTACAGTTATGAGGCTAGTTTTCATTCTAAATAAAGGGTTCACTTTAGTGAAACTATATTTAGACTCAGGTCATAACTTTTTTTTTCACTTAATTGCTTCATATAGCCTTAAGAGACTTCATATGGACAACTGATGAAACATATTTACCAGATGGCAATATTAAACTCCTTAGTCAAGTGCCGGGTGTCAGGTTTTACATGACACAGAGTTATACTCACATTTACTAAAGGCGCTAGAAATACAAAGTAGAAAGAACATTTTGTGTTCTTCCCCTCTTGGGAAATGTTCATTTTAACTTCTCTATTTTACTTTCTCCCCTATCTGATTGTAGGAGTCCATTCAGATATGTGGGTCATAAAGAAATTAATTAATAATGAACTGCATAACAAAGTCTAATCCTCAGCTGGTGGGACAGTGCCTCTTTTCAAACTCCTGATAGTTTCACCAGGCTCTCTGTGTAAGTGAAAGAACACTTCAGATCCTTACCAGGCTTTGGAAATGGGGAAATTTCCTCTGATGATTAATACTCAGGGCCTTAGCAAGCCTCAAAGAAGGTCGCTGAGATGATATTTGCTCCCTCACATCTCCTCAACTTTGGCTCTAATATTGTATTATTCTAATAATTTCTGTGTTCTTATGATTTTTTATGGTTTCTACCTGCTGCTTATATGGTGCAACTGTTTGACTCACCATCCCCCACTTCTCGATCCTCCCTGCTCCCTTTTTGCTCACTCGTTTGATTTTCACTTAATGATTTTTTCGTGGCAGGTGGTGGGCAAACCCGCAACTAGAACACTTGCCCCAGCTTTGTCCAGGAGTTCCTTTTAAATCTGGTATTGGGAGTTCTTCCCAAAGTTAGCAACTTCAACATTCAAGACAGGTCATTCATTTTATGACAGCTGCTGAACAATATTTTACCCTGAGGCTTTGTTCAGAAGCTCCGTATCCCAAGGACTGTCCCTTCTTCTATCCAGTATTTCCTAAGTGGTGTTTTGTGAGCCACAACTCAAGGTGCATTTGGGCATTTTTGACATTAACACAAACCTCACACACATTCGTCCTATATTTTTAATAGTAAATTCTGTAATTACCTTCTTAATTATAGATTCAGTGCTATCTAAACAGTGCTATATTTATTGAGAAAATAATATTGAGAGGGATAGTGTCTATAAAAACAAGCATATGGCTAATAATAATTTGGGAAAAGCTTCTTTTCCCCTATTTTTTGTATTGTAGTATATCTGCAATAAAACCAGGGAACAGAAGCAAAGAACTAGATATAGGTATCATAAATTCTTTGTCTTAATTCCACCTCCTAGAAAGCAATCAATAGTATAGATTTCTTTTTCAAAGGACTTTTTTTTTTTTTTGCGTGTGGCATGATGATTGAGTTCAAGGATGCTGAAATAATCATGTGACATTATGTATCCATAATTATATTAGTATATGTATTATACTTTTTGATTTTGTTTTTGTCTTTTTAATAAAGTAGATATGAAGCTCTGACTAAAAAAATTAAAATGTTTGTTAAGATTTCTATAATTCTTAGTGTCAGATAACCATTTTTCTACTGTGTTTTCAGGAAACTTCAGAAGATGGCAAACTGAGCATATAACTGACCGACTTAGCCATAACCAAAGCATGACAAAACTTATCTCTAGGATAAGCATGTTTTCTCTATTACATTGCCACATTAAAGGAAGCCTGTGGCAGTCCTAGTCCTTGCCTGGTAGTTTTAGATGACTTTAGGTCAGACACAGGCAAAGGGATTTGACCAGGCAGTGTGAAGACATCAAACAAGGGAGTTCATGCTGAACAGAAATAGAGAAAGAGGTAAGCATGGCTTTTCCTACTCCAAAACTTGGGCTCGAACTTTGCTCCTTGTAAGTGTGTGAATTTGGCCCACTGATGCTGAAATTCAGTTAGCTGTAGGGCAGAACGTGGCAGTGGTTGTGTAAAACTTCACAGGGTCATGCAGTAATCCTTGATGTAGTGAAGAAAAGATGCAGAAGCAGCAATGCTTAAAGATGATCTAAGCATTCTGCAAGTGGAAACATTGTGCATTCCAAGGGACAATCTGTAAGGGCTGATATAATGAAGAGTTTCATTTACTTGCATTTTCCTTTCCATCAATTACCATGTGATTATTTAGCATCCTCTGTGTACCAGCTGGAATATAAAAGATACATTTCTCTGAAGAGATTATCTTATGGTTGACAAAGAATTATGTTCTAATACATTAATGGAGAAAGATAAAAGTTAGATATCAAGTTTTAGATTATGGAGTAATGATCTAGAGAAAGAAGGAGGCTGCAGTCTTTGAGAATTTGGGTATGTATGCGCATGTGCTGAGCTCAGTACAGAGATGTGTAGAGGGCCATGAATCCCCTGAAATTGTTATCAATACTTTGGAGGTAGAGATACATATTTCTTATGCACATTTTTTCTGGGGAAGAAGATCCATAATTTTCTTTTTTTCTCTTTATTTATTTTTAAATTTCCAAATGAAAATTGTATATACTACAATTATATCTATCACATTCAACATGTTTTGAAACATATATACATTGTGGAATGACTAAATTGAACTAATTAACATATGAATTTTCTTACATACTTATCTTTTTTGTGTGTGGTAAGAACACTTAAAATACACCCTCTTAGCAGTTTTCAAGAATGCAATACATTTAACTATAGTCATCACGTGGCACAACAGAATTCCAGAACTTATGTCTTCTACCTGCGACCCACAATTTTCTAATTCAAATTCAAAAAGTGATCTATTTGAAAAAAGTTAAGATTCAATGACTGTTTTAGAGCCACTATTTTTAATAAAGAAATGAATCAATTATTGGGAAGAAGAGATTTTTTTAATTCCACAAATGAAGAGGTACATTTTCTCATTTTATTTTCAACATTATCTGCTATTTCAGAAAACATTTATATAGGCATGGATTATTAAGCATAATGTAAACTATAGTTGTTAGGATTAAATGAGATATTCAATAAATAAGAGCTGTATTTCTAACCACCTGTATCTGTCTTTTTATACCAATTATCCTCTAATATTTCTATATGTGTTTCTTTCATTTTAGTCAGTGCCCTCTTGTGCATAGTCAAGCCATGCTTAATGGAATTTGGCTAACAGGTTGATTGGCTGACTGAAAACTGAATAACTAATTTTATTACTTGAATTGACAAATCATCCTATGCCTACATCTCTTCTGAAGCCAGCCTTATCTCTCTGACTCAGTTTGCTTTTCATTTAACCTGTTCCTATGTAAGAGACAGAGACGGTAAATTCATATGAAGGGTCATTGTAAATGGCAGGCAGAAATCTTTAAACTAGTTGCCCAGAGCCCTCTTATTGATCCTCCTTTCTCCACCCAAATGTTATTTAATCAGTGAACCCATTTAAAATAAATACCAAAGGCATTTTGAAAAAGAAAAGTCAGTCATATCTGATAGCCTGTGGAGTACATGTGTGAAAGGTGGAGTGTCTTCCTGACTGTATTGTCTTGGATGATGGCATTGTGTTATAATTTTAAAAGCCTTGGAAAGTTTAATTTCTTCTTCTCTACCTTATGTAATACTGGTTTACTCCCTACACCAGTACTCAGCTAACCATATTACAGAGTTCCCAAAATATTGGTCTGGTGGACATTGTGGCTGTAAGAAAAATTTAGGCTATTTTCTAACACAGTTGGTTTTATTTCTCTTCAAATATACGAAATAACAATTATCCATGAATCATGGAAGGAAACATTTTTCCTAAAAATAGCAACAGTCAAAAACCTACTGAAAGTTGCCTGAAAATATGGGAAAACCTGCTAAAACTTAGATAAAAGGTGTGCAAACCTTATAAAATGAACCTCACACCCCATGTGCATAATTATGCCATAGTTTTAAATATTTAAAAGTTCTGGGAAATTACAGACTATCAGATGGGGCACTTGCAAACTTTGGTGCTTTAACTATCCTTGCTGATGCACTGGTTAGACTGAATATAATAGATTGTGGAGAAGAGGACTCTAATCCAAGAGAAAAATTTGGGCAAAGTTTAGTCACAGCAAGCATATGGTCCCTTCAAAGGAAAGCATAGTCACAAGATCTAGGGGTGACTCCTATTCTGCATAGATGGAACAATTACTACGTCAGCATAAACCTGTGACACTTGAAAACCACAAGGGGTATGAGACAGACTAAATGCATAGGAGACAGAAATAAAAAAACTGGGGGTACAAAACAATGTAAAAAGTTAGGTTTATTGTATCAATGATAGTGGTTTCTTCCAAATGGAACGAGTTTAAGTTATGCAAGTAGATATACAGAGATAATACATGTATGTTAAACATGTTAGTATTGTGCCCGGAGTTGGGTTCTTGGTCTCGCTGACTTCAAGCACCAAGCCGTGGACCCTCATGGTGAGTATTACAGTTCTTATAGATGGTGTGTCTGGAGTTTGTTCCTTCAGACATTCAGATGTGTCTGGAGTTTCTTCCTTCTGGTGGGTTCATGGTCTGGCTGTCAGGAGTGAAGCTGCAGACCTTAGCGATGAGTGTTACACCTCTTAAAGACAGCACATCTGGAGTTGTTCATTTTTCCCACGGGGTTCAGGGTCTCACTGCCTTCAGGAGTGAAGCTACAGACTCCTGCGGAGAGTGTTAAAGCTCATAAAGGCAGCGTGGACCCAAAGGGTAAGCAGCAACAAGATTTAGTGTAAAGAACGAAACAACAAATCTTCCACACCATGGAATGGGACCCAAGCAAGTTGCTGCTGGCTCACTGGGGCAGCCTTTTCTTATTCCCTTATCTGGTCCCACCCACATCCTACTGATTGGTCCATTTTACAGAGAGCTGATTGGTGTATTTTACAGAGAGCTCATTGGTCCGTTTTGACAGTGCTGATTGGTGCATTTACAATCCTCTAGCTAGACATAAAAGTTTTCCAAGTCCCCACCAGGTTAGCTAGATACAGAGTACTGATTGGTGTATTTACAAACCCTGAGCTAGACACAGAGTGCTGATTGGTGCGTTTAGGATCCCTTAGCTAGACATAAAAGTTCCCCAAGTCCCCACCAGACTCAGGGGTCCAGCTGGCTTCATCCAGTGGAACCTGCACAGGGGTGCTGGCGGAGCTGCCCCCGAGTCCCTAGAGGTGCCTGCACTGCTCAGCCCTTGGGCGGTTGATGAGACTGGGCGCCATGGAGCAGGGAGCGGCGCCCGTCGGGGAGGCTTGGGCCACGCGGGAGTCCACCGCGGAGCCCCCGGGGCTGGGACAGGGCGGGCTGCAGGTCCATAGCCCTGCCCGGCGGGGAGGCGGCGGAGTCCCGGGGAGAACTGGAGCGCAGTGCCAGCCCACGGCACCCTCTGCAGCTGCTGGCCCAGGTGCTAAGCCCCTCACTGCCCCGGGGTGGCAGCGCCTGCAGGCCACTCCCTGTGGCTCGCACAGTCGGCCCCCTTGCCCGCCGGAACTCGCGCTGGCCCTGGAGCGCCGCAGCCCGGTTCCGGCCCGCGCCTCTCCCTCCACACCTCCCCGCAAGCAGAGGGAGGCGGCTCCAGCCTCGGCCAGCCCAGAGAGGGGCACCCACTGTGCCATGCCGGGCTGAAGGGCTCCTCAACCACCACCAGAGTGGACGCCGAGGCGGAGGAGGCGCCGAGAGCGAGGTCTACTAGCATGTTGTCACCTCTCAGTGTGACAATACACCTTTACAAAATGAAACAAATCAGAAACAGTTCTGCAAATCCAATCCAGAGTCTGAGCTGTCCTTTCGTTGAGGGCTGTTATTAATCTTTTTACTAGTGAGAAGTAGTCTAAACTTTGTCCTATTTAGATTGCAAGAATCAAAATAACAGTGACTTCTGATTCCTGAAAACTCTGTTTAGTTACCTAATATCATGAGAACTAGCCAGATGGTTTTATGCAATTTGTGTAATTCTTCTCAAATAACCAGCAAGACTTAGTCCCCTTAGTAATGGGGTCTAATGAAGATTAGTTTTATGGTAAAATAGAAAGTGTAGGGACTGAGGTGCCAACATTCAACATAGGATAATGAATAAATGCCAAATCAAGTCTTGGGAGGATAATAAAGAAAGAAGTAGCAACCTAGAAACTAACAGTAATAGATAATTCAGTGAAATTGTTGTGTCATAAGTCTGCAAAAGTGTCAGAAGCAGTCATGCTAATTATCATTACAAATCACACTTTCCATTCTTAATTGTAGAGACAGACCCAATGCTTATGAATAAATGTTTGGGTATATAAATAAAATGTTCCAAAAATTTAATTTAATGAATTAATGAATGAATTAAAGAGATAGTGTCTCACTTTGTCACCCAAGCTGGAGTACAGTGGTGTGATCATAGCTCACAGCAGCCCCAAACTCCTGGGCTCAAGTGATCCTTCCCTCTCAGCCTCCTGGGTAGTTGGGGCAATTGGCATGTGCCATCAGGCCCAGCTAATTTTTATTTTTAGAGATACTCTCTCACTATGTTGCCCAGGTTGATCTCCAGCTCCTGGCCTCAAGCAATCCTTCTGTGTCAACCTTCAAAAGTGCTAAGATTACAGGCTTAAGCCACCATGCCCAGCACATAATTTTAGATAATAGAACTAATTGTCTCACTTTTAGTCACAAAGAGGAAGAACCATGGACATGTACAGCTGCTATGAAAAATAATTTAGCAGAAAGAAGCACAGTGGACTGTGCAGGTGAGTATGTGGTGACAGTGAAAAGATTTTTGTTTTGTTTTTGTGAGTGATTTATTTAGAGCCTTGTTTTATGTGCTGAATATTAACAAATAACTTTACTCGTGGTAGGAAGTGGGGTTGGGGGAGAGAGGAATCACTTTTATGAATTCAGGTATCTTTAACAGTGTTTTAAAAATAAATTATATATATTTTCATCTAAGAATGAATAACAGCATATTTTGGGAAGAGGTTAGGCAAATAAAAGAATGGGATTGGAAGAAAAAGATATCAAAGAGTGAGGGAAAGAGGAGTTTAATCGTGCTGAGTGCTGTGGTGAGGGCATGGATTTAGGAATCTATTTTTGAGTTAATGCTCTGCTCTTTCTAGTTGTCACTTTCTTTCACTGAACCTTGGTTTCCTCTTTTATAAAATGAAGAATGTTATTATGTAATTCATGGAATTGTTAATAATGAATGATATATAGCATATGCAAAGTATCTTATATAGACTCTGGCACATAAAAATGCACAATAAGTGGCAGATCTTCTACCTGTATTGCTTTCATAATATGAAACAACTTGCTGCTTCTAAGTGGATTTTATGGTCCAGTGGTCTAGCTAGTTCATGTATTTTCTCTGATCCATGGGAACAAATCCCTTTTTCCTGTGGTAGGGTAATACAAATTGAGTTGACCACATTTCCTCCTGCAGAGAAACCTATGCTCATATGTCATTATTATGAAAATATAGAAATAGAATTGCTGATAGTGACTTTCTAAAATAGTTAATATCTTTATTTAGTTTTGCAGATAAAAAAATTTTGCCTTCCTGTGTCGTTATTTTAACTTCAAATCAGTAAAATAAATAGAGATGGTTTAATAGAATTTTGATATTTTGGATGCTGTCTGTAAATCTAATGTGCTTATTTGGTCCATGTTTCTTCATGTTACATCAAGGGATAGGCACTTCTACTCTTTACTAGGTTCAGACTGCTTATTTTAAAGGCTAAATTTTCTATCTGTACAACAGGAAAGAAAGGAAGTGAAGATAGATACTTCATAGAAAATAAATGTAGTGAAGACTCTTCATTTTTTTTTTCCTATTGTAGAGAAAGAGTCAAAGTGACCTCTCATTTCAGAATAACTAGAGATCTACTTTATAATGAATAAAAACTGGAATATCTCTCTTCAAATTAAAAAAAATGTGTTCCATAGTTTGTTTTAGCAAACCCTAGCTTAAATGTCTTAAATAACATAATTTTCTTATTTTATTTTATTTTAAAGGCTTAATCCATTTAATTTTTTATAATTTTTATTTTTACTTTGAGTACATAGTAGATTTATCTATTTATGAAGTATATGACATATTTTGATACAGGCATAAAAATGCATAATAATCACACCAGGGTAAATGGACTTTCAGTTAGCTCAAGGATTTATCCTTTCTTTGTGTTACAAATAATCTGATTATACTCTTCGTTATTTAAAATGTACAATAAGTTA
The DNA here is from genome assembly GCF_000951045.1 of Mandrillus leucophaeus. Taxonomy (NCBI): domain Eukaryota; kingdom Metazoa; phylum Chordata; class Mammalia; order Primates; family Cercopithecidae; genus Mandrillus; species Mandrillus leucophaeus. The sequence continues at coordinate 1,439,944 of NW_012103120.1, read as the reverse complement.
TTATAATCATTCTGTTGTGCTACCAACAGAGGAAGGTCTTTCGACTTCTTGGTTAGGTGTATTCCTAAGTTTTTTTATTTTTATTTTTTATATATTTTTTGCCAGTATTGTAAAAGGGGTTGAGATCTTAATTTGATTCTCTGCTTGGTTGCTCATGGTGTATAGAAGAGCTGCTGATTTGTGTATATTAATCTTGTATCTGGAAACTTTGCTGAATTCTTTTATCAGTTCTAGGAGCTTTCTGAAGGAGTCTTTAGGGTTTTTGAGGTAAGCAATCATATCATCAGCAAACAGTGACAGTTTGACTTCCTCTTTACTGATTTGGATGCCCTTTATTTCTTTCTCTTGTCTGATTTCTATCACTAGGACTTCCAGTACTATGTTTAAGAGGAGTAATGACAGTGGGCAGCCTTGTCTTGTTCCAGTTCTCCAAGGAAATGCTATCAGTTTTTCCCCATTCAGTATTATGTTGGCTATGGGTTTGTCATAGATGGCTTTTATTACATTGAGTTATGTCCCTTGTATGCAAATTTTACTGAGAGTTTTAATCATAAAGGAATGCTGAATTTTGTTGAATGCTCCTTCTACATCTATTGAGATGATCATGTGATTTTTTTTTAAAAAAATTCTGTTTATGTGGTGTATCACATGTATTAACTTGCATATGTTAAACCATCCCTGCATCCCTGGTATGAAACCCACTTGATCATGATGGATTTTCTTTTTGATATGTTGGTGGATTCGGTTAGCTAGTATTTTGTTAAAGATTTTAGCATCTATGTTCATCAGGGGTGTTGGTCTGTAGTTTTCTTTTTTGGTTATGTCCTTTCCTGGTTTTGGTATTAGAATGATGCTGGCTTCATAGAATGAATTAGGGAGGGGTCTGTCTTTCTCTATTTTGTGGAATAGTGTCAAAATGATTGGTACCAATTGTTCTTTGAATATTTGGTAGAGTTCTGCTGTGAATTCATCTGGTCTTGGACATTTTTGTGTTGGTAATTTTTAAATTACCATTTCAGTCTCTCTGCTTGTTATTGGTCTGTTCAGGGTAACTAATTCTTCCTGATTTAAGCTAGGAGGGTTGCATTTTTCCAGGAGTTTATCCATCTCTTCCATGGTTTTTAGTTTATGTGCATAAAGAGGTTCATAGTAGCCTTGAATGATCTTTTGTATTTCAGTGGTGTTAGTTTTATCTTCTGTTTTGTTTCTTAATGTGGTTATTTGGATTTTCTCTCTTCTTTTCTTGGTTAATCTTGCTAGTGGTCTATCAATTTTATTTATCTTTTCAAAGAACCAGGTTTTGTTTCATTTATCTTTTGTATTTTTTTTTTTTGTTTCAATTTCATGCAGTTGTGCTCTGTTCTTGGTTATTTCCTTTCTTCTGCTGGGTTTGGTTTGTTCTCGTTTCTTTAGTTCCTTGAGGTGTGACCTTGCATTGTTAGTTTTTGCTCCTTCAGGCTTTTTGATGTAGGTGTTTAGGGCTATGAACTTTCCTCTTAGCACTGCCTTTGCTATATCCCAGAGGTTTTGATAGGTTGTGTCATTACTGTCCTTCAGTTTAAATAATTTTTAAATTCCCATCTCGATTTCATTTTTGACCCAATGACCATTCAGGAGCAGGTTATTTAATTTCCATGTATTTGCATGGTTTTGAAGGTTCCTTTGGATCTCCAGTTTTATTCCACTGTTCTCTGAGAGAATGCTTGATATAATTTCAATTTTCTTAAGTTTTTTGGGACTCGTTTTGTGACCTATCGTATGGTCTATTTTGAAGACGTTTCCATGCACTGTTGAATAGAATGTGTATTTTGCTGCTGTTGGATGAATGTTCTGTATATATCAGGTGAATCCATTTGTTCCAAGGGATAGTTTAAATCCATTGTTTCTTTGTTGACTTTCTGTTTTGATGACCTGTCTAGTGCTGTCAGTGGAGTGCTGAAGTCCCCCACTATTATTGTGTTGCTGTCTATCTCATTTCTTAGGTCTACTAGTAATTGTTTTATAAATTTGGGAGCTCTGGTGTTAGGTGCGTATGCATTTAGGATTATAGTATTTTCCTGTTGGGCAAGGCCTTTTACCATTATATAATGTCCCTCTTTGTCTCTTTTAACTGGTGTTGCTTTAAAGTTTGTTGTGTCTGATATAAGAATAGCCACTCCTGCTTGCTTTTGGTGTCCATTTGCGTGAAATGCCTTTTCCACCCCTTTACTTTACGTTTATGTGAGTCCTTATGGTTAGGTGAGTCTCCAGAAGGCAGCAGATTGTTGGTTGGTGAGTTCTTTTCCATTCCGCAGTTCTGTATCCTTTAAGTGGAGCATTTAGGCTATTTATATTCAATGTTCATATTGAGATGTGAGTTACCGTTGCATTCATTTTGCTGTTTGTTGCCTGTGTACCTTGGTTTTTTGTTTTTTGTTTTTGCTGTTTAACTTGTATTTTTGTTTTATAGATCTTGTGTGATTTATGCTTTAAAGAGGTTCTGTTTTGATGTGTTTCCACGATTTGTTTCAAGATTTAGAGCTCTTCTTAGTAGTTCTTGTAGTGGTGGCTTGGTAGTAGCAAATTCTCTCAGCATTTGTTTGCCTGAAAATGAGTGTATCTTTCCTTCATATATGATGCTTAATTTTACTGAATACAAAATTCTTGGTTGATAATTGTTGTGTTTGAGGAGGCTGAAATAGGGCCCAAATCCCTTCTAACTTGTAGGGTTTCTGCTGAGAAATCTGCTATTAATCTGTTAGGTTTTCCTTTATAGGTTACCTGGAGTTTTTGTCTCTTAAGGTTCTTTCCTTCGTCTTAACTTTAGATAACCTGGTGACAATGTGCCTAGGCAATGATCTTTTGTGATGAATTTCCCAAGTGTTCTTTGTGTGTGTTGTATTTGGATGTCTAGGTCTCTAGTAAGGCCAGGGAAGTTTTTCTCAATTATTCTCCCAAATATATTTTCCAAACTTTTAGATTTCTCTTCTTTCTCAGGAACACTGATTATTCTTAGGTTTGGTTGTTTAAAATAATCCCAGATTTCTTGGAGGTTTTGTTCATATTTTCTTACTCTTTTTTTCTTTGTCTTTGTTGGATTGGGTTAATTCAAAGACCTTGTCTTCTAGCTCTGAATTTCTTTCTTCTACTTGTTCAATCCATTGCTGAGACTTTCCAGAGCATTTTGCATTTCTATCAGTGTGTCCAATGTTTCCTGGAGTTTTGATTGCTTTTTCTTTATGCTGTTTATTTCCTTGAATATTTCTCCCTTCACTTCTTGTATTTTTTTTTTTTTTTTTTTTTGGTTTCCTTGCATTGGGCTTTGCCTTTCTCTGGTGCCTCCCTGATTGACTTAATAACTAACCTCCTGAATTCTTTCTCAGGTAAATCAGGGATTTCTTCTTGGTTTGGATCCATGGCTGGTGATCTAGTGTGATTTTTTGGAGCGGTTAGAGTCTTGTTTTGTCATATTACCAGAGTTGGTTTTCTGATTCCTTCTTATTTAGATAGCCTTTGTCAGAGGGAAGGTCTAGGGCTGAAGGCTGTTGTTCAGATTCTTTTGTCCCACGGGGTCTTCCCTTGATGTAGTACTCTCTTCTTTTTCCTATGGATGTGGCTTGCTGTGAGCCAAGCTGCAGTGATTGTTATCTCTCTCCTGGGTCTAGCCACCTGGCACATCTACCCAGCTCTGGGCTGGTACTGGGGGTTGTCTGCACAGAGTTCTGTGATGTGAACCGTCTATGGGTCTCAGCCATGGATACTAGCACCTGTTCTGGTGGAGGTGGCAGGGGGGTGAAATGGACTCTGTGGGGGTTCTTAGCTTTGGTGGTTTAATGCTCTACTTTTGTGCTGATTTGGCCTCCTGCTGGCACGTGGTGCTTTTTGGAGAGCATCAACTGTGGTAGTATGGAGAGGAACTGGCAGGGGGTGGGGCCCTAGAATCCCCAAGAGTATATGCCCTTTTTCTTCAGCTACCAGGGTGGGTTGGAAAGTACCATCAGGTGGGAGCAGGGCTAGGCATGTCTGAGCTTGGACTGTCCTTTGGTGGGTCTTCCTGCAGAGTATCTGGGGTGACTCCTGGGTCCTGCAGGAGCACTCTGCTTTCTTTAGAGGGTCTGAGGGTCCTCTCAGGATTCCTTGTTAGTTCTTGCAGTCATTCTGGAGCTAAAATTCATGATGTGAGCCTCTGTACACCGCTCTGTCCATCTGAGTTGGAGCTGCTATCTAGTCCTGACTCCAAACTGCCATAATCTTGAAATAGTATCTCCTCAGCAATTCTTAAGGGCTGTTGGCTTTCAGGAGGTGGAGAGTGACCTTCCTGATACGATGTATCACATTATTTTATTTGCATATGTTGAAACATCCTTGCACCCCTGAGATAAATTCTACTTGGTCATGGTGAATGATTTTAAAAAATATATTGTTGAATTCAGTTTGCAAGTATTTTGTTGAGGAACTTCCTGAAATAGTTTCCAAAGACTCCTGTTCTCTAGAAGGGTCTGAATTTGTCTATCATCTGAATATTTTTGTCGGGTCTTTAGGTTTTTCCAAATACAAGATTATATCTTCAAGAAACAAGGACAGTTTGACTTCTTCCTTTCCCATTTGGACACTCTTTATATGTCTCTCTTTTCTGACTCCTCTAGCTAGGACTTCTGGTACATACAACATTAAATAACAGTGGTAAAAATAGGCATCCTTGTGTTCTAGATCTTAGAGGAAAGGCTTTCAGTTTTTCCCCATGTAGTATCATACCAGCTGTGGGCCTGTCATATAAGACTTTTATTGTGTTTAGATATGCTTCTTTGATACCCAGTTTTTTTTTTTTTTTTTTTTGAGATGGAGTCTCAGTCTGTCACCCAGACTGGAGTGCAGTAGCGTGATCTTGGCTCACTGCAACCTTCACTTGCTGGGTTCAAGCAATTCTGCCTCAACCTCCCAAGTAACTGGAACTACAGGCAAGTGCCACCATGCCTAGCTTTTTGTTTTGTTTTGTTTTTTGTTTTGTATTTTTAGTAGAGATGGGGTTTCACCATGCTGGCCAGGCTGGTCTTGAACTCTGGACCTTGGATTTTTATCATAAAGGGATGTTGAATTTTACCAAATGCTTTTCCAGCATCAATTGAAATTATATGGTTTTTGTCCTTTATTCTTTTGATATGATGTATCACATTAATTTATTTGCATATGTTGAACCATCCTTGCACACGTGAGATAAATTCTACTTGGTCATGATGAATGATTTTAAAAAATATATTGTTGAATTCAGTTTGCAAGTATTTTGTGGAAGATATTTGCATCAATATTTATCAGGAATATTGGCCTGTAGTTTTGCTTTCTTTTGATGTGTCTATGTCTGGTTTTGATATCATGGTAATACTGGCCTTGAAATATTCCCTCATCCTGTGTTTTTCAGAACAGTTTGAGTAGGATTGGTACTAGTTTTTCAAATGTTTGGTAAAAGTCAACAGTGAAGTCATCAGGTCCAGGGCTTTTTCTTTTGGCTTCCATCTTGTTACATGTTTGGAGCTTGTTCAGGTTTTGAGTTTCTTCATGGTTCAATCTTGGTAGGTTGTATGTGTCTAGGGGTTTATTAATTTCTTCTAGCTTTTCCAACTTGTTGGCATATATTTTCACAGAGTAGCCTCTAGTGATCTTATGGATTTCTGTGCTATTGGTAGTAATGTCTCCTTTTTTGTCTCTGATTTTATTTATTTGAATCTTCTCTCTCTTTTCATAGTGTGGCTAAAGGTTTGTTGATTTTGTTAACCTTTTCAAAAAATCAAGTATTCATTTTACTGATCTTTTGTATTGTTTTCTTCATTTCAAATTCATTTATTTCTGCTCTGATCTTTATTATTTCTTTACTATTTCTTTTCTTCTAATTTTGGGTTTGTTTTTCTGTAGCTTTTCTAGTTCTTTAAGATGCATCATTAGATTGTCTATTTGAAGTTTTTCTTCTTTTTTGATGTAGATTTTTATAGCTATAAACTTTCCTTCTAATACTGCTGTCACTGTATCCCATAGGTTTTGGTATGTTGTGTTTCCATTATCATTTGTGTGAAGACATTTTTTTCAAGTTTTTTCTTAATGTCTTCATTGACCCAGTGGTCATTCAGGAGCATGTTGTTTAATTTCCATGTATTTGTATAGTTTCCAAAATTTCTCTTGCTGTTGATTTCTAGTTTCATTCTATTGTGGTAAAATAAGATACTTGATATTATTTCAATTTTAAAAAATGTTTTAAAACTTATTTGGTGGTGTAATATGTGGTCTATCCTTGAGAATAGTCCATGTTCTGAGTGGAAGGTGTATATTATGCAACCATTGGATGAAATGTTCTGTAAATGTCTTTCAGGTCCATTTGGTGTGTAGTGCAGATTAAGTCTGATGTTTCTTTGTTGATTTTCTGTCTGGATGGTCTCTCCAATGCATAAAGTGGAGCTTTCAAGTCTCCAGCAATTATTACATTGGGGGTCTATCTCTCTATATTGTTTGAATAATATTTTCTTTATATATTTGGGGGTGCATATATATCTAAAATTACCATTTTGTCTGATGTAAGTATAGTTACTCCTGCATTTTTTTTTTTTTTTGGTTTCTGTTTGCATGAAATATATTTCCCTATTCCTTTATTGTCAGTTTATGTGTATCTTTATAGGTGAAGTGTGGTTTCTGTAGGCAACAAATCACTGGCTTTTGCTTTTGTTTTATTCATTCAGTCACTCTATGTCTCTTGATTGAAGAGTTTGGTCCATTGACATTCTTTTTTTATTGATAAATAAGAACTTATTCCTGATATTTTGTTGTTTTCTGGTCTTCCTTGTTTTCTTCTTCCTGTTTTCCTTTTAGTGAAGGTGATTTTCTCTGGTAGTATGTTTTAATGTCTTGCTTTTTATTTTGTATGTATACATTGCATGTTTTTAAATTTTAAGTTACCATGAGGCTTGCAAATATCTTATAACTAATTGCATTAAACTGATGACAACTTAATGCTGATTGCATAACAAAGCAGCAAACAAACTGAAAAACACCAAAAAGAAAACTAAAAACCTCTACACTTTAACTTTGTCATCCTGCTTTTTAGTTTTTGTTGTTTCTATTTTTATCTTATTATACTGTCTTTAACCTGAAAAGTTGCTGTATTTATTTTTGATCAGTTTATATTTTAGTGTTTCTTCTCAAGATATTGTTCATTTACACACCACAATTGCAGAGCTATAATATTGTGTGTTTTTCTGTGTATATACTGTTACCAGTGAGTTTTGTACCTTTAAATGATTTCTTATTGTTCATTAATGTCCTTTTCTTTCAGATCAAAGAACTCCCTTTAGCAGTTCTTGTAGGACAGGTATGGTGTTGATGAATCCTCCAGCCATCATTTGTCTGGGAAAGTTTTACTTTTCCTTCATGTTTGAAGGATATTTTGCTGAATATATTCTTCTATAATAGAAGCTTTTGTTTTGTTTCATTTTGTTTTTTACCTTTCAGCACTTTAAATACGTCATGCCACTCTCTCCTGGCCTGTAAGGTTTCCATTGAAAAGCCCACAGCCAGATGTATTGGAGCTCCATTGTATGTTATTTGTTTCTTTTCTGTTGCTGCTTTTTGGATCCTTTCTTTATTTCTGACCTTTGGGAGTTTGATTATTAAGTGTCTTGAGGTATTCTTCTTTGAGTTAAATCTGCTCTGTGTTCTATAACATTCTTATACTTGAATATTGGCATCTTTCTCTAGGTTTGGGAAGTTCTCTGTTATCATTCCTTTGATTCAACTTTGTACCCTATCTCTTTCTATCCCCTCTTTAATGCCAATAACTCTTAGATTTGCCATTTTAAAGTCTATTTTCTAGATACTGTAGACATGCTTCATTGTTTTTTATTCTTTCTTTTTTTGTCTCCTCTGACTGTATATTTTCAAATAGCCTGTATTTGAGCTTACTTATTCTTTCTTCTGCTTAATCAATTCTCCTGATAAGTGACTCTGATACATTCTTCAGTATGTCAGGTGCATTTTTAAGTTCTAGAATATTTGCTTCATTCTTTTAAATTATTTACCTTTGTTAAATTTATCTGATAGAATTCTGAATTCCTTGTCTGTGTTATCTTAAGTTTCTTTGAGTTTCCTCAAAATAGATATTTTTTTTTCCTCCAACTTTTATTTAAAGTTCAGGAGTACAAGTGTAGGATGTGCAGATTTGTTACATAGGTAAATGTGTGTCATGGTTGTTGGTTGCACAGATCATCTCATCACCTAGGTATTAATCCCAGAAACCATTAGCTATTCTTCCTGATGCTCTTCCTTCCCCCACACTCCCCTCAGACAGGCTCCAGTGTGTGTTGGTCCCTGCTCCCACCATGTGACTATGTGTTTTCATCATTCAGATCTCACTTATAAGTGAGAACATGCAGTATTTGGTTTTCTGTTTTTGTGTTAGTTTGTTGAGGACAATGCTTTCCAACTACATCCATATTTCTGCAAACATGTGATCTCATTGCTTTTTTATGGCTGCATAGTATTCCATGGTTTATATATACCACATTTTCTTTATCCAGTATAACACTGATGGGTATTTAGGTTGATACTGTTTCTTTGCTATTGTGAATAGTGCTGTAATGAACATATGCATGCATATATCTTTATACTAGTATGGTTTATATTCCTCTGGGTATATATCCAATAATAGGATTGCTTGGTCAAATGATATTTCCGCCTTTAGGTCTTTGAGGAATTGCCACACTGTCTTCCACAATGGTTGAAGTAATTTACACTCCCACCAACAGTGTAAAAGCATGCCTTTTTCTCTGCAATCTTGCCAGCATCTATTGTTTCAGAACTTTTTAATAATCGCCATTGTGACTGTCATGAAATGGTATCTCATTGTTGTTTTGATTTGCATTTCTCAAATGAGCAGTGATGTAGAGCTTTTTTCTCATGTTTGTTGGCTGCATGTATGTCTTCTTTTGGAAGTGCCTGTTTATGTCCTTTACCTACATTTTAGTAGGGTTGTTTTTTTTTCTTGTAAATTTGTTAAAGTTTCTTATTGATGCAGGATATTAGACTTTTGTCAGATGGATAGATTGCAAAAATGTTCTCCCATTTTGTAGCTTGTCTGTTCACTCTGATGACAGTTTCTTTTGCTGTCAGAAGCTCTTTAGTTTAATTAGATTCCATTGGTCAGCTTTTGCTTTTGTTGCCATTGCTCTTCGTGTTTTAGTCATGAAGTCTTTGCCCATGCCTATGTTCTGAATGGTATTGCCTAGGTTTTCTTATAGGGTTTTTATGGTTTTAGGTCTTATGTGTAAGTCTTTAATCTATCTTGAGTTAATTTTTGTATAAGATGTAAGGAAGGGCTTCAGTTTCAGTTTTCTGCATATAGTTAGCTAGGTCTCCAAGCAAAATTTAGTAAATTGGGAATCCTTTCTCAATTGCTTGTTTTTGTCAGATTTGTTGAAGACCAGATGGTTGTAGGTGTGTGGTCTTACTTCTGAGTTCTCTGTTCTCTTCCATTTGTCTAAGTGTCTGTTCTTGTACCAGTACCATGCTTTTTTGGCTATTGTAGCCTTGGAGTATAGTTTGAAGTCATCTAGCATGATGTCTCCAGGTTTGTTCTTTTTGCTTACAATTGGCTTGTCTATTCTAGCTTCTTTTAAGTCCCATATGAATTTTAAAGTATATATTTTTTCTAATTCTGTGAATAATGTCATGGTAGTTTAATGGAAATAACATTAAATCTATAAATTACTTTGGCCAGTATGGCCATTTTTCAAGGTATTGATTCTTCCTATTCATGAGTATGGAATATTTCTCCATTTGCTTGTGTCCTCTCTGATTCCTTTGAGCAGTGGTTTGTGGTTTCCTTGAAGAGGTTCCTCACTTCCCTTTTTAGCTGTATTCCTAGGTATTTTATTCATTTTGTAGCCATTGTGAATGGGAGCTCATTCAAGATTTGGCTCTCTACTTGCCTGCTATTTGTGTATAGGAATGCTAGTGGTTTTTGCACATTGATTTTTTATCCTGAGACTTTGCTGAAGTTGCTTATCATCTTAAGAAGCTTTTGAGCTGAGATGATGGGGTTTTCTAGATATATAATTATGTCATCTGAAAACAAAGATAATTTGACTTTCTATCTTCCTATATGGATATGCTTTATTTCTTTCTCTTGCCTGTTTGCCCTTGCCAGAAATTCCAATACTATGTTAAATAGGAGTGATGAGAGAGGGCAAACTTGTCTTATGCCAGTTTTCAAAGGAAATGTTTCCAGCTTTTGCCCATTCAGTATGATATTGGCTGAGGATTTGTCATATATGGCTCTTACTATTTTGAGGCATTTTCCTTCAATACCTAGTTTATTGAGAGTTTTTAACCTGAAGGAATGTTGAGTTTTATTGAAGGCCTTTTCCACATCAATTGGAATAATAATGTGGTGGTTTTTGTCTTTAGTTCTGTTTTTGTGATTAATCCTATTTATTGATTTGCATATGTTGAACCAACCTTGCATCCTGGTGATAAAACCAACTTGATCATGGTGAATAAGCTTTTTGATGTGCTGCTAGATTTGGTTTGCCAATATTTAACTGGAAATTTTTGCATTGATGTTATCAAAGATATTGGCCTGAAGTTTTCTTTTTTGTTGTTCTTGTATCTCTGCATGCTTTTGGTATCAAGATGATGCTGGCCTCATAAAATGAGTTAAGGAGAAGTGCCTTCTTTTCAATTTTTTGAAATAATTTCAGTAGAAATTGTACCAGCTCTTTGTACCACTTGTAGAATTCAGCTGTGAAGTCATCTGATGCTGCACTTTTTTTGGTTGGTAGGTTATTTATTACTGTCTCAATTTTAGAACTCGTTATTGTTCTCTTCAGAGTTTCAGTTTCTTCCTGGTTCAGTACTGGGAGGGTGTATGTGTCCAGGAATTTATCCATTTCTTCTAAATTTTCTTGTTTATGTGCATAGGAGTGTTTATAGTATTTTCTGATGGTTGTTTGTATTTCTGTTGTGTCAGTGGTGATATCCCCTTATCATTTCTGATTGTATTTGATTCTTTTCTCATTTCTTCTTTATTAGTCTAGGTAGTCATCTATCTATTTTATTAATGTTTTCCAGAAACCAGCTCCTGGATTTGCAGATTTTCTGAACAATTTTGCTTTTCTCTATCTCCTTCAGTTCAGCTCTGATCTTGGTTATTTCTTGTCTTCTGCTACCTTTAGGGTTTGTTTGCTCTTGGTTCTCTAGTTCTTTTAGTTCTGATGTTAGGTTGTTAACTTGAGATCTTTCTACCTTTTTGATGGGGGCAATTAGTGCTATACATTTCCTTCTTAACACTGCTTTGGCTGCATCCCAGATATTCTGGTACATTGTCTCTTTGTTCTCATTAGTTTCAAATAACTTCTTGATTTCGGCCTTTCTTATATTATTTATCCAAGAGTCATTCAGGAGCAGGTTGTTGAATTTCCATGTAGTTGTGTGGTTTTTGAGTGACTTTATTAATCTTGAATTTTAATTTGATTGTGTTGTGGTCTGAGAGAGTGTTATTATTTCAGTTCTTTTGCATTTACTGAGGAGTGTTTTACTTCTGATTATGTGATCAAAAAGAGTAATTGCCATGTGGCGATGAGAAGAATGTATATGCTGTTGTTTTTGGGTGGAGATTTTTGTACGTATCTGTCAAATCCACTTGATCCACAGCTGTCTTTTTTGATCTTTGTTGGTTTTAAGACTGTTTTGTCAAAAACAAGGATTGTAACCCGTTTCTTTCTTTTCTTTTTTCTACCCCTTTATTTTGAGCCTATGTCTTTGCATGTGAGATGGGTCTCTCGAAGACAGCATACTGATGAGTCTTGGCTGTTTGTTTAGCTTGCCATTCCATGTCTTTTAATTGGGATATTTAACGTATTTACACTTAAGATAAGTATTGTCATGTGCAAATTTGATCCTGTGATCATGATGTAAGCTGGTTATTTTGCAGACTTGTATATGTGGTACTTCATGGTGTCACTGGTCTGTGTACTTCAGTGTGTTTTTGTAGTGCCTGGTGATGGCTTTTCCTTTCCATATTTACCACTTCCTTCAAGAACACTTGCAAGGCAGGCCTGCTGGTGATAAATTTCCTCAGCATTTGCTTGTCTGAAAAAGATCTTTATTTATCCCGCATTTTTGAAGCTCAGTTTGGCTGGATATAAAATTCTGGGTTGCAAATTCTTTTCTCCATGAAGGTTGAATATTGGCCTCCAATCTCTTCTGCCTTGTTGAGTTTCCGCTGAGAGGTCTGCTGTTAGTTTAATGGGTTTCCTTTTGTAGTTGACCTGGCCTTTCTCTTTGGCTACCCTTAACATTTTTTCTTTCATTTGATCTTGGAGAATCTGAGGATTATGTGTCTTGGGATTTATTTTCTCATGGAGTATCTTACTGGGGTTATCTACGTTTCCTGAATTTGAATGTTGGCCTGACTTGCTAGGTTGGGGAAATTCTGCTGGATGATACCCTGAAGTGTGTTTTCCAACTTGGTTCTCTTCTTCTCATCTCTTTCAGGTACTTCAATCAGTAGTAGGTTTGGTCCCTTTACATACTCTCATATTTCTTGAAGGTTTTGTTCATTCCTTTTCATTATTTTTTAAACATTTTTGTCTACCTGTCTTACTTTAGAAAGACAGTCTTCAAGCTCTGAGTTTCTTTCCTCCACTTGGTCTATTCTGCTATTGATGCTTGTGATTGAATGGTGAAGTTCTCATATTGTGTTTTTCAGCTCCATCAGGTCAGTTATGTTTCTCTGTAAACTGACTATTCTGGCTATCGGTTCCTGTATTGTCTTATCATGATTCTTAGCTTCTTTGCATTGGGTGACAACATGCTCCTTTAGCTCAGTGAAATTTGTTATGACCCACCTTCAGAAGCCTACTTCTGTCAATTTTGGTCATCTCAGCCTCAGTCTAGCTCTGTGCCTTTGCTGGAGAGGTGTTGTGGTTATTTGGAGGAGGATTTTTGAGTTTTCAGTGTTTTTGTGATGGTATTCTTGTATCTTTGTGGGCTCATCTACCTGTGATCTTTGAGGGTACTGATCTTAGAATGGGTTTCTTTGTTTTTTTTTTTTTTTTGGTGGATGTTGTTGTTACTGTTGTTTTCTGTTCGTTTGTTTGTTTGTTTTTCTTTCAATGTCAGGCCAGTCTTCTGTAGTGCTGCTGTGGTTTGCTGGGAGTCTGCTCCAGACCCTAGTTTCCTCACTTTCTTCTGTACCTTGAGTTATCACCAGTGACGGCTACAAAACAACAAATATGGCCGCCTGCTCCTTCCTATGGAAGCTCCATCCCAGGGAGGTAATTACCTGTTACCAGCCCAAATACACCTGTAGGAGGGTGCTGAAGACGTTTTTGGTCTCACCAAGTCAGGAGGAATGGGGAACAGGGTCCTGCTTAAAGAAGCAGTCTGACTGCTTTTTGGTTGAACAGCTGTGCTGTTTTCAGGAGGACCCTTCCTCATCTGGACCCTTTGGACTCTCCAAAGCTGACAGACTGGAATAGCTGAATTGACCAAACCGCAGAGATGGTTGCCACCCCTCTCTCTGGTGCTGTCTTAAAACTAGGGCCTGGTGTCAGAAACCTTAGGGATCTACCTGGATCTACCTGGTGCTCTATTCTACCATGCTTTAGCTGACTCTTAAGCTATAAGACAAAGTCCTTTCTACTCTTTCCTCCCCTTTCCATAAGCAGAGGAATATCTCCCCATGGCCACAACTGCTACTGTGCTGTGGCAAATATTGCCTCGTTACTGCCAATGTTCATTCAAGGCCCAAGGGCTCTTCAGTTAGCTTTTGGTGAATGATGCCTGTATTAGTCCGTTTTCATGCTGCTGATAAAGACATACCCAAGACTGGGCAATTTACAAAAGAGAGAGGTTTAACTGGACTTAGAGTTCCACATGGCTAGAGAAACCTCACAATCATAGTGGGAGACAAGAAGGAGCAAGTCACTTCTGACACGGATGGTGGCAGGCAAAGAGAGAGAACTTGTGCAGGGGAACTCCTTTTTTAAAAAACCATCAGATCTTGTGAGATTTATTCACTATCAGGAGAACAGCATGGGAAAGACTTGCCCTCAAAATTCAATTACTTCCCACCAGGATCCCCCCACAACAAGTGAGAATTCAACATGAGATTTGGGTGGTGACACAGCCAAACTATATTAATGATAGACCTGAAACTCTTCCTTAGGAGGAAGTGGGGTCCCCACTGGCCCAGGGAAGCTCCAGAGATACCATCCAAGAACCGAGACATGGAATTGAAAACCCCAACATCCTGCCTATTGTTCTACCCCACTGTGGCTGAGCTAGTACCTAAGCTGCAAGGCAAACAGTTCCCTTTACTCTTCCCTCTCCTTTTCTTAGGCATATGGAGTCTCTCCCCATAGCCAACACAGCTGGAAATGTGCTGGGTCATACCCAAAGCCAGCACATCTCTAAGTCTTATCCAAGATCCATGGTGAGTACTGCCTGCCTGTCACTGTTGATTATTCAGGGCCCAAGGGTTCTTTAGTCAGCAGGTAATGAACCTTGCCAGGACTGGGTCCTTTAAGGCAATGGGCTCCCTTGTGGCCCACGGTGTGTTTAGAAATGTTTTTCTGGAGCTAGGGCCTGGAATGGGGACCTCAGGACTCTGCTTGTTGTACTATCCGACTGTGGCTGAGCTGGTATCCAAGTTGTAAGACAAAGTCCTCTTTACTCTTCCTTCTCCTCTCTTTGAGTGGAAAGAAGTAGTCTCTCCCAGAGCTATGAGCTGTGCTGCGTGGGGTTGGGGAAGCAGTGGGAGAAGCACTCCCTTGGCTAGCCTGACTGCTGTCTCACTAGGTTGTGTGCCCCGCACAGCACCAGGACTTGTCCAGTAATTGCCTAGACTGCCTTTCATGTTTATCTAGGACCTGGAGCGCTTTAGCCAATGGTGGTGAGGCTTGCTGGATCTAAGATTCAGACTGCTGGGATGTGCAATTCTCCTCTGGGTAGGGCTGGCCTAACAGTTCCCTCTGTGGGTGCTGGCTGAGTTTCGCCTGATGTTGCTTCTGCTGTGACAGGGCAGAATTGAGTTCCAATGCAAAGTCTCACAATCACTGTGCTGCTTTCCCTCCCACAAGCTCAGGGATTCTCTCTCTGTGTCATGCAGCCACATGAGGGATGAGTGAGACATGGCATTGGCAATTCAAGACTGTCCTTCCTTTCCCTCTTCAGTGCCTCTTTTGGCAATATGAAGTAAAAACCAGGTGCTGTGATTGCTCACTTGCTTTTTGTTCTTGTGAAGGTGCTTTTTTTGTGTGTGGATAGTTGTTCAATTTGGCGTTCCTGTGGAGAAGGCAAAAGGTGGCAGATTCTATTCAGACATCTTACTCTATCTTCAGCATAAATAAAATGATTTTAAATATGATTATTGTGTGGAAAATGGTAACCTGAATTAAAGACTTTTAGGCCCAACAACTGAAATACAAATTTTAAAATATTGTCTAACAAATATTACATAATTACAATTGATAGATACTTCAGCATACAATACTAGGCAGATGAATATTTTCAACCCAATTTAAAGAAATTATTCAAAAACATAATTAAGTCTGATTATTTCTTTATGTCTTAATATGTTATGTTAAAAATGTGACAGTTGGTAGTAATACAGAGTTTTGTGTAAGTAGGTAAATCAATATATAAAATGTATGTCTATCAAAATTGTTTTTCTCTAATTTTTTCCACTCAAAACGCTTTTATAGTAAACTCTAATCGACACTAATAGAACAGGTTTTTTCTTTATAAAATGAAACAAAAAATAGAAATATTTTTCTTATAGTAGAATAAATGGAGTTATAAAAATTGCGCTTTATAGTTCAAGAATAAATGATGAGATTTGAGAATAAGTCATTTGGAACTTTTATTTCATCATCACACCTAACAAAGAGTCAGAGGACGTGCCCCACATGTGGGGCATGAAATATGAAAACACGAATTTTTTAAAAAATGCAGTGAAATTATTTTTGAGTAATACTACTTAAATTTATTTATTTATTGGGATTTTATTAGGATGTTACTTCATGAGTTTCCCAGAGGGCCAGGATTATGTCTAATTTGTGGTATAGACCAAAGTACTACATCTGCAGTTGGGCTTCAAGTGTATTTTTTTTCATAAGACATGTCCTTGTAGCAAAGGATTCAGCTCCTAGATCAGCCAGTGATGTCTGTGTAGAGATAAACACCAGCTTTTTATACTAACAGAATTAAAGTATTTGTTGTACCACTAGTGGACCTGTGTTACCCTCACCAGCCTCCTTCACTCTTTTTGGGCATGAGAGCAATATTCTGCGATGTTACAGACTTGAGAATATTGTAATCAAGGTCGGTTAATTCATAATAGCAAACAGTACCATCTTGTGAACATTTTCAGTAACTTTAAAAACTCATAAGTTCTGTTTGATTATATGCGTAGTTCTTTTGATAGCTTTTCAAATAACATTGGAACTTGATAAAAGTGACATGAAAATCTAAACAGGGCTGTAGTTCATTTGCGAATAGAAAGGACATCATGTCAGGTAGTTATTCATGTAGCCTGAAGAAAGTCTACTAGTGATGACAAATGGCTCTGAGGTGCCTTCCTCACTAAGTAAATGGAGCAGAAACCAGAGAAACCCTAACTGACAGTGATGAAAATGGTTACACAGTGCCAGGGACAAAATAACAACTGAAGCAAAAGTAATCAGAGAGATCAAGAGGAGAGTGTGCCAGGGCTAGAAAACTTTGCTGCAAGAACTAGCAGAGTGGGCCAGGCGCGGTGGCTCAGGCCTATAATCCCAGCACTTTGGGAGGCCGAGGCAGGTGGATCATGAGGTCAGGAGATTGAGACCTTCCTGGCTAATACGGTGAAACCCTGTCTCTACTAAAAATACAAAAAGTTAGCCAGGTGTGGTAATGGGCACCTGTAGTCCCAGCTACTTGGGAGGCTGAGGCAGGAGAATGGTGTCAAGCCGGGAGGTGGAGCTTGCAGTGAGCCAAGATCACACTACTGCACTCCAGCCTGGGTGACAGAGTGAGACTCTTACCTCAGGAAAAAAAAATAAAAAAATAAAAAAAAAAAGAAGAAGAACTAACAGAGTGGACTGAATATAAATAAAAATCTCTATCCAGTGTTGCATTTAGATGGTATATTTGTATGCATGAGGAGGAGTGAATGGCTGATGATGATGTAGTCACTCATGTGGTGACAGGATGGAGAAGAGCATGAAAGTGATCCTTTTAGCAGGACCTGATATAGAGAAGCTAATCCTGAGCATACGGGAAAAGTTTTGAGTGACTGAGTTTAGAATTCATTATAGAGAAGGAGGACTGATGTGGGGAATGGTTGTAAGGAAAAGGAAGGCATAGTAGTAACTAGTAGGTTGCAGAATGAAGGCAACAATTTTGGCTTTTTCATTTGTAGATGGGAAATTATTAAAATGATGGCAGGCTCAGAGGGAGAATTTAGTAGAGAGAACAACAAACCAAAAGGGTAAATTTTGAAGGAAGTTTGGAATGCAATTGACATTCTATTTTTTCTGAGCATGTTTTGTTAAATTATAGGTCACTGTCTGAAAAGGAGAAAAAAGAATATATGAGGTGATGACAGTGGCAGTGGCAGTGAGGAGTGTGAGTACAGAAAATAAATTTTAATTTTAATTTTAACTTATTTTTCTTCAAGCAAGGAAAACTGCAGGCCAGTATTCTTGATAAATATAAATGTAAAAATTATCAGAAAAGACTGGTAAACCTAATTCAACAATACATTAAAAAGATTCATACACAATAATCAAATGGAATTTATCTCTGAAATGCAAAGATGGTTCAACACATGCAAATCAATAAATGTGATCTGCTACCTTAACAGAATGAGGGCTAAAAATTATATCATTCTAATAAATGCGGAAAAAGCAGTTGATAAAATACAACATCCTTTCATGATTAAAATCTCTCAAAACACAAATAAATGGAAAGACAGGCTGAGTTCATATTTTGGAAGAAGTGATACACTAAAAATGTCTACATAATCCAAAGCTCTCTACTAATTCACTACAATCTGTACAAAAATTTCAACAGCATTTTTCACAGAAATAGAAAAATAATCTTAAAATTTGTATGGAACCAAACAAGACCCTGAATAGCCAAAGCAATCTTGAGAAAGAAGAACAAAGCTAGAGGTATCACACTACCTAATTTCAAATTACATAAAAAAGGTGTAGTAATCCAAATAGGGTGGTACTGACATGGAAACAGACACATAAACTTTGACAAAGGCACCAGAAGGAAAAAAGGATTGTCTCTTCAGTAAACTGTGTTAGGGAAACTGGATTTCCACATGCAAAATAATTGTATTGAACCCTTATTTTACATCGTGCACAAAAATCAGTTCAAAATATATTAAAGATGTAAACATAAGTCCCGAAACTGTAAAACTCCTAGAAGAAAACAGATCCTTGACACTGATCTTGTCAATAATTTTAAAAATGGGACACCAAAGCACATGCAACAGAAACAAAAATGAACAATAAATAGATTACATCAAACAGAAACGTTTCTGCGCAGCAAAGGAAGCAATCAACAAAATGAAAAGGCAACCTATGGAATGAGAGACAATATTTACAAACCATGTATCCAACAGGTGGCAAATATCCAAAATATAAAATGAACTCATACAACTTAAATAGCCAACACAAGAAAGTCTCTTTTATTTAATAAATGATGCTAAGAAAACTAGATCTCTATATATTAGATCACCATCTTTCACCATATATGAAAATCAACACAAAATAAAGACTTAAATGTAAGACCCCAAACTGTAAAACCACTAGAAGAAAATGTTGGGGAAATGCTATAGGACATTGGTTTGGACAAAAATTTTTGGCGTAATACGTCAAAAGCACAGGCAAACAAAAGTTACAAGTTAAGCAAAAGCTTCATGTATTAGGATTACATTAAGCTAAAAAGCTTCTGCACAGCAAAGGAAACAATTCACAAAATGAAGAGAAAACCCACAGAATGGGGAAAATAGTTGCAAGCTATTCATCTGACAAGGGATTAATAACCAGAATATATAAAGAAATCAACAACTTATGATGAAACAAAAAACCTAATTAAAAATGAGCAAAATACCTGAATAGACATTTATCAAAAGAAGACATACAAATGGCCAAAGGAATACATGAAGAAATGCTTTATATCACTAATCATCAGGGAAATGCACATCAAAACCTTAATGAAATGATCATCTTACCCAGTTAGAATGGCTGCTGTCAAAGGAAAAAAATTGTAAATGCATATGAAGATGTGGATAAAGGGGAATGCTTGAACATTGTTGATGGGAATGTACAGTAATACAGTCATTATGGAAAAGAGTATGGAGGTTTCTGATAAAACTAAAAATAGAACTACCATATGATCCAGCAATTCTACTGCTGGGTATACATTAGAAGGAAATGAAATATGCACCTGGTAGAGATGCCTGCACACGCATGTTTATTGCAGCATTATTTGCAATAGACAAAATATGAAAACAACTGGAATGTCTGCCACCAGAAGAAGGAATAATGAAAATGTCATATATGTTTATAAACATATACATATATATGTATACACAATGAAATATTAATTCAGCCTTGAGAAAGAAAGAAAATTCTGCTATTTGTGACAACATGGGTAAACCCAGAGGCCATGATGCTAAGTAAAAAAAGACAGAGATGGAGAGACAAATACTGCATGATCTCACTTATATCTAATCTTAAAAAAAGTCAAATCCGTAGAAACAGCGAATGGAATGGTGGTTGCCAGGGACTAGGGGGTGGGGAAAATAAGCAGATGTTATTTAAAGGGTACAAGCTTTCAGATATAAGATGACTAAATTTTGGAGATCTCAGGTGTGACATGGTGACTATAGTTAATTATAATAAAGTATTGAATACCTGAAGCTTTCTGGGAGACTAGATCTTAAGTGTACTTTTATGCACACGAAAGGTCAACCACACCTCAAGAGGTGGGAAAACATTCCTAGAAAAAAAGGCAGCATCATCTTCCTACTGATATTTTTTGACTATGTTCTGTATACCAAACACTGTGCATTTTCTCATTTAAATCTCACAACAATCTTTTGCTGTAGGTAAAACCTTTTACTATTCTCCCAAATTTTTGGTGAGGAAACCAAGGCTCAGGGTGTTTGAGTCACTTGATTGCAGATACACAGCTAGGGAGTGTCATACCTGGGATTCGATCCAGGTCTGTCTACAAACTCCCACTTCTAATGATACATTTAAGGATTTAAGCATACAGTTATCTTTTAATCTTAATTCCGTGTGTGTGTGTGTGTGTGTGAGAGTGTAAAAAAAGGGTTCTTTGATTTATTATGTATAGGTTTTCTTGTCAACTTTATTAAAAGCTCCTTGTGAAAAGGCACTTCGCCCTCATTTGTATGAAGCAGAGAATTTTTGTTGCTACACTGTAAGCTCTTTCTAAATTTTTGTTCTTGACGAAAGGTTTTTCTAGCCATTTCTTCTCTATAAATATTAATCAAGGTGGTATTTTATAATCTAAGTATTAATGAAACAGTCCCTCTGTCATGAATTTTGGAGCAAGCTGGAGAGAGTATCTCCATATTGACTGATTCTTTCTATGCCTTTCATGTTGTCATTGGGTTTAGAGGCATTTTATGACCTTGGATGACGTTTCTTATATTAGACTTTGAGTATGAATAGAATCACAGAGGTAATTTTTACCGAATACCTTCATGTCATTATATAAATTAAATGCTATTAAGAAAGGAGTCCTTTTTGCTTTACTTAGTAGAAACGTCTTCAAATTTGTCAAATGCTGTACATGTAAATAACCCAAAGAAGTTAGTCACAAAGGACTTTCAAATATTTACAAAAATATTCTCCCCCTTTACTACCATAGCTCTTCCATAACTGTGTGGAAATGTGCTTAGGGATCTAATGTTCCCCAGACCAGCGTCAAAGTCAAAATCCCATTTTGCAAGGGATATAAATCTCTGAATTTCAAATAGCTTTTGAAAATGTTTGGAGTATTAATTTCATACTTGCCTAATTTTAATGTGGGTCAAGAAAATGGAATGGCAAATGCAGCTGGTAGTTGGAATAATGAGACAGCATGATTAAAAGTCAAAAATAATAAGAAGAGAAGACAGAGAGAAAGAGAAAACATCAAACCATGGATTTCATATATGTAAAAGAGAAATGATTGTTTTAATTAAGTAAAACTGCATTATTTTGAGGTTAAGTGCTACATTGTTAATTGAAACTGATGATTTTTTTTATTAATTACACATCTTTGACCCATCTTTCGTTTACCCACCATTGCTTTTCTTTATTAGAATTATCTTCTCTGACTTTAACATTCTACTCTTTGCCTCTTCAAGATTCTTGTACATTTGTCTTAGCAGCAGAATTGCTGGCAAGGCTTGCCTTCATTTGTGCTTCATTCTTTCTACTCTTTAAATCATAGTCTCCTTCCTCTGTCCCACTGAAATCTCCTAAAGACTTTGAAGCTAATTTAAAGTGATACTTTCATTGCCTCTAATTATTAAGGAGTGATAGGTGATGATGATGAGTGTACTCCACAACAGAGGGAGCCTGTTGAAGTCAGTGCCCTCTTATTTGCTGTTTATCCTCAATTTAATAAAGTCAATTGACATAAAATTTGCTTGGTTGGAAAAGTGTTTTCCAAGTAAACTAATTGCTCAGTTTTTCACTGCAATTTGCCTACACACTCTTTCTGTGGATTTCAAGGTGATCCTGCTTTTTAGTAACAGATGGTTGATCAGAAATTATATATGTTTATGCCTACAATATAGTACCAACACCCATTAGAATACCATTGCTATCACATTTAGATGTGTCAGGATAATAATTACCAAGCAGTCCTTATAAAAGGAAAATGCAGAATAAGTTGATTGATTCCATAGCAACTCTGAGGTGCACATTACTGCTCCACTTCTACTTGAGGAGAGATGTTATTGCTCATTGGAATTCTTCTCTACAGCTGAACTGTGGAGACAATCTCATTTCCACTTCATAGGCACCGTGGTTGATTATTAGTGAAGATCAACCCTGGCAAAGAGTCTGTCATGTGTGTCAATGACAACTGACAGAACTGCCATATTCCCCTCACTCCCTAAACCCTTCCTCAGATCAGTATTTTGGGCGATGGTTTGAAAATATCTGTGACATCAACTAAAGAAGAGCTGTGCTGATGGTTATTATTTTCACCGTGCCTGCACTGGCTTTCTGTGCACATCACACTTCTATGAATATGGACTAAATGGAGAAGAATGCTTCTTTAATCTCATGTTGATGTCCTAAATAACAGAGCCTATTTGTAAATCTCTAAATCTATAATACGTGCATCTCAAAACAACAAATTTCCCCTAATAAGCCAGTCAATTAAATCTGCAAGTAATTTTGCGTCCTCCCAAGAATATTTGAATGATTTTAGCTTCTCGGGGCTCTTCAGAACTAAAGCCAGAGTCCACATTTCTCCTTATTTGAAGGATAGTCTATCTCTTCAAAGCAGCTTGTCTTAGTCTGCTCATGCAACTATAACAAAATACCACAGACTGGGTAATTTACAAACAACAGAAATTTGTTTCTCATAGTACTGGAGGCTAGGAAATCCAACACCAAACCGAGGATAGATTTGGTGTCTGGGGAGGGAGCTCTGCTTCCAAGATGGTGCCTTCTTGCAGCATCCTCACATGGCAGGAAGACAAATGTGCAAACCTTGTGTCCTCATATGGCAAAAGAGATGGAAGGGCAAGGCTGCTCTCTGAAGGTTCTTTAATAAGTATATTAATTCCATTTATGCCAGGTATGGTGTGTCATGCCTGCAACCCTAGCGCTTTGGGAGGCTGAGGAGGGAGGATTGCTTGACGCCAGGAGTTTGAGACCAGCCTGGGCAACATAGCAAGACCCTGTCTCTCCAAAAATAAAAGGAAATTAGCTAGGTATAGTGGCACATACCTGTAGTCCCAGCTACTCAGTAGTAGGCTGAGGAGGGAGTATCGCTTGAGCCCAGAATTTGAGGCTGCAGTGAACTATGTGCATGCCATTGCATTCCAGCCTTGGGTGACAGAGTGAGACCCTGTCTCTTAAGAAAAAAAAATCCCATTCATGAGGGCATAGCCTTCATGACTTAATCACTTCCCAAACGGCCTACCTCTTAATACCATCACCTTGGGGATTAAGTTCCAACATATGAATTGTGTGGGGACACATACATTCAAACCATAGCACTATCTGGTGAGTATAATTGTTCAAAGTGGCTTCCTCTTGTCCACCATTTGTATCTAATTCCTAACGTGAGGTTTTATTATAAATAATTGGATGCCCCCTTTCTTCTGAGTTACAGAATGTTATCTTGTTTAGTGGCCTTTTGCGATGTTGTGATACCTCCTAGAGCTTCCTTGCTTTTTCCCTGAGTTACTAAACATCTTCGTATTTTCTCGGTGCTCTTTATCTTATGACAGATTTTCTGTATAAAGCATTTGGTGGCAAGGTAGATTAAGTGAACCATATAAAACCAACATTTATTGCTGTGTGTAACTTTGTTTTATTAGCTAATCAATGTACTTTCGCAGTGTAACGTCTCCATCATTTCTCCTTTAGGCCCACTAGTAGCCTTCAATTTTCTGAAAAGATTAATTTCAGAAGACATAGGAAGTTGATTGAGACAGAGACAACTCAGTTTAGTTGACACTTTACCTTTGGCTGAAAAGACATAATTATTTCTAATAGGGCAATATTTCACAATTAGTACCAAAAATAATTTACCTTAATATGTGAAAATAATAATTGCAATTCAATGTCACAGTGACAGCTGCTAATTGTTTCCACCTCCTGCTCCCCCAGACAGACTCACATACATATTCAGTAGCATCAGTAGCAGTTATAAATTTCTATCAGCCCAAATGCCTGGTTACTTTTGAGCCTTTTAAGATGTTGGTACATGGTTAATCGCATAGGTAAAGAGCATGGTGGTTTCATTTCAGAAATTAGGTTCAACACCAACATCTGCTACTTATTAGCAGTGAAACTTTGGGCAAGTCATTAAATGATTCTGAGCTTCAATTTTTTCAACAAAAATAGAGGTAATGGATATTTTACCTATGTTATAGGACTATTTTCTCTTTTATATGAGATTTTTCTTGCCAGCATCTCATGACTTTCATTGCTTATTCTGAGACATTTAAACACCAAGGTGATACAAATTCCAGTGTTCCCAAATTGCCATTTCTTGGGCATGAGGAAGTCATGTCATCCCTTAACGGATTGAAAAGTAGACTGATTTGCCTTGAAGCTCTGAAACAAATCCACAAGAGCTCGAAGGTTTTACTTAATTACTAATCCTAGTCATGGGCTCCATGAGTTTGGCAAAAGTCCCAGTTTTGTCAAAGTCCCTACCATCACTTTAAGGTTTTGAAGACATGTTTTTAAAGGACTTCTTTTTTGTCCAATTGCTTTCATTCTGAGGCCCAAAGACTTTTCCATCAGTTTGTGTCTCACATCAATCGCACTCTCTACTTGCCATAAAAAGTTACCGTGTTTCAACCCGCATTCTCAAGATTTAACATACTTTCCCCTCTGTGAAGCACTGGGGGAAAGTGAGGAAACACACAGTTCCTGGGAAAAACTGACAGGGTAATCACAAAAAGTAAATGTGGCAAGTTCTAAGGAGAGGAATATACATAGGATTCCATTAGCACAGGGAATACAGCAACTAACAGATCGAATACAGGACAGGGTGTGGTGACATTGGGAGTGAGTCTTAAAGAGGAACAAGTGTTATCCAGGACAAGGAGAAAAGAAGGCATTCTGTATTTAGGAAAAAGCATCCACAAAGGCACAGAAGCAAGAGAGCAGAGTCTGTCTGGGAAGCAACAAATGGCAAAATACACTGAACTGGAGGAATTGCGCAGGTAAGTGACTAGAAATGGTATCACAGAGGGACACAGGGACCAGATCAAGAAGACACGGTAGACCATTCTACAAGGTTTATCTTTTATCTTAAAGGTGATAAGAAATTACTTAACGATTTCAAGTAAGGGAGTAAAACAAACAGATGTATGTCATTTGAAGAGTGATCACTGTAGCAACAGTGTGAGAGATGATAGTGTTCTTTCTTTTTTTTTTTTTTTGAGACGAAGTGTCACTCTGTTGCCCAGGCTGGAGTGCAGTGGTGAATGGTCTCTGCTCACTGCAAGCTCCGCCTCCTGGGTTCACGCCATTCTCCTACCTCAGCCTCCTAAGTAACTGGGACTACAGGCGCCCGCCACCACGCCCAGCTATTTTTTCGTATTTTATTTTTAGTAGAGATGGGGTTTCACCATGTTAGCCAGGATGGTCTCCATCTCCTGATCTTGTGTTCCGCCCGCCTCGGCCTCCCAAAGTGCTGGGATTACAGGCGTGAGCCACCGCGCCCGCCCAAGATGATAGTTTTCTAGTGGAGGGAGTTTACCGAAGTCAACAACACCAGTTAGGAATATTACATTAGTCCTGATAACAGATTTCAAAGGCCTAAAGAGTAAAAGTCCTGCATATAATAGGTTTTCAGTAAGTAACTGTCAAACAAATTAATTAAATCATCCCTCTTTGAGATGCCTGATCCTATGACTGAAGGATAGGCAGTTTAGGTTTGTTGTAGACTTTAATATAAAAATGTGTCACCAGAGAAAGGGCAATTGAGTATGCTGCAGTAATATTCCGTGCTTTAACAAAGAGCAACACTAGTCAATACTCCACCAGAGTTCCCTAGAATGGATACTACAGAGGAAGGATGGTGTGTCTATATGCATGTGTGCTTGTATGAACATGCATGTCAGTAGGTGTGTGTGCGTGTGTGTGTGTGAACCCATCCAAGCAGACTAGAGATGGAGGGAGGAATAGGAAGTTCAGTCAGTGAGAGAGAATGTGAGCCCAGGCAAACTTTATATTAATTATCAAAGTTTACAAAGATAAAAAGGATTATGTCATTAGAGGGCAACTCATAGTTAAATGAAGGTTTTATCCATAAGGTGTCTTTTGATAGCAAATACTGTGCTCATGAACAAAGCCAAGTAATGCAGTAATAATTAATTACAATAATTTCAGCTGTGAAAAAAAGGATATGTCAGCTTCAACCTAAGCATCCAAAAGACTGTAAGACTTGACATTGCTCAAAATAATTGAAGATACAGTTGCATGGGTAGCCATTGCATAGGTGGAGTTTTTGTTATTGGGAATTTATAATAAGCCCACTAATATTACACTTGAAAGAACCCTTAATAAATATTGTAATTTATAACATTTTTGTAGAAAAATATCTAATTCTCATTTTCCTTTTCCTGGAAAGTTTTGGTATATCCTTCAACTTGGAGTGAAACTGCTGATAAGGTAGATTTTAAAGAGTTGAACATTTAGAAAAGAAAGGGCAGAAGATTGAGAGAGAAAGGGCAGAAGATTGAGAGAGATGTGATTTATAAATGGAGACAAAAGGTAGAGTGGAAATTAAAATTCTTTTAGGTTGTAGTATGTTATTTGAATAGAGTGCAATTTCCATGAACCAGAGGAGAAAATCAATGTCACAAGAGTTTGAAATGTATGGAAATGCTTATGCATTTCCATATGCATGGGCTCTCTCAGTTCTCCTGACCCTCTCCTTTCCGAGGTTGAAAAAGTGATGGGAAGTCATGAAAGAACACTAATTTCTCCCAGGAAAACGCTGTGAGGATTAAGAACTGCTTAATAGTTCAAACTAATAGATTGCTGTGTATAAGAATTCAATATCCCAAGGCTTTGTAAATGAAGGGAAGTTTTAATATCAGCCTAAGGGATTCTTCCATGAAATTTTTAATTTGGGAACATGTGGAATTCAATATGCATGGATTCGGTAAAAGCACATGTCACTGCAGTTTGGGTATAATGAAACTAAAAAGGAGCAATGTTTCTATGCGAGGAAGTCTTTCAATTTATATTTTATCAAAATTATATTACATTTGACTGTGGTGCTACATGCATTTATCTCTAAACATTGTATTAGAAGAGAGTGTTTTTCGATTCCCCTCTCAAGTATAAGGTTCACTGTAAAGGTTTTAAAGAACTAAAAATTAGACTTGTAATATTTTCATTGCTAAGGCAAGTATTTCCTTCTTTTAAATCCCAATAACACATGGAACTATAAAATTGTTTCTTGAAACTTCCCATTATTACATACATAATCTTACTAATAGAAGAGAAACCTTGACTTCTTCTGAAATTACACAAGGACTATGTTTTTTTTTTTTTTAATTTGAGACGGAGTCTTGCTCTGTCACCCAGGCTGGAGTGCAGTGGCGCGATCTCGACTCACTGCAAGCTCCGCCTCCCGGGTTCACGCCATTCTTCCTGCCTCAGCCTCCTGAGTAGCTGGGACTACAAGCGCCTGCCACCACGCCCGGCTAATTTTTTGTGTTTTCCATGGAGACGGGATTTCACCGTGTTAGCCAGGATGGTCTTCATCTCCTGACCTCGTGATCCGCCCGCCTCGGCCTCTCAAAGTGCTGGGATTACAGGTGTGAGCCACAGTGCCCCGCCACACAAGGAGTATTTTAAGATCACTTGGAGACATTGCTTCCTAGAATGCCTGACAGTTTTCTTCAGAACTACTGCTTTGTAGAGAAAATAGTAATTGTTAAACCTTTCTGCATGAAGCATATAATTTTTCGAATGTGCCCTGCCTAGGTGTATTTTAAGAAAAGTTGCAATTTGGTTGCATAATTTCAGGCTGTGCTAGGCCCACGGTGATGATAACACTGAAAAATAACTTGGTGTGCTGCTTGTTCTCCTACTGCTAAGAGTTTATCACAAACTGCTAGTTTGCTAGAGATTAGCTGCTAAAATGCTCTCCTGATTAATGTGCTAATTAATTAATGCAGCTGCTAAATTGTAATGCTGATTAAAATACACCACACAGAGAACACTGGAAAAACTCCCCAAATTAGACAATCATGCCAGGTGCATTTCCAGTTTAGAAAAAGCCCAGATGCTGGGCAGAATAATCTCTATTGCCACTTACTGGAGCAACTGGAAGATTTGTTAGTCAGGTCCCCAATTCTTTTACCTGCATCCTTAAATTGACTTCATCGTCAGAACCCAGATATTACACAAGGGGAATATTTATGACAATCCGTTCTCTTTTTCTATAGCCAATTATTTTTCTCTAGTAATGACCACAGTGACCCAGGAATGAAACCTTGCAAGGCATGATGGCATCTGTAGTGCATATGATGTGCCTTGTGTTAAAACCCAAGTTCAGACTTAGCTTGGTTGGCTCTTTGGAGGTTAGGAGCAATAAACATTCTTTCCAGGTGACCCAAATTGTGGTGTTCCCTCTCTGACACCTTTGTTTTTGGGGGTTAGTTTCTGCCTAAAAACAAAGGAACTCAAGTATTTGCCACATACAAAACATTATAATAGGTGAAAACACAGACATTCTTATTCCCTTTGAGAACTTTATTTTATAATTTTGAGACTAAGAAATTTAGCTTAAAAGTATGTGCCATTACCAGGTAACAAATGAATAAACACCAGATCAGTAGAATTGACATTAAAAATTACAGAATACATAGGAAGAATAAATAATTTGCAGTTGTGATCTATTCCTCAATTAAGTAGAAATTGAGATAAATCATGAAAAATGGATGGATTTGGATTGATGGATTGCTAGTCAGTTAGTATGTAGAAACCATATGAATAAAGATGTAAGAACCTGAAAGAGAACAGGCCTAAAAATGAATGAGGTTTAGTCAGTTCAACAAAGATGAAGCTAAACTGCAAGTTGTCAGCATGGGGTCTCAGAATTCTGAGTTTACATGGGCCAGTGTAGAGCTCACCTTGAATGCCAGGCAAGAAGTAGGCCAATGAGCTCCTAATCCTCTGGAGAAGAATGACTGTAGACAGAGTATCAGTCTGTCTACAATAAGAAGACAGAATTGGATGAGAAACACTGGAGAGAAAAGATAAAATAGGCAGAGTTTTCCAAATATCCAGGTACGTTATTTCTGACTTAAAAACAAACAGCCAATCCAAAATTTTAAAGTGTATAGAGAAGTTATGGACAATGAACCAAGAAAGCCTCTAATAAAATGAGAACACAGGCTGTGCAGACCCTAATTCTTCCATATGTAGGTAGCAGAGAATAATAGTTCTTGCCAAATTTTGAGGGATTGTGCATTAGAAATTCTACAGAGAGATGGTCCCTTGAATCACATTGAGTACATTTACATGGTGACAGCCTTTAAGACTATTTGCATTGCTGTGGATTGAACATATCAATATGTTGAAATTCTAGCCCTTGGTACATGTAAATATGACCTTATTTGGATAGGCGTTTTGCAGATGAAATGTAGATGTTTGTATGAAGTGGTTAGGATGAGTCCTAATTCAGTAAGACAGGGGTCCTTATGAGAAGAAGAGAAGAGACACAGAAGCGAAGGCACACAGGAAGATGTGATGATGGAGGCAGAGATTGGAGTGATGTGTCTAGAAGTCAATGAATGCTGAAGATTGCCAGCAAACAACCAGAAGCTGGGAGAAGCAAGGAAGGATTCTCCACTTCAGGTTTCAGAGGGAACACGGCCCCGCGAACATCTTGACATCAGACTTCTAGGCTCCAGAACTGTGAGACAATAAATTTCCATTGTTTTAAGCCTCCCAGTTGTGGCATGTTGTTACAGCAGCCCTATGAAACTAATACATCCAGTAAAAATTCTAACATTTACTTTCTGATGAGCTTTTACTGTGTGCCGGGAGCTATGGTGAGCCCTTTTCACACATAACTTCACTCAGTTGCCACAGTAACACTATCTGGTTGATATTATTATTACTCTTTTCGTATAAATAAGAGAGAGAGGTACAGAGAAACGGAAAGGCTTGTCTAAAGGAAGTCACAGTCTGTCTGATTTCAGTGCCTGTGCACTATAACCTCATAAGGCAGGGAAAATGAAGTCTCATGCCCTTTCCATAGTTCTGAAGTTTTCAGACTTGCATGCATCACAAAGCAGATCAGGGTCAAAGTCTTTGTGAGCAAGCTCATGAGCAGTTGTCAACACAGGCATCCTAGACCCCAAAGAGTGAGGAAATCAAACTGTGTTACCAGCCTCCATCCTCTGATTTTCTCATTGTCAGACTCAGGGAAGAATACCTGTCATCTCTTCCTTGGAGATGCCATAGCCACATTGACTTGGATATCAGTCAACATTATCCAATATTATTTCTTAACAAGTGAAGAACCAAGACGGAAGGTTTAGGGTAGGGGCTTATGATCAAAACTAAATTTCATTTGGCTCAGAAATAGAAACAGATCCAGCTGCACAGTCCAGTGAGGTTTGTTTGCATGTTTTTGTTTTTCTTACTGACTCCATGATTTCTATTAATTAGTGGAGAAATTGAGATGCTATTTCAAAATGGGAATGTAATTTATTTACCTATATTTCTATTACCTGAGAAAGCACATAGATTGTTTAAAAAATAATTTAATAATTATATATTGAGCATTCACTGTAAGTCATAGGGTCCCAAGCTAGGAGCGGGGGATACCAGCATGAATGTGATGTTGATTTTATATCTGAGATGGGAGACTTCTATTCTGCTGAAATGTCATATATTGGTGACCTATCACCCAGAATGAATCTATTTATCCTCCTTAACCCCAATTGCTGAAAGCACGGCTTAGTCCCCAAAGATAGAAAATGACCTCTAAAAATATATAAATTTTATTCCTGGCTAGGGTGTCTGTATCAAAGACATAGCTATTTTCTCTCCTGATGGGCATTTTAAAAATAGTATTGTTTAAGGGCATGAGGATGAGCAGTTGAAAAACATCTAAGGGAAAGCAACTCTTCTCGAAATGATATCCTTCAGGTTTTTCTTTCATAGTATCAAAACCTCAAAAATTGCTTCTCAAGAAGAAAGTCAGCCACTCTAGGAGAAGACAATCCCTCCATGGGTCTTTGAGATTTGGCTTCCTTGATATGGCCCCATGAATTCCACAGTCCAGCCCATTGGCCTCATTGTTTTGCCCATGTTTTCTTATCCCATACTGGAGCTTCAACTTGAGAAGGATGAAGGGTAGCAGTGATGGTAAAGATCGAAAAAGGGCATCATCAAGAGGAAATGAAATGTGGTCAGTAAATACAACATCATGTACTAAGTGTGTTAATAGAGGTATGGATGAGGAGTGAAGGTAGTTCTCGTGGAGAAGTGAAGAACTTCGCCTGAGAGTGTTGGCAAAGTTTTCCCAGAAGACATATAAATTGGCCCTAAGGGTAGTAAGAGGTCCTGCAGAGCAAAAAGAGGGAGACAATGTCTGATGAATTAATGTATCCAGACCTAAAAGTTCATTTGAACAATTACTGGACAGTGGGGGAAGAGTGGTATACCCATGGCAAACTGTAGGAGAATTTCACCCTGGGTCAGGCAGCTATTTAGAACTTGTAACAAGAGGGAATTTTTTTGTTTTTCATTTTTTGTTTTGGTAGAGAAGAGTACTTTTACCACTATCTTAAAAAATTGCTGGGACATGATGATAATATGAAGTAGACTGACTTTTAGCAGGTTTTATCGTGCATTTTAATTTTCTACAGAAAAAGTTCCTACTTATTGCTTGCAACTACAGTGCACCACCCTCATGGCCCTCCCTGGGTACATTATTATAAGGGGAGATTATTATGCTAAAGTATAGAAGGCAAAGAGAGAGGAAATTTACATGAGATTAGTGAATTTTTCCTAAGGCAGTTGATGCAATCAGAAGACTTTGTTTGATTTTTATATTTTATGCTTGTTGATTTCCCCTATGATAAATAAATACACATTTATTGTCAAAAATATAAAAAATATAGTAAAATATAAAGGAAAAAGTTAGTTACTCTTGTTCCTATCCATGTAAGACGACGTTATTATTAGCAATTTCTGATCCAGTAATTTTCTCATACATATATGCTACATATGTTAATATTTTACATTTATTCTCATGATTGTAAATTCAGTTAAATATACTCATTTTCACTTAACTGTATATTATGGAAATTTTCCCATATAAACTAAAATTATCTAATGTCATCATTAATGTTCCTTAGTATTCCATTATTTATATACATTATAATTTTTATAATATCATAATATGTAATGCAGGAGAAATAGTCTGTGGATTAAATTCAATTTGGACAAGCTGCAATAAGCCTTAAAGTGTGAAACTATGATCATTACCCTCCATAAGCTTACAATCTTTTAAATTTTATTTATTTATTTAGAGAGAGTGTCTCTGTGTCACCCAGGCTGGAATGCAGTAGTGCGATCATGGTGCACCGTAACCTCAAACTTCTGGGCTCAAGTGATCCTCCTGCCTCAGCCTCTTGAGTAGCGAAGACTGTAGTTGCATGTCACCACACCCAGCTACATTTTTACATTTTGTTGTTGTTGTTGTTGTTGTGGAGATAGGGCCTTAAACTTCTGACCTCAAGCAGCCCTCCTGACTTGGCTTCCCAATATACTGGGAATACAGGCATAAGCCACCGCTCCTGGCCTTTAAGCTTACAGTCTAAAGTACTCACCTAGAAGCTCGAACACTAACTCAGGTAAATTTGCTTCAGGGGGCCAATCTCCATTTGTCTTGCTGCCAGTTGGGTCTGGAATCTTATTAGATAACAATAAATGTACTGAGGTTTTGCTTTTTTATTGACACAAGTTTCTTATCTATTTCCTGAATGTTTGGAAAAAAGATATATTGAGGAAAGGTAAAGTACTCAGTATAAGAAAGCAGATAAAAATGACTTAAGTAACAATATTTTCTTTGACTTTGGTATATAGTCAAACTGGTGAGGAGTAACATACATTTCAGTAGTAGGATAGGTTAGATACTGCAGTATAAACTACCCACAAAACTGTCATTGTTGCCCTTGTCTAACATTTAAAAGGTGAATCCCTACATGTTGGTTTCTGATTCACGTATTTACATTTTTCTTTCTCACTGATGAATCATTTTGCCTGCTCTCTACCTGGTCCAGATCTGACTGCACAAAGGATGAGAATATATACACACATATGCATGACTAAGCCTAATTTGATAAATGGGCTGCTTGATGCTGAAGTGGCTCAGAAGGGATCACTTTGGATTAAAAGGGAATAGTTATGGGGCATTGCCACCTGCAAATTTGTTCATGGCTTTGCCTGAGTTTACAGCTGAGCTTTGGTCCGAAAAGCTCTTAAACATGATTTATCAACAGCCTCCAAAGTCTCCTTGGGGTCTGCACTAATTCAACCAGGACTTTCTGCTACTGAAAAGAATTTAAGCACCACTTTCCAAGGGCACCCAAGATGTTCACAGATCAATTTAACAGGTCACTTCAAAGTTAAAAAACAAAAAAGTATTTTTAATGCCACCAAATAATATATTCTTAATCTAAACTGCAGTCTCATTCACATTATATCATAATATACTAGCTAGAATTTGCTTCCTTCCTATTTTCTGTAATATGATTTCTGTCACAGGTTTATTTTAATGTGAAATCACTTTCTTAGGGTTGTAAAATCTACTTATCATATCAGAGCTTAATTTTAGGGTAAGGTCAGGGCTTCATGTGAAATAGCAGAGGACTGTAACTAAGATACCACTAGCTAGGTAATAAAATAATTTGTTGAATTGTTAGCTTTGTGACTTAATTCCATTAATTGTCCAGGAAGAAATGCTGCTCTCTTCTGAAATGTAAGGATGAAACCATTTAGATAACAAGTTTGAATTATAATAGTTTGAATTTAATTTAGTAAATACTGAAATATTAATTGAATGAATACATTTAGAAAATAAAGTATCCTTTTGGCTATTAACTTTATCATAAATATAAAAATAGTATTTTTTTACTACCTGGCATTTGTATAAAGTTTTCTTCTATTTCAAAGTATTTTCTCTCACATAAGCCTTCTAGAAATGATATGAAATGAATAGGTCAAGGAAAAAGCCTTTATTATCATTGGACATGAAAAGAGGCTTAGAAATCTTTTGAATGACTTTTCCTGGTAAAGGGACCCATTTCTTTAATGGTTGAATTTACATAATGGCTTGAATTCTCATAATGGGAGATTTTAGAAACAGGTCAAAGTCAAAACTGCATTGGGATCTAATCCATCTTTTTTGCCTTTGAGAATCTTCAGAAAAGACTCTTGTGTGTTAGTCCATTCTAACATTGCTATAAAGAAATACCCGAAACTGGATAATTTGTAAAGGAAGGAGGTTCTATTGGCTCATGTTTTTTTCAGGCAGCACAGGAAGCATAGTGGCGTCTGCTTCTGGGGAGACTTCAGAAAACTTCAAATCATGGCAGAAGGCAAAGGGGAAACAAGCATCTTACATGGCAGGAGCAGGGTCAAGGGAGAGAGAGAAGGTGATATGCACTTTTAAATGATCAGATCCCATGAGAACTTACTATCATGAGAACAGTACCAAGGGGATGGTGTAAAACCATTTATGAGAAATCCACCCCCATGATCGAATCACCTCATGGCAGGCCCCACCTCCAACACTGGAGACTAGAATTGCACATGAGATTTGAGCAGGCACACAGCTCTAAACCATGCCAACTATTGTGAGTAGAAGGGAGAAGTTGGCTTTTAGTCATTAGTTTTCTTCTATCAAGGCAATTTTGGGTGAAAGAGAAGCTGCTCTTAATAAAGTGATACATGATGAAGGAGACATAAATTTCCTTTATGTGACTATGTATTACTCAGAATAGGCTAGGTACTGCAGTATAAACCACCCCAAATTTCAGCCCTTACACCTGTCCTGTGTCTTTATCCAGTTTGCTCTGGTTCTGCTTCCTTTTTTCCTTCACTCTGAATTACTGTTGCTTTCATGGCAGAGGGAAACAGACAGGGTAATCTACAAGCTATCTCTTAAAGATACTAATTAGACATAACCAAATTCATTTCTGTCCACATTTCATTTGTGAAAAGAAGTCACATGGCCAAGCTGATGTCAGTGGATGCAGGGATCTATTTTGCTGCTGCTGGGAGAGAAAGTTAATAACTGTAAATATTAAAACCTACCATAACCTTCTTGAAAATGAAAAAATGTTTTGGACTATTATTTCAAGAAACAATATTGACTTCTGCTTCTATGTCTGATGGAATGGATTGTCATAGACAAGTGCTTCTTGTGAGAACCACTAAAATTGCTGGATTTAAAAAAATCTTTTAAAGGATATCAGAAGGCCGCTGAAGCAGACAGGCCCTTATGGCCTGAGATCCTGGAGAGAGGAGAGAAGAGAAGCTCATTGAGTTGGACCAACATTTTGCACATTGCTTTCTGCTGGAAGGCATTTGCTGGCTCTTAAGCAGCACCTGGTGAGAGGCTGAGAATCCAAAGCCAGGTCAGTTGATGAAGTTGAAACACCAGCAGATATACAACAATCTCATGGGACTGAGGAGACAAGAATTAGAGCTCGAGAGTGCTAAAACAGCCAAGACTTGAAAGCCTAAAGTCATAGACAGAAGAGAGATGCAAAGAAGAGATCCCATGGTCTGTGATAGTTCTTCTCATTGAGTCATTTGTTGAATTTAAAACACGCACAGCAGGAGACTTAGAAGTCAAGATAAGCCCTAAACGAAGCTAAGCAGAGCTGAATTTTCAACAGAAACAATAGAAGTAAAAAAACAAATTAAATGATATCTTTAAAGTGTGGATAAAAAGTAGCTGTCAATTTAGATTTCTGAATTAAGAAAACATATTCTTTAAGGAGACAGACAAAGGCATTGCATACAAGAAGAAACAGAAAATTTGTTGCCAGAAGACCTGAATTAAAATAAATATGAAAGAAATATCTTCAGGCAAAAGAAAATTGATAAAATAAGAAAAAATGAGAAGACAAATGGAAAAGATGGAAATGTGAGCAAATGTTAGTAAAAATTGATGATAAGAACAAAAATACAAGTAATGTCTCATGGCATTTAACGAAATGTGAATCAAAATTGTGACAATAATAACACAAAAGGTAGGAAGCAGGAAAATAAGATTAAAGTGTTCTAGGAGCATAGCGTTTTCTGAGAAATAATACAACTCTAGTTTATGTTGGATTATAATATGCTAAGAATTTTTGTTGTAACCTCAATTATTTTCACTGTAAGTAAAAGAATGTATAACCTGTTAGGCTTTCTTGCAAGAAAATACTAAGAGAGATAAGAAATGTGGGGAAACTAGAAGTAAGTAATAAAATGGCAATTTAAATGTAAATATAGAGGTAATTACATTAAATGTAAACAAAATAAATTATTAGACTGAATAAAACCCAAAACATCCATAAGCTGCTTAAAATACATACATCTAAAATAAAAGGATACAGAGATGTTGAAAATCAAGTCTTAGAAAAAATTACAAGTATATGTTAACTAAAAATGTGTCATTATAACTATATTTGTATTAGATTTATACCGGGCTTTAAGATTTTCTTTATGGAATATGCTGGGCTATTAAAGTTTTAATACATTTCAAACTACAAAAATCGTGAAAACTCTCTCCTTTGATTGTATTATAATTAAAACTAGGAATCAATTGCAAAAGAACTAGAAAATTTCTGAGTGTTGGGAAGAAGAAATACACTTTTTTAAAAGAACAAAACTAAAGGCCAGGTGCAGTGGTTCATGCCTGTAATCCCAGCACTTTGGGAGGCCAAGGTGGGTGGGTCACTTGAGGTCGAAAGTTCAAGACCAGCCTGGCCAACATGGCGAAACCCCGTCTTTACTAAAAATACAAAATTAGCCAGGCATGGTGGTGCATGCCTGTAATCCCAGCTACTTGGGAGGCTGAGGCTGGAGAATCAGTTGAACCCAGAAGGCGGAGGTTGCAGTGAGCCGAGATTGCATCACTGCACTGCAGCCTGGGTGACAGAGTGAGACTCTGTCTCAGAAAAAAATAAAATGAAATAAATAAAGAGAACAAAGCTATGAATAAAACATAAGGCAGTGAGAAGATATTTTTAATTGGCATTAAAAAATGAGACATAAACTGTGGAATGCATAAATATCAAAAGAAGAAAGTCTTATATTGGTATCTTAAAGGTAAAGCTACACACATATGTTCACTTATTACAGAATTACAATGCAGGGAGAAAAGTAGGAGTTTTTGTAGAAATTGATAAATTCAATAAATTAGATACTTATATTTTGAAAAGAATCTTTACTCTACCTCACATAAAGATACAAATTCCAGTTAAATATAAAATAAATGAGTAAGACTTCTAAAGGAAAATTTAAAAGGATGTCTTTATGTAATAGCATACAAAAAGCACAAACAAAAAGGGAGAGCTGATAACTTGGACCACACTAATTCTAAGACAGGGAATAAAATAGTATATAAGAATAAAAAGCCGCAGAAACAGCATTGGAGAATACATTTTTAAGTCATATATATATATATTTTTTTTATATTTATATATAAAAAATATATATATATATTTT
Source organism: Mandrillus leucophaeus (assembly GCF_000951045.1). NCBI lineage: Eukaryota > Metazoa > Chordata > Mammalia > Primates > Cercopithecidae > Mandrillus > Mandrillus leucophaeus. Next base: position 1,402,451 of record NW_012103120.1, on the reverse strand, counting down.
TTGAGGTAGGGTCCCACTCTGTTGCCCAGACTGGAGTGCAGTAGTGTGATTATAGCTGACTGCAGCCATGAACACCTAGGCTCAAGTGATCCTCCTGCCTTAGCCTCCCAAATAGCTGGGACTGAAGTCATATGCCACCATGCTTGGCTACGTTTTAAACATTTTTTTATAGATGTAGGTTCTTGCTATGTTGCCCAGGTTGGTTTGAACTCCTGGGCTTAAGTGATCCTTCCATCTCCTTTTCCCAAACTGCTGGAATTATAGGTGTGAGCCACCATGACTGGCATACACACACACACACACACACACACACACACACACACACACACACACATATATATGGAGGTAGCTTGGAGATGCCATCATTGTCCTATTCTTAATGTGCAAATTGATTACACAGGTGTGTTCACTTTGCACAGTTTATTGAGCAATACATATGTGTACATTATACCTAGAAATAATCTTGTTTTGTAGTCAACGTTTTGGCTTGGGGGCAACATCTTTTTAAGATCTATTCGGTGCCAGGTAGAGAGAGGTTCATGTGTAGAATGTAATTCTGATTCCCTTTCTTGTGTTATTTTTTTCTTTTCCTTTAGAAGTAGAAGCTTATTTATTTTTCTCTTCCATTACCAGAAATGTGGCGAGTCTACAATAAATGTTACCTTCTCTTCTCTGGATTAATGTATCTTTGTGGAAAGCATCCGGATTCATGCCTCTGGATGTATATAAAATGCCTACGGAAAATCAGATATCGAAATGAAAAAGGCACAAAATGAACTAGTTTCCTTTACTTTGTAACTTTTAAGATATGAATGTGTATCAGAAAGTTTTAGATTTCAGAAAGTTTTAGATTTTCTGAAATTCATAAAAAGGAAAAAATAAAAATATTTTGTGACTAGCTTACTTTATTTAACATTCTGTCCTCCAGGTTCATCCATATTATCACAAATGACAAAATTTACTTTCTTTTTCAAGGCTAACTTTCTTTAACTATTGATCTGTGGCTGGACATTAAGTTTGATTCTGTATCTTGGCTATTATGAGTAATGTAGGAGTGAACATGGGAGTAGAAATATCTGATTTTTTGACAGTAAGATTAATTTATTTTCTTTATTATTATACTTTAAGTTCTGAAATACATGAGCAGAACGTGCAGGTTTGTTACATAGGTATACATGTGCCATGGTGGTTTGCTGCACCCATCAACCCATCATCTACATTAGGTATTTCTCCTAATGCTCTCCCTCCCCTAGCTCCCTACCCCCTGACAAGCCTCAGTGTGTGATGTTCCCCTCCCTGTGTCCATGCATTCTCATTGTTCAACTCTCACTTATGAGTGAGAACATGTGGTGTTTGGCTTTCTGAATGGTTCCTGTGTTAGTTTGCTGAGAATGATGGTTTCCAGCTTCATCCATGTCCCTGCAAAAAACATAAACTCATCCTTTTTTATGGCTGCATAATATTTCATGGTGTATATGTGCCACATTTTCTTTATCCAGTCTATCATTGTTGGGCATTTGGGTTGTTTCCAAGTCTTTGCTATTGCGAATAGTGCTGCAATAAACATACGTGTGCATGTGTCTTTATGGTAGAATGAAAGAACAAAGCTGGAGGCGTCACACTACCTGACTTCAAACTATACTACAAGGCTACAGGAACCAAAACAGCATGGTACAGGTACCAAAACAGATATATAGACCAATGGAACAGAACAGAGGCCTCAGAAATAACACCATTTACATTACTGTTATTTCTGTCTTTGTTGCATTATTTGACTTTTAAATTTTTACATTCTGGGAAAAATAAATTATATCTTAAGATGTAACTCTAATTACTGCAATATGATAAACACACCAAGAAACAGCTATTCAGTCTGGGACAAAACTAGGCTGGCCAGGCATCCAGCCTTGCCTGTCTATTTAGAGCTGTATTTACTATCAAAAAGTCCAAGTTTAGTCAATAAATTAAATCGTCATCCTATATCAACCTTATTGACTTTGACCTTAGATTGAGGTTGAATGGGTGATCGCTCTGCTAAATCAATAAGGAAATAAGCTATACTTTAATGCTGAAAAAAATTATTTTCTAAGAAGTAACATTGAATGTGTTTTAACAAGATAATGTAGAGATTTTTTTTTTCTCAAGACACATCAAAGTGTGTTCTGTCACATAAACTTTGTATGACTGGGAATATATACTTATGTACAAGATACATATATAATACAAGACTAGAACTATATACAGCTGTTGGCATTCATAGCAAAGGGAAACCGCTTTTATGTCAAATCTATGTAAACTTTATAAAATGGTGGATATTTTTAAAGGTAAAGATAAAAAATCTAGGAATATCAAATGGCAAGCCTGAACAGGAGACTCCAGAAGTCCAATATTACTTTGATAATGTATGGGACTCCACTTATTGCATATCTGCTAGCTTGTTTGATCTATGTATTAGAGTTCTCTGGAGGGACAGAACTAATGGAATATATATGTATGAAGCATTAACTCACAGGTTCCCACAATAGGCTGTCTGCAGGCTGAGGAGTAAGGAGAGTCAGTCCAAGTTCCAAAACTGAAGAACTTGGAGTCCAATGTTCGAGGGCATAAAGCATCCAGCACGGGAGAAAGATGAAAGATGTAGGTTGGTAGACTAGGCCCTTCTCTCTTTTCACATTTTTCTGCCTGCTTATATTCTAGCTGCGCTGGCAGCTGATTGGATTGTGCCCACCCAGATTAAGGGTGAGTCTGTCTTTCCCAGCCCACTGACTCAAATGTTAATCTCCTTTGGCAGCACCCTCACAGACATACCCAGAATCAATACTTTGTATCATTCAATCCAATCAAGTTGACCATCAGTATTAACCTTCACAATCCAGTAAACAATTTGAGTTACACATCTATGGGCTAAATTTTTTCAAAGATATTGAATGTTCTCAGATGAGATTTTACTACTATTGCATGAATTTGCTTTATTTACATATGGATTTTTCATCAAAAATAAAGATGGAATGCTTTCTAACTGCTGTTTGTATAGAAACCATATAGAAACCATAGCTAGCATGGATGGCTATGGGATGCCTCCTCTCCTTAACCTTTATTATCCTTAAATTCTTTACTATCCAGAAGTAGAATTCTGCTTTTGGCTTTTGTTCACAGCTGAAGATTATTGACTACATTCACGCATAGGAGATGGATAATCACGTGAGGCTTGTGTGCCTATTCCCTTTAGGGCTAAGAGCAAGGGGAATGTCCAATCTTGCCTGTTGCCATGCAGGAGGCAGCAAGATCCCTGGTAGTTATCCTAGGTATGGCTAATTTTTAAACTACCATTTATATTTCTCTTTTTCTTCTCCCTGAACTGACTAACTGACTTGCTCATAAAGGATTTTTATGTTCAGGAAAAGTTACAAGGCTTTATGAGAACTTGAGTCTTCTCTGTTTTATGCTCATGTGGAGGGAAGAAATCTTACAGCTTACCATACACAGATACTCTTACATGCATGTATTCATGCACATATAGGGACTCAAAGCACTTGCCTTGTAAAAAGATAGTATGTAAATAGATTTTTGGTGCTTAAACTTCCGTTTATGTTTATAAATTCCTTTGATTCATATTTAAAGGCATAACTTGTTTTAGAATTGTGATCGTGCAAATTATAGCCACAGAGTCTAGTTTGTTTTGTATGTAAAATAGAAATCAAGTTCCAAATGAGAAGGGAGCAGCATGTGCAGTCGCAGCTAGATAACCTCTTCCAACATTTTCCCCTCTCTAATAACCTCTCCTGGGCCCAAGCAGAGATGTCAACCGAAACCACAATCTCACTGGCCTACAGGTATAACACTGCTGTTCTTCTAGTTTAACTGAGATGGGGGCAAAACAACGTCAAACTCTCTCAAACAGAATGTTCCACAGGAAACTCAGGAAAATGAAAACACAGAAAAATACTGACGTGGATGATTCTAAAAAATGCCACCGATTTCTAATCTTTACCAAAGCTGCACAAAGGGTCTGGGTAGGCAGGGCTCACATGATGCAGATTGCTTGGCCTTTGTACTAGCTATACCTCATTTCTTTGGGAAATTCTGGTTGGATATGTACCTCAAGTCCTTCGTTCAGTCTTTGCAACGTTTTCCAGCTTCTTTATTTTCATTCTACTCCCACAGTTACCTATCTAGCGGAGAAAGATCCTTCTTTCTCTTTCAGTGAAGATTCATGAGCCATCTACTGTTAGAAAGGATGACATGATGAATATCTTTGCATGGAAGTCTTTGCCTGTACTTTTTGAGGTGTACTACCTGAATATATTCCACAGAGGTTATACCAGTTCCATTTCCACTAGTATGAATATGTCCATCTTTAGCAGAAATAACTATTTTTAAGGTATATTTTCCAATTTGATAGGTTCAGAATGTGTATACTAATCTTGAGGGGGGATATTAAAAAACCTCTAGTGAACATTTGCTTACTTTAGGAATTTACTGTTTTTGTTTTTTGCTCATTAAAAAGTGTCAAGAGCATTTTTTAGCCCTGATTATATTTTTAACCTCTCTTCTTAGCCTTTTTCTTCCTTTTCCCCCTCTTTTTTCCTACCTTACTTCTAATCTTTTTTTATTCATTCATATTCTTTTTCCTTTATTCCTTCCTGTCTTCCTTCATTCTGTTTTCATTGCTTTCACTGTCTTTTTCTTTCTTTCTTTCCTTCCCCTTCTTCCCTCTCTCATTTTTTTTCTTTCTCTCTCTCTCCCTCTCTCTAAAGTAAAGAGGTTTTGTTAGAAATATTTTTAAAATAACATTTAAACTTTCCAAGTTGAAAAGATTTTTTTTGTCGATTTTGGTTTACAATTTGGAATATGTTTATACTGTTTATCCCTCTTAAGATACAAAATATTTTCTCTTCAAGGTGTAAAAGAAAGGAAGAGATAGAAACTTATTAGTAAGTTAAATTTTATTTTTTTTAAACTCCTTATTTCATGGTCCTTGATAGTAGATATAATAGTATTTATGATTGAGAGATACATTTTCCCCTTTTTGCCTTCCTGCTTTGACTTAAGCTCAATTAATACAGAACCTGTATTCAATAGTGTCTTTATTAATGAATAGGTTAAAAGCAGTGACATTTACACTCTGTAGTATAAAATAGAAGACACGGAGATGCATTTCTCTGTGTGAATTTCTTTTCTGATTCATCATGGACCAAAGGCTACTGTTTTTCAAATTTACCTGTCTTATGAGTAGGAACAGTTGCCAAAGTTATTTAATCTTTCTAAGTCTGAGATTTCTCACACACAAAGTGGGGATCCTTGTTGAACTGGGAGTCTTTTTTTCCCTAAGTTTTTAATTTGAGGTAATTCTAGGGTTACACGCAGTTATAAAAATTCATGCAGAGTGGTCTCATATGCCCTTCACTCTGTCTCTCCCAATAGCAACACCTTGTATAACTATAGCAAAATATTACAACCAGGAAATTGACATTGGTCCAGTCCACTCACTTCATTCTGATTTCACCAGCTTTATGTGTGTGTGTGTGTGTGTGTGTGTGTGTGCATGTGTGTGTGTGTGATTTTGTTCTATGGAGGCTTATAGTTTTTAATTATCTGGCACAGTGCCTGTCATGTAGTAGTTCCTCAAAAACTATTTAATAACAATCTTTGACTACGTAATATTTCGTATCTCTTTTTTCCAAAGAAGAACATCTTAGAACTCTTGACCTTTGACGGCTCATCACAATTAAAAAGATCATTTGTTTAGTGATGCAGAACTCACACTAAACCTCTTAATCTACTCGCAGACATTCATAGGAGGAAATTCAGGGTTGGTTAGTGGCAGAGTCAGGGCTTGGCTCCAACCTAAATCATCTGACCCTTTCTGTAATAACTGTTTCCCAAAGTTGTTAGAATATAAAAATTATCTGAGGTGCCACTGACGCCTCCGTGTGTATACAAATACTTGGGGATCCTGTTACATGACAGGTATGTATTCAACAGGTCTGGGGTGGAACTGGAATTCTGCATTTCTAACAAGCTTCTAGATGATACTGATACTACTGGCCCACCCCAGCAACACCCTATGTAGCAAGAATCTCAGACACTAGCAAAACATTCAGACTTCCAGCACCTTCTTTCTAAGATTTTGTTTCAAAAAGGCTAGAGGGGAATCTAGGGATTTATATTTTTATCTAATATCCTAGGCAATTTTTAGGATACATTATTTTCGGCAGACCCTGAATATTTCTCATACTGCTTTCGTCCAGAGTTTCTGATGTCTCCTGTTTCCTTTTAAACTTACAATTATTATTTAGCCAGATTTAATGCACTCAATTTTTTTTTGCTTTTGTCATTTTATTTTGCTCAATGTGTTTTTTGTGTTTTGAAGGCTAAAATTCTAGAAGGAGTATCAGAATCTTGCTGAAAGTTTAATTCAACTCATAAGAGCTTTAAGCTGTTAAAATAATTTGAGTGTTATTCCACTTGACACACAGAGACTTTATCAGTGCTTTAAAAAGTCTTCCTCCACCTGTATGTAACGGCTCTTTTTCTGATCTAAATAAATAACACATTGGATTTGCAACCAGAATTTCTTATCATCTCTGAATTTACTCTTCCCAGGTCCAGATAAAAAGTAGTGCTTAATTCCCTGAAGATATAGACAGTTATGTGAATGGGTCGTATTGATAAAAGAGAATCATGGCCAGGGAGGAATAGCTGGGTTCAAGTGCAAAAGCTGAAGCTGTATATATTATCAAGCAACATGAGAATTGGAAAATATCATTATAAGTAACTTGTGAAAACCCCTGATGTTTTAAATTAGCCATGAAATGTGACTTACTTTGTAATATTATGAAGCTTCTAAAAATCCCAGCTCTTAAATCAAAGTTTTCCTATTCGGTAGAAACACAGCAGGCCTTCAAAATAATTTACAACTATTTACTGTGTTTGTAATTCCTTTAAAGCAACTCTTGAAGGGAGAAAATCATGATTAATCCGCACTTTACGGATGATGGGACTAAGGTATTAAGATGGCTTGAAGCTTTGTTTAGCCAACACTTGCATTTTTTAGTCTCAGTCCAAAGCCCTCATCTCTACTTTTTCCAGGGTGCCTGCTTTTATTATTTTGGCTTATCTTGATGAATAACATGGAATCAATTTTCAAAAGTTGACTTAAACCACTTAGAACAGTGAGGTAAATTTAGCAATATTGCTTTATCAGATTGATGGACAAAGACATTTTTAACCTTTTATTGTCTTCAAATAATTCATATTTAGGACCACTATTTTAGAAGATTTTCCTTCAGTCATCATCAGCAATGAAGAAGACATTGCAATTCTGATTGAAGTGTATGTTTGTACATTGTAAATCACAGCGAATTCTCTTGACATTTGGTTCTTTAGTAAAATAAACACCTTACTTTGATGTGTTATGCTTTGGGAAACATTTTTTTTTTTTGCATGCAGATATTTTTAAAATCTTCTCTATAACCCTGTGTTTTCTATAAAATAGTTCTTAAAAGATGAGGCTACCAGTGTTTGCTTGGAATACTAAAGAGACTCGCTCAGTGCAGAGGCAGAAATAGAGCTCGCTTATTATAGTTTCTGCTTCAATTCTCTTCTTATGTCAAAGGAAGTAACTGAAAGTAACTGGTCAACAACCCCCAATCCTGGACACAATACATATTTTATATGGTTTGGCTATGTCCCCACTCAAAATCTCATCTTGTATTCTAATAATCCCCACGTGTCAAGGGTGGGACCAGGTGGAGGTAATTGAATCATGGCGCAGTTTTCCCCATGTTGTTCTAATAATGAGTGAGTCTCACAAGATCTGATGGTTTTATAAGCACCTGGCATTTCTCCTGCTTGCATTCATTTTCTCTCCTGCAACCCTGTGAAGCGGTGCCTTTGCTGTGATTGTAAGTTTCCTGATGCTTCCCCAGCCATGCAGAACTGTGAGTCAATTAAACCTCTTTTCTTTATGAATTACCCAGTCTTGGGTATTTCTTCATAGCAGCAGGAGAATGGACTAATACAATCTTGCACTAAATTCATAGTTTACGTAATTATTTTATCAAAGTGTGGTACCCAGACAGTCAATATCAGAACAACCTGGAGTTCTTGATTAAAAGAAACATGCCTTCATTGCGCCTTGAGGTTACTAAAAGAGAATTTTGGGGGGGCAGTCTTGGAATCTGCACTTTGAGAAGGTCCCCAAGTAATTTTCGTGATTACTAACATTTGAGATCCACAGCATGCTAATAAGAGGTTTGATTTGCTCCTCTCATAGAAACTAGTTTTTTGCTCATAGAAACTGAGACTTGTCAGTAATGCTGAGATTGCTGTGTTTCTCTACAGAGAGAATTTTTTATCAATAAAAGTTTTCAATTTTTTTTTTACAAAAATAGCTTATATCTAGCAAAACTATTTGAACAGCATAAGAAATGTAGGTTAGCAAGATGGCTGGACGTTCCCAAAACTTTCTCATTTACCATTTTGACCCAGGTGGGTGAACTTCTTTAAGGGAAACTTTACTTCTCAGGTTAAACACCTGGGACTATCATTAGATTTATTCTTCTTACTGGACTTCCAGGCGAGTGGCTAATGGTGACAGAACACCTGTGTTTCTTGTAGAGACTGCAATAATTTTTCTTGACTAGACAATTTGCTCTAACCTTCCATATATCAATAACCTTCTTATTCCAAGTGCTAAATATGGAAGTTCCATTAAACTCTGTCAGAATCTTAGTGACTACAGAGCACAGCCACATGCTAATTGAGAGCTAATGGAGGCATGAAATGTAAAGGGTTGCTCAGGGGTCTCCATTGCTTCCTTGCATTCTGCCCTTTGTACTTCTGTTCCTTGACCTTCTAGGAGATCACGTTCTGGTTACCTGAACCAGTATAGAAAACGGAAAAACTTTGTAAAGTATAAGAAGCTAGAGAAATATAATGCGATATTGTTAACATGTTTTCAAGAAAAGTGATGTAAAATGAAATTCTTATGTTTGTTTAAAGGGGCAAAAGCAAACCATTTTTTAGAAAAAAAATTCCTAAAATACTAGATTCCATATTTGTGAAATATGATAAGCTGATGCAATGTCCCCTGTTTTTCAGTCTTCCAAGGTCTCTTTAACCAGAAAGCTACTTCTATCAGCCCTATTTCCATTGCTGCATACATGATTTTGGGCATTGACCCAAACCTCAGACAATGAACTAGAGTAAAACAGGGCCAGCTGTCTAAGCAATGCTCAGAAGTTTGCCAAACCTAATGGGTGTTTATGGCCTTGGCACAAGCAAAGGAGGAAGAAAAAGAAAACTCTGGTGTGATTTGAGCCAAGCTTCTCAATCTTCTTGAATTTCTCCTTTATAAAATCTAAGTGTTGTATTAGATTATCTTTAATGTGTTTAAAAGCTCTAAGGCTTTGAGTCTCAGTGAAACCTACGAGAAAGGAGAAAGGGAGAGATGAAAAAATGAAAAGAGGAAGGAACAAAAGGAGAGAATAGACATACACGGGGTTGAGAGAGCATCACATTAATTACCTCGGAGGTGATTCAATAATGTAGAGCAAGAAAGCACTTCATCTGGCATTCAAAGAAACGCAATAAGCAAATAAGTAAAGAAACAAACTACAAAAGTCTTAACTAGTTTTCTCACTGGTCAAAAGTGATTTAATGTCTACTTGACACTTGGTTATTATTCATGTATCCCTTTGGTTACTACCTTTAGTTAATCTAGTTATAGGGCATCACTGATATTGGCAGTGTCAATGGCTTGTAAAAGTCATTAAATTGGAGGCAGTTCTGGGAAGAATGAAAATATGATTCGGAGAAATCTAAAAAGGTATCTCAGTTCCTGAATAAAGTCTCTGAAATATAAATAACAACTCCAGTGTAAATGGTAGGGCACTTACCCTACCCACTTTTTTTGTTGGCTAATAATTATGAAAGCAAACGTTCAATTGCAGAGTCACAAAGTTTATAAATAATAACCATAAATTGGTAGTCTCTCTGTCAAAATGAAAATTCCTTGACCATGTTTCTTTTGGTTGGTACTGTCCTCTAGATATACTATTAGGGGATAAATGAAAATGGATATTTAACAAGATTTTAGGAGAAATTTATATGTATGTGTTACTGTATAAATTTAATTTTAAAAGGAAAAAAGTCTGCATTGAGAAGGCGAAAGCTTAGATGTATTTGAATGTATAGAACAGTTGGAAAGAAAGGGTGTTTTGAAGTTCAATCAATGAGACAGATCACTGGAGGGAGCTCTAACTTCACAACAAAGGCAGAAAGGAACTTTTCCTTTGTTCTCAAATTTCATGTACAGCTGAAGGACCCACCCCCATAAAAATCAATAATAAGTATGAAAAGTGTCCAAAAAAGAAAAAATGTCTTTTTGGACATTGTATACCATTATAAAGGAAGACAGGACCGCTATTCACAACTGGCAATATTTAAACAAGTCAAAAACACAGGATTATATACAGTGAGAGCCTCAGTATACCTTTTGTATAAAAAAAAACTTAAAAATATATTCTTTATAACTTCTCCCCACTTCCATCCCTCAACGATAACAATGTAGACTCTCAGCAATTATTGATGATTATTGAGGTCAGCCCAGCAAGCTCTAATGATTATCTAGATCTGATGTTAACAGAGTTTGGGTGCCCCATGGCAAGATGGGGACTTTGTAAAGAGGTATTGATATGTCTTGGCCCCATCCTTAGCAACAGCACAACTGTGTTTGTATCAGACGAGCTCTGTAAAGGGCACTTAGTTTTTCTATAGCAGAGTGGTGAACTTGACAGCATCGTGGACTGCCAACCAGAATACCTGGATTTTGGTCACAGCTAACTTCCTAACTACATGTGAGCTTTTGGGCTTTATCTTCATGTTCCTGGTGAAGTAGAAATGGAAGTTTGAACTACATGGTTTCTACAGTCCCCTCTAACTTGTAAGCTATCACGTTACAATGCTCATTTAATTTTTTAGTACTAACTGATTATGGTATGTAGTCACAGAAAGTGATATTTAGAGTTCATCTCTGCCTTTTAGAAGCACAAAATTCATGCTGAGTCTAACTGTAAAAATCCACAAAACATTTTCTAAGAGTTTTTCTATATCCTTCCCCCCATACACACTTTCTTCTCCTCTCATTACTTACCTTTTAAAGTTGGCTCCTAAGAAGCAAACCTGTAGTAGCATTCTGAAAAATGATGCTAGGAGGCTGAATTTCTTTGGGATTGGCACAAGCTGATCCTGCATTGGGAATGCTGGCTAAGCAGATGGACTATGGAGCAGAGGCTTCAGGCTGAGTTTTATGGAGTGAAGGTGTTCCCTCCAGCCAACTACATAATTTGTGGGGACCCTGCTCAAAAGTCGTAAAGAATTTTCAGATGGTGATAGCATAGTATGAAAGCAAGCACAGTGCCTTTTGAGTGCGGTGCCCTGGGTGCCCTGTGTGACTGCACAGGTCACATACCCATGAAGCTGGTTCTGCCTGGAGAGGTGGGGACCCAAGGTTCAATAAGATAGATGTATAGGGCTAGGTTTAACTCCAAAAGTATTATTCACTGTAAAAAACCAAATACAAATAAATATAGTAAAATACAAATCAAACAACTCCTGCCAGTTTATCTTTTTAGAAGGTGAGAAATTGTTTCAACAAAGAAGCTGTGATTGTGTTTGGGCCAAATCATTAGGAAAAATAATTAAATAGTTTTGGAAAGAACACCGTGGAAAGGGGAGGTGTTGAAATCATACAATAATTATGTTTACATCAATTAAAAATTTTCAGTCTCAGAAGATGTAATGATTTCTTCTGAACAGTTTCAAGATATTGGAAAGCTAGCTGGAGATACAAACAGTGGCACAGAGAATGACAAATTTCCTGGAGGGGCTGCCAAAGCGGAGGCTTTCAAAATGCTGGAAGCTTTTAGTATACCTCTCCTACATACAGCTTTAAAATAACTAAAATACAGTGTGCAATAGTTCAACTATATAATTTCTTTTTTTTTCTAGTATTTTATATTTGATTTCAAATAAGTTTATTCTAGTGGGAGAAAAGTTAGCTTGGAAATAAATATCCTGTATTGAAATCTTTGATCGGATACATTGTGGTTTCAAAACAACTTTGGTGCTATTTTTTCCCCTCCAACAATAGCCATTATTCTGTATCAATTAACTCCATGACGGTCTCTTTGGCATATATTTTTGAGCTTAGACCTCCAAGTGAATTGTGCGAATATTTCATATAGCATCTTTTAATTGGCATCAGCTGAAATCCAGAATAAGATAACTTACAGCTGTAAATTTGTTTTTCCCTTTTTCTGCATTGTATGATTTTAAGGTATCCCAGCTGCTTCTGAGATGAGCCATCATCACCCTTGATATGTTGTCTTAGAAGGCTTTCCTGTTGAACAGTTTTAACCAGGTGAAGTTCTCATTAATGCCTCTGCCGCCATCTTCCCCTCTTCCCAGACCCTAACTCTCCTATTACTGTTTGCATTTACTCTTCCTCCTGGAAAGAAGCTGATATTCTTGGACTTTCAACTTCTTCTTATCCTGTACCAGTTCTCTTTCTCTCTTGAGTTTAAAACTAACGAATCTAAAACATTAAGTCTTCCTGGATTCTATATTAGTGGACTAACTATGTGCATGGGTTTCCTTAAGTGGTATATTTGCTTTTCCTTTGACCCTGCTGTTATCAGGAATTTTAAACACAATAAGTGTCTGGAAGGTAGGGTTTATGTCATGGGGGAAGGCCGGAAGGAGACATGAGTCAAGGCAATCCTGTTTCTTAGATATATCATCCCTTTGAGGATAAGAGTCATGTTGGCTGACCAAAAATAATTTGGAGAAATTGAAATTTAGAGATCTGAAGACAGGCCTTAATTATGGCCTTTGCACTTTATTCACAATGGTATTAGATTGAACTTGAACTTCTCAATAGCATAGCCCTCAGGGCTAATACTTTTGTTATAACTTAAAATGAAACTGTTTCATATTGAAAACTATTAGTTATTTCTTTAACAAACCCTCTAGGGTATTACCCCTTCAGCCTACCGTTCCTGATTCTGCTATATTTATAGCATTATGACAAGGTCCCAAAGAACACTGTGGAAGGCAATCTGTAAAAGCACTTTTTACCTAGAATTTTAGAATAAAAAATTACTCTGGAGAAAAAAACATGGTAATTATAGCTTAGCATAATAATGTAGAGGAGACAGACTGCAATGAAGTAAGTTCAATCATTATCATTATTATAGTTTTGGGAAGTCATTAATTACTGAATTTTTAAGCACTTTTTTACTAAGACAATGTATTTATGCAAATGATGTCATCAAATAAGTGTTCTGTGGGTGACAAGGAATTATTCTCATCATCATCACAAAATCTTCTAAGCATGCTGCAGAGAAGTATGCCATTTATGGCTAAAGTTTACCCACTTGCATAAGGAAACAACGTTCATTTCTACTCAGGAGTTTGTCTTAAACTTTTAATTTTGAAATAATTTTAGACAAAGGAAATTTGCCAAAGTCATAGAATTCTTGTAAAGCCTTCACCCAGCTTCCTCAAACGTTAATGTCTTACATAAACATGGTACGATGATCAAAACCAAGGAATTATCATTGGTAAAATACTATCAACTAAAGCTGGTATTTGTGTTCCAACAGTTTTCCCATTAATGTTCCTTTTTTTCCTGTCACGGAACCCAATGGAGAATCCCATAGTCATTCAGTTGTCAAGTCTACTTGGCCTCTCTATGAAAGTTCCTCAGTGTTTCCTTGTATTTCACAATTGTGATTATATTTTAAACAAGATTTGTTTCTCTGAGTTGAATAATAATTTAAAAACTTCAAAATCCCTGATATTTGGGAACTTTAGGGGAAAATTATATATTTTCTTTGAAATATTTTAAACTAGTATTCTTTAATTTTAAAAGTATTCATTTAACATTATGAATTAAAATCTATGGGAATTAGAAAATTTTTGAAATAATTTTTTTTCACATTGGCTGTGGTTTTGTAATGGCGAGTTTTGAGCTAAAATAAAACTTTTATTAGAGGCTTTTGGATTTATGATTTAGAAGATTTTTCTGAAGCAATGAAATTAGTGTTAGAGGCTCTGTGGCCTCTACAACTTAAATTAGAAATTTTAACAATCATATAGCATAAACCGTTTGACAACTTTACTCGTTTAAATGACTCAAAATGAATTTCAGAGTAGTGTAGTCAAATTCTGCATGTAAACACTTGTGTATATTTTGTGTTTCTAATGTAACTTCAGTTCCTTGAAGATACTGTTTATATTCAAATTCTGTATACTCTATATGTCTATATGTGTACATATAATTATATATAATTATATATAATGTATAATATATAATTTTATATCACATAGTAATTATAAAATAGCTATATATAATTATATATCCCTCTTTGTGTGTGTATATATATATCTGTTTATAATTGTCTACAGTATTAGTGGAATGCTTTACTGAGATTACTTGAAAAATATATTCTTCAATAAGAACTATTTCATGTAAAACAAATAACCTACTTTATCAGGTTGGAGTACAAAAGAAGGTCACAATTCTTTTATAAATAAAATTAAGATGACTGCACCTCCATCCATCTCACTGATTAAAACATTTCTTCTTTCTACCTCAGGGGCAATAAGAGCTATTTCGTGTAATGTAAATGTCCTACTTTGTCAGCTTGGTGTATTAAAGTCACAGTTCTTTTTTGAACATTTTATTTTTTTAAAAAATTAATTTTTTTATATTTTAAGTTCTAGGATATGTGTGCAGAACATGCAGGTTTGTTATATAGGTGTGCACGTGACATGGTGGTTTGCTGCACCCATCAACCCATCATCTACATTAGGTATTTCTTCTAATGCTATCCCTCCCCCAGTCCACCACCCCCTGACAGGCCCCAGTGTGTGATGTTCTCCTCCATGTCCATGGGTTCTCATTGTTCAGCTCCCACCTATGAGTGAGAACATGCAGTGTTTGGTGTTCTGTTCCTGTGTTAGTTTGCTGAGAATGATGGTTTCCAGCTTCATGTCCCTGCGAAGGACATGAATTCATCCTTTTTATGGCTGTGTAGTATTCCATTGTATATATGTGCCACATTTTCTTTATCCAGTCTCATTGATGGGCATTTGGGTTGGTTCCAAGTCTTTCCTATTGTGAATAGTGCTGCAATAAACATACATGTGCATGTATCTTTAGAGTAGAATGATTTATAATCCTTTGGGTATATACCCAGTAATGAGATTGCTTGATCAAATGGTACTTCTGGTTCTAGATCCTTGAGGAATCGCCACACTGTCTTCCACAATGACTGAACTAATTTACATTCCCATCAACAGTGGAAAAGCATTACTATTTCTCTACATCCTCTCCAATATCTGTTGTTTCCTGACTTTTAATGACTGCCATTCTAACTGGCATGAGATGGTATCTCATTGTGGCTTTGACTTGCATTTCTCTAATGACCAGTGATGATGAACTTTGTTTCATATGTTTGTTGGCCGCATAAATGACTTCTTTTGAGAAGTGTCTGTTCATATCCTCCACCCGCTTTTTGATGGGTTTGTTTTTTTCTTGTGAATTTAAGTTTCTTGTAGAGTCTGAATGTTAGCCCCTTGTCAGATGGATATATTGCAAAAATTTTCTCCCTTTCTGTAGGTTGCCTGTTCACTCTGATGATAGTTTCTTTTGCTGTGCAGCAGCTCTTTAATTAGATCCCATTTGTCAATTTTGGCTTTTGTTGTCCTTGGTTTTGGTGTTTCCGTCACGAAGTCTTTGCCCATGCCTATGTCCTGAATTGTACTGCCTATGTTTTCTTCTCGGGGTTTAATGGTTTTAGGTCTTACATTTAAGTCTTGAATATATCTTGAGTTAATTTTTGTATAAGGTATAAGGAAAGGGTCTGGTTTAAGTTTTCTGCATATGGCTAGCCAGTTTTCCCAATACCATTTATTAAATAGGGAATTTTTTCCCCATTGCTTGTTTTTGTCAGGTTTGTCAAAGATCAGATGGTTGTAGATGTGTGGTGTTATTTCTGAGGCCTCTGTTCTTTTCCATTGGTCTATATATCTGTTTTGGTACCTGTACCATGCTGTTTTGGTTACTGTAGCCTTGCAGTATAGTTTGAAGTCACGTAGCATGATGCCTCCGGCTTTGTTCTGTTTGCTTAGGATTGTCTTGGCTATATGGACTCTTTTTTGGTTCCATATGAAGTTTAAAATAGTTTTTTTCTAATTATGTGAAGAAATGCAATGGTAGCTTGATGGTGATAGCATTGAATCTTTCTCTGATGGTAGTTTGTATTTCTGTGGGATCAGTGGCGATCTCCCCTTTATCATTTTTTAATGTGTCTATTTGATTCTTATCTCTTTTTCTTTTTGTTATTCTGGCTAGCAGTCTTATTCTGGCTAGCAGTTTATCTATTTTGTTCATTGTTTCAAAAAGTCAGCTCCTGGATTCATTGATTTTTTTTTTTTTTTTTTCCTTCCAGAGTTTTCCTGTCTCTATCTCCTTCAGTTCTCCTCTGATCTAAGTTATTTCTTCTCTTCTGCTAGCTTTTGAATTTGTTCACTTTTCCTTCTCTAGTTCTTTTAATTGTGATGTTAGGGTGTCAATTCCACTTTCTCCTTTGGGCATTTAGTGCTATAAATTTCTCTCTAACCACTGCTTTAGCTGTGTGCCAGAGACTCTGGTATGTTGTGTCTTTGTTCTCATTGATTTCAAAGATATTATTTATTTGTCTTAATTTTGTTATGTACCCAGTAGTCATTCAGGAGCAGGTTGTTCAGTTTCCATCTAATTGTGTGTTTTTTAGTGAGTTTCTCAATTTGATATCTAATTTGATTGCACTGTTGTCTGAGAGACTGTTATGATTTTTGTTCTTTTGCATTTGCTGAGGAGTGTTTTACTTCCAATCATGTGATCAATTTTAGAATAAGTGCTATGTGATGCTGAGAAGAATGTATATTCTGTTGATTTGGAGTGGAGAGTTCTGTAGATGTCTACCAGGCCTGCTTGGTTCAGAGCTGAGTTCAAGTCCTGAATATCCTTGTTAATTTTCTGTCTGATCATTGATCTAATATTGACAGTGGGGTGTTAAAGTCTCCCACGATTATTGTGTGGGAGTCTAAGTCTCTTTGTAGGTCTCTAAGAACTTGCTTTATGAATCTGGGTGCTCCTGCATTGGGTGCATATGTATTTAGGATAGTTAGCTCTTCTTGTTGCATTGATCCCTTTACCATTATGTAATACCCTTCTTTGTCTTTTTTTTTGATCTTCTTTAAAGTCTGTTTTATCAGAGATTAGGGTTGCAACCCCTGCTTTTTTATTTTTTCTTCTTTCCGTTTGCTTGGTAAATCTTCCTCCATCCCTTTATTTTGAGCCTATTTATGTCTTTGCACATGAGTTGGGCCTTTTGAATACAGAACACTCATGGGTCTTCACTCTATCCTATTTTCCAGTTTGTGTCTTTTAGTTGGGGCATTTTGCTTGTTTACATTTAAGGTTAAGATTGTCATGTGTGAATTTGATCCTGTCATTGTGATGCTAGCTGGTTATTTTGCCTGTTGATAGTTTCTTCATTGTATTGATGGTCTTTACAATTAATCACCTGCCTTCTGCATTGATCTCATTGGGAGCTGCAGATAGGAACTCTTTTTATTCAGCCATCTTGCCCAGGTTGAACCAGAAAGTCACAATTCTTTACAAAATAATATTAACATTGTGTACCTCTGTTTCACCAACGAAAGTATTTCCTCTTCCCACCACCCTCACCATTCTCTCTGACAACCAGGCTAGACTCAATGTGCACTGAAGTGCCCAGAGTGGTTTGATGAGCCCCTGAATTAAAAACAGGGCTCATCATACAGGGGCTCATCAAACTTACCTGGATGCCGGGTAATGAGAACTTTTTTCACAGGTATAAGAATGAGAAGTGTTGTGCAGCTTGACCAACACTGCTGGAGTACACACACACACACACACACACACACACACACACACACGCGCGCGCGCGCGCGCGCGAAAGAAAACTAAGTCATTTCTGTTTCCATTCCCTCCAGACCAGGTGAATCCAATCAATCAATTGACTATTCCCATTCTAAAGGAGTTCACTTGTGTCAGTACCAGTTCTCACTTTCACTGGAGTCTGGAGCCCTGGTGTGTCTCCTTGGTCTGAAGCATGCTCTATTGTAATCTTAGACCAATTGCTTTGGAGTGGATTCCTGCACTTTCCTGTCCAGCTGGAGATTCTCCTTATGTCCTGTCACCACCATCTCTGAAAAGTACAACATTGACAGCCAAAGGATGAGTTTCTCTGCTCCTAAGGCAGCATCCCAAGGGCCCTTTCTGTTTCTCTCAAGAAGGAAGATCTTGCAGAAGGCGAAGTAGAGGGCTTGTGTCACTGCCACATATATGCTTCCAATAGTTTCCTAATGTCTACTGATAACGCTTTCTATTGTCCACTGATGATACCATTGCTTCTTGAGAAGAATCTGTGTATGTGGAGGTGGGGTGGTTGAAGTCTGGAGTAGAAAGTGTTTTCCCACCGCATTGTGTTCATTATGATCACCCCACACCACCATGTGACTGAGTTTCTGGTGCCATTACCTTTACCATCTTTATATTCAGAATAGTGGCTTAATAAGACAAGATGTGTTAAAAGGAGTTTCAGAGTCAAGGATGGGGCCCACATATTACAAAAATAAGTTCTACCCAGTGGGAGAAGTATCTAGACTTGGTGGACATAGTTAGCTTTTTAATAATTCGTTTTAATTTCTTTGGGTCATTTCTTTCTTATTTAAAAGGAAGGACTTTGATTATATCCATTTCAGATCTTAAAAAATATTTGTATAGAAGCATCTATCATCTAGTAAATTAAAATAATAGAGAAAAAGTACAGCGTGAGGGAGGGATATGGTAAAAAATAAAAGCCCAATTGTGAGCTAGGTTGTGCTGACCACAACCCAGTATGTGATAGGTCATTTTAGATACAGGTGTCCTGCAGCCAATTAGAGGAAGTGATATGGTTTAGATCTGTGTCCCTGCCTAAATCTCCTGTTGAAATGTAATTCCCAGTGCTGGAGGGTGGGGCCTGGTAGGAGGTGACTGAATTATGGGGGTAGTTTCTCATCTTGCCTGTAGTGTTGTTCTTGTGATAGATTTCTCACGAGACCTGGTTGTTTAAAAGTGTGTAGCACTTACCCCATCTGTCTTGGTCCTGCTCCTGCCATCGAAGATGCCTGATCCATCTTTGCCTTCTGCCATGAGTAAAAGCTCCCTGAGGCCTCCCCAGAAGCAGATGCTGCCCTGCTTCCTGTACACCCTGCGGAACTGAGCTAATTAAACCTCTTTTCTTTATAATTGCCAAGTCTCAGGTATTTCTTTATAGCAATGTGAGAACGGATTGATAAAGAGAGGAAACGCTGCTTGAAACAGGGACTGGGGCTTTAAGTCATTACTACTTAGTCAGCATTCTATTTGGAAAGAGTTGAGGAAAATCATCTTACTGGTATGGAGGGAAGAAAATAATTACCTTGAAGCTGCATTTGCAGATCATGCTTACTACTCCTCCTCATCTTCCTTCTCCTCCTCCTCTTATAAGATTATATGTTAACAAGTAGCTGGGTTTGGGGTTAAATAATGAAGAAATATGTTGGAGAAGAAACACCATGTTCCTCAAGGGACACCTTGGTACTCAAAACACAGAGCAATCTCCGCATCCATACTTTACACACAGAATTTCTCTGCAGCTCAAAAAGCTTTGTGGAAATAATATGTAATTTTTTTTTGTAGTAGAAATAAAACTAGAATGTAAGCTCCAAGAGGGCAGACATTTTGTCTGTTTTTTTTTTTTTTTTTTTTTTTTTTTTTTTTTTTTTTTTTTTTGCTGTATTTTGAATACCTAGAACTGACATACTATGGCCTTACATTGTCCATACTAAGAACTGAATAAATATTTGTTGTTGAATACATTTGTATATTCAGAAACAAATTAGCTAAATTAGTTAAATACGTTATCAAATACGTTGCAGAAATTTTTATAGTAAATCACTTTGCAGTCATTAGGATGATGTATATAAATTATTATAATATGTTTATGATATTAAAAGATGAGCAAACTTATTATTTGAATACACTATATATTTGCAAATTTTTATAAATTACATGTATTATTCCCAAGTTATATATATTCTTATATAGAGACAAAGTCATAGATTTCCATGTAAATATGTATGTAGGTAATACTATTCATATTAGCCAAATATGGTGGAGTTCAAATGGAATCAATAAGAGGTATGTTTTTACATGACAGTAAAGATTCAATATTATTATATTAATATTAAAGTGTTAATAGTAATCATTAGTAGACACTATTGAAAATTATGGCATTAAAAAAAGGCCAAGGCGGGCGGATTACGAAGTCAGGCGATGGAGACCATCCTGGCTAACACAGTGAAACCCCGTCTCTACTAAAGAATACAAAAAATCAGCCAGGCGTCGTGGCGAGTGCCTATAGTACCTGCTACTCGGGAGGCTGAGGCAGGAGAATGGTGTGAACCCAGAAGGTGGAGGTTGCAGTGAGCCAAGATTGCACCACTGCACTCCAGCCTGGGTGACAGAGCAAGACTCTGTCTCAAAAAACAAACAAACAAACAAACAAACAAAAAACAATACCCCACAAAAAGCCTTACTTCTATATTTGTAAGTTGCAAAAATAAATACAAACACCATTGGAAAAAATGTTGAATTTTTTTTTTCCCCAAGTCTAGAAATTACTATGTGTGGTAAAGGTACTATCTATTTGGTAAAGGTTTTAAATTGTCTTATAGACAGTGTCAACATCAGTCAGGCTACGTGGCTAATGCCTTAGATAAATAACAGCAGGATAATGTTAATATTGTTGTTTTGTTGAAATGAACCAGAAATAATTAGAAAATAATTTTTATTTTAAATATTTAAGTGTAAGATTTCTGGGGTTTTGTTGTTTTTTGACACAGTCTCGCTCTGTTGCCCAGGCTGGAGTGCAGTGGAGTGATCTCAGCTCACTGCAACCTCTGCTTCCTGGGTTCAAGCAATTCTTGTGCCTCAGCCTCCCAAGTAGCTGGGATTACAGGCATGCACCACTACACCCAGCTAATTATTTATATTTTTGTAGAGACAGGGTTTCCCCATGTTGGCCAGGCTGGTCTCGAACTCCTGTCTTCAAGTGATCTGCCTGCCTCAGCCTCCCAAAGTGCTGGAATTACAAGTGTGAGCCACTGTGCCTGGCCTTTAACTGTAATTTTATTTTGTGTTCATAAGAGTCAATCAGTGTAAAAATTAGCTAGTCCTGAAATTAACTCTACCACAAATAAACATATTCATTTATTTGTTTCCTACTCTTTTTCTAAGGTGCCTTGTGCACAAAACAAATATAGCATCATATTTGGATTTATAAATGTTTGTTTCAAAGCCTATCTTATCTGTAGATCATGGATCATGATACTTGCACAATGTAGGCATTTAATAAATGCTCGTTGAATGGATTCTTGATTATCTGGGTTAAGTGGGAAACAGTGGTACAGGTACACAAAAACAGTTGCACTTGGAATGATTTTAAACATATTATGAACCCAAACTTTGCATGGTAAAGTAAGCAAACGCAAAGTTTCCTTACCTTTTGCTAGCTTTCAGAAAGATCTACTGTTATGTAACTTTTATTCATACAAAAATTTAAATTGTTTTGCCTTCCATTCATTTTGGCAGTAACTTTTTCCCTCACAAACTCTTGCTATCAGTAGATGAAGTGAAATCTTAATTCTACCTCACCCTCCAGCACCATCACTGGCTAATCGAGTTTTACAAAAAGGATATATCTCTTCATTGCTGTATTGAATTTTTAGAATTGCTTCCTCAGTACAGTTGTATGGCTTTGAAAATCTGTTTGTAGAGTTGGTGATTGGGTAACGTATTTTGAGTGAAGTTGTAAAGAGTCCATGCATAACAAGAGCAGAAAAGAAGAAAAAGATATAGATTGAATCTAAGGATGTTAAAATGCAATTTTAGCTTTTCCTTTCATAACAGGCTTCTGCCTTCGATTTTTTCTACATTTGAACGAGGTACATGGAAGACTGAGCTACTTAAAAAAAAAAAAAAATCTTAATTGTGATTCTTTTTCTTTCTTCTTTTTCTTCATTTCTTCCTTCTTTCCTATTTTTCTTTTTAAATTAATGTAGGCATTCTTTCCCAAAAGCTGATATCCTGAAGTAAGTACTATGTAACACTTTTCTTTTGGTGGTTTGAGTCAATGTTTCAAATTGGAAAAGAAGAAAAAGAAGAAATTTGTACTCAATCCTCTTGCCTTTTTGCAGCTTCGTTTGCATAAATGTGCAATTTTTGTAGGGGTGATGTAGTGTATTGAGAAATTCAGACAGCTGCCAGGGCCATCTTGCAGGGAAGCTGTGCTCAAGTAGAAATGTAATTTAAATATTTCATTTCATTATCATAGATTACAACACTTAGTAGTAAACTCACTTCTTTGGAATCAGCACTAATCCAATCCATGAAAATTCAATTGCCCCATCAGTCCTCTTAGTCTACACGTTTTGTAGCTTAAAGCAGAGAACTTCAACTTGGCAATGCAGATTGCCTGAAAGAACACTGGACTTTTTACTTAGAAGAATCCTAATCCCAAAACTTTAGATCACAGAATTCAATTTAATTAACTAAAGAATTGTATGTATTGATGTTTTCCAGCTACATTACCAGGCATGAATGCAAGTCAAGTGACATCTTTCATTTTCTACTAATCTTTTAAACAGCCATTTATTTGTTAAGTTGCTGCAATTAACTGTTGATTTTTACCTCACCTTGGGCTTTGCTTCAGATGCTGGTATCAACATTGAAACCAATGGTGCATGCTGGTGATTAAAGCTTCCTTTTTTACTCAAAAGAAAGCTCCCTTTTCTTACTAATGATTATGAATTTTTTTAATGAAAGTACCATTTCCAGAAATACGTGTACTGTTTCTTATTAGCTAAGATTGTAGACATTATTTGAATCACAAAAATATGGAGAAATATATTATGATTTCCCTGATATGGTAAAAACCATTGTTGCTATTATTATTGTTTGTGATGAATGGATTCCAGTGGTTTTTCCATTACTCATCCTCATCTGATTTAGATATAATTTTAGCAAATTTCTTCTCGGAAATAATAATTTAACCCCAAAGGGTAATTCTGGTCAAAGGGAAATGATGTGAAGGTGATGATCTTTATATCTAGTTTCTTGTAGCTCAGACTGCATTAACGGCATACCAACAGGGCATCAATGAATTAAATGCATGCACACTATACACATACTCATGCTAACTCTCACACATAAAACCAGTGGAAAAAGACATATCTTTCGGGAATATTTTTCCTCTCTAAGCTAACTACAGGCAAATTTCTATCTTTCATTTTTAGAAGGGTTGAATGAGATACACCATCTTCTCCATTTTGGACCTTGACATTTCCATAAACCTCTTCTCATATAGGTTTGAATAGAGAACAGACTGATGGAGTCAATATTCAATCCTGAAAAGACCCTGGTGGGGGGACACAGGAGACCTCAGAATCACCACGTAGTTAAATCAGTGTGCTTATCTTTCCTACTGTGATGGATCATACCCTTTTGGTCACAGGCCCTTTTCTTTCAGCTATGGAAAGCAAATTTTATCACTTTTATTAAAGATGGATCCTGTCCACACAATCATGACATTAATATCCAAGTATAAAATGCACCTTGTCCCTCTGAGTTTGGCATCTATTCTGCTGACAGTGTTCATATTACGTTTGGAAAGGATTTGCCATTGGCATTGTTTTAACTTCTGTTTTTTAATTACTTTTATTGCCACATAATTTTGAAATTTATGGACAATGTTTAAATGAGTTATAAATGGCTGGAATTATGAAGTAATAAAAATAAATGAAAACTGCTTCCTATCTTAATGATTTTTAATGGGTTCTTAGAGGTGAAAGAAAATAAGGATGTGCCACAAGCGTTACAGCTTGGAAGGGGGTAACCTTTTTGCCATATAGTGGTATTTTACCCCAAGTGAAAATGTAGAATAGATCCTAGGAGGCTCAGGAGTCATGACACTATGTTTGACTGGTATGGTCTTCACTGAGAGGGCTTAATGTACACAGGCACTCGTACTGATGAACAACATTCTGCTGAGAGTAGACAAGAATCGATGAAGGCTAGAGGCATAGAAGTATGTGTGAATTGGTCCCCAAAGATTCATATGATGTTTCTTACTCTTGAGGACCTCATAATTTATCATGAAAAAGAAATACACATTTACAAAACCCAGAACAACATTAGTGGCACTGTCTTCTTAAGTTCTAGTGTCTTGGTAGAATAAAGTATTAAAGGGATTTAGAAACTAGAGAGATAGTTGTGGTCTAGAAAATGCTCTTAAGAAAGGTGAGCCTTGCTCTGGACTTGGAAATATTTAAGGGAAAGGAGGATGAGAGGAGATTTCAGGTAGGAAATAAACTTGGAGAGATAAGAAAAAATGTGTCATATTGAAGAATAGTGTGGAGTTTTTTTATAAGTGAAGATGTGCTTAATGAATAGCAGGAGATTAGTGCTAATAAAAATAACAATATTTACTGAATGAGTTCTATGGCTCAAAGCAATGTGTTAAGTGCATTCCATGAATTATCTCATGTGATTTTTTTTCTTACGATCATCAAATAACATATTAGCTGACTTCACATTTATACTTGAGCATCTTGGCAGTAGGAACTAATTTAAATCTGAAAACATTCATTGATTTGATTTGGGCGAATTGCTATGAGATGGCAGAAAAGGCAAGAAAGCAGCTGAGAAATTACTCTGAAAATCTGGGTGTCTATGAATTAAACCATTCATGAAAAAAGTGAATTTATCCAATTGTGTGCTGATAAATATTTAGCAATTGGCTTTCCGTGGGGGGAAAAAGTCATGATTTGAGAATTCTGCTCCTACTGGGGTGTAAATAACAATGGCTGAATTCAGGCTGCTGGTGTAAGATCAACTGGCTCATAAAATTCCCGAAAACTTAACAATTGGTTCTTGCAAGTTGGTATGAATTGGCTTCAGCATACCACTAAATTAATTCTAGACACAGATAAACTGAAGAATGATGGAGATTTTGATGGCTGGGCTATATGGAAAGAGAAGAGAATATTTCAGAAGTGGCATCCAGTTTTATAGCTTGAGGGAAAGAGATCCTGGGTGCCACTAACACATGGCGGGGCAGCACCAGCTGTGTCTAAACTCAGTATCAGTCTCATAGAGACGGTACTAGTAGCTCCTGCAGGCAAATGTTTATATGGTTTTCACTTGCTTAGAGGAGAAAGTTTTCTGCCTGGATGACTGAGGAATGAGCATGGTATTTGGGTCAATGATAGGATGGTGTGGTACAGCATTCTGTGTCCAGTAAAGTTTACCATGGAGTCATTAAAACCGAAGGCTGAGACTGACTGAGGACTGATTTTCACCAAGGATTTCTTTGAAACAGAACGTGAAAAAATCAATATTATTTATTTCTCCAGGTAGAAGATATGGCATAGAGCAGGAAAAGGGGCTTGCTTTCTATTTGTGACACTGTGAGGGTTTCAGAGACATGAAACATTTTCTGGAGACACTTAGAAATACCTGGGGAAATTGGAGAAACTCTCAACCACAATGAAGTCCTATCTCTTCAGGTATGAAGTGAAATTTGAATGTTAACCACGTAACTTTGTACCCAAAGATTTCTTAAGCCTGGAAAATGTAGATCAGGAAAAAAGGACCTGGGAAATTTAGGATGGGAGGAGATGAGCATAAAAGTAATCATATTACGTCTGAGATGGTAACCAAGAAAATGTCTTGGTATGCAGTTAAAATAAAAGCCCAGGCGAGGTGTGGTGGGTCATGCCTATAATCCCAGCACTTTGGGAGGCCGAGGTGGGGGGATCACAAGGTCAGGAGTTTGAGACCAGCCTGGCCAACATGCTGAAACTCCGTCTCTACTAAAAACACAAAATATTAGCTGGGCATGGGGGCAGGCACCTATAATCCCAGATACTCGGGAGGCTGAGGCAGGAGAATTGCTTGAACTCAGGAGGCGGAGATTAGGGTGAACAGTGATCGTGCCATTGCACTCCAGCCTGGGCGACAGAGCAAGACTGCATCTCAAATAAATAAATAAATTAAACAAACAATAAAAGCCCGAAACTCTAGTGAAAAGAGCAGAAATAAGGAGGAAAAATGGGAGTCATTAACTACAACTTTTGGCTAGGAGGGAGGATGAATAATACAAGTCAGGAAGGGTGAAGGAAGGAGATCATATTGCTTCTATTGAAGACTTCAAGGAGAGTATTACTGTAAGTGTAACCGATATATTTGCCAATACACAATCTTGCATGTGTATCATCAATAAATTCATTTTCCCCATGGTGCCTTAGCAACAACCATTTCTGTGCCATGTTTATCCATCTCTTAGTTTACAGATCTCTGGGCTTCTAAACTCCTCCTCACTTATGAATATTATCAGACTTGTGCTGGGCAGCAGATATGCCAAGCTCGCACTCTCAATAGTCCATATGTCAAAACAGAATGCCTTGCCATTCACTGTCTGAAGACTTCACAGTACATTGTGTCTTCACTGATGTTTTGTTGGCAGGTGGTTTTTGTTGTGTTTGAGCCTCAGGAATGATTTAATTCACTTATTCCCTTGAAGGGAGTCCCATTAGCATTTTTTTCCTCCTTGTCTGAGTAGAACTCAGAACAGAGAGGTTACATCTTCCTTCTTTTCTTTTCCTTTTATTAGTGGTTGAAGATCAGGGCAGAGCTCTTGCTAAATGCTCTAATCCCAAGCACTACTGGAAACCCACTTTCCTTTTTGCTTCTAGCTAGCCAAATTCCCAATGTTTGATTAGTAAATTTGACTTAAAATTTGTAATTCTTTTAGTCTTTTGCTACAAAGCAGACCGTAAGACACACACTCACATGCCCACGCATGCGCGCGCGCACGCGTGCACACACGCGCGCGCGCACACACACACACACACACACACACACACACACACAGAGTTCCAGCTGAAATGGCTAGACTCCCAAGTGTTGTATAAAGATTAGGGTGAAAAGTAGCAGTTTCAGGTTCCTGGCCCATTCACAAAGGAAAATATTATCTAGAAAATATTCTCTCTATTGCTCTTACCCCTGAAACTCATGGCCTTAGGCCGCTGAATTCAGGTTTTAAAATTTAAATTATAGAGATTGATATATACGATTTTAACCTGCAGACATTTGGTATGTAGATTTGTTACTTTAATACTTTCACACTTTATTATCTTCAATTTTAAAAAATTTTGCTTGCATTTATGTTAAACTTTATAGCTCTTGTTTAAAGAAAATACATTTTTGTTGCGCATATTGGTACTTCTTTCTAAAGATTTTAAATTCTGCTCAATTTCCCAGCTCCATTCCAAACCATGAGAATGATCTCAATTTGTACTTTATGAATTAGTGGTTCACTTCTTCCTTCTTTCAGATCTCACGCTTTTAAATTTATGATTTTTATTTTATTTTTTTTTGCTTATTTCTTTCTTTATATACTTTTTTATTTCTGAAACTGACTCTTGCTTTCTATGCTTACCTAGATCACCTGGATTTTCTTTATTTCATGTTTTTCATCTTTCCCACTCAGCTGCCTTCTTTTTTTCAGGGTATCATTGATGAAGAGTCAAACTCTATAAAATATTTGAAGAGATTTATTCTGAGTCAAATATGAATGACCATGGCCTGTGACACAGCCCTCAGGAAGTCCTGAGAATATGTGCCCAATGTGGTTGGGATACCGCTTGGTTTTATATATTTTAGGAAGGCATGAGACATCAATCAAATACATTTAAGAAATACATTGGTTTGGTTTAGGAAGACAGGACAACTCAAAGTGGGGCTGCGGGGAGGCAGGCTTCCAGGCTGTAGGTAAATTTAAGCATTTTCTGGTTGACAACTGGTTGAGTTTGCCCAAAGACCTGGGATCAATAGAAAGGAATGTTCAGGTTAAAGATAAAGGATTGTGGAGAATAAGTTTTATTGTGCAGAGGAAGTTCTTAGATAGCAGACTTTAGAGAGAGCAGGTTGTAAATTGTTTTTTATTGGGCTTAAAAGGGTGCTTGGCTCTTAGTTGATTATCTCCTAGGTCTGGGAAGGAAGGAAGGAAAACAGGAAAGAGGATTCTCTATGTAATGTGGATTTTTCTCACAAGAGATTTTGCAGGGCAATTTCAAGGTATGGCAAAGAAATATGTTTTGGGATTAAGTATTTTTTTTCCTTGTTTCATAACATTATGCCAGAGTCAGATTGAAAAGTAAGTCACAATATATAGGGTCAAATAAAATCCATCTAAGATACACACCCACATGCACACGCAAACACATACACACACACAGTTCCAGCTGAAATGGCTAGACTCACAAGTGTTGTATAAAGATTATGGTGAAAAGAATGAGAATTTATAGTTTGTAGTAGTATATGACTCCATAGACTCCTTAGGTAGGAATTTGGGTGACATAAAAAATCGGACCTTAGTCATCAGTATAAACATCCTCAGATCTTTCCCATCTGCAGAGATATCTTTTCCTGTTCATGTCAACACTTTGCATATTTGTCCATTTCTTTTTCTTTACCCTTAAGCCCAATTCTTTGTAAGAATAGTCTGCACAGCTTCATTGTCATTAGTTTTCTATTTTTCTCTAATTCTTCAATTTTTTTACAATTTGTTTTCTGTTCCCATTATATCACCAAAAAATGCCCTTTTGGAGATTATAATAAGTTTCTAGTAACCAGTCAATATCCTTGCTTGTCTTGGTTTTGTTGATTTCTAGAACTGTAGGATTTGACATTATTAGCAGTCCTAATTCCCCCTGAAATTATTTTCCCACTGTCTTCTGCAAATCAGTTCTATTTTGGCTACATTTTTACTTCTCTGATCTTGACTTCTTAGACCTCTTCCTCCAGCTCCATCATTCTGAAACTTTATTTTATTTTTAATTGAGAAATAATAATCATACTTACAGGGCACAATGTGATATTCTGATATATGCATAAATCCCTCATATTATTTCACTGGGCTCTGTTCTTTACCTCCTTTTCCCTCTCTGTTTCATTTAAACAAATGCTTCATTTAGCTAAATTAATACTTACTGAGCACTTATTGCCTGCAAATAATTGGGTGCTAAGCATGCCTTAGGGTACCTCCTCTGTGGTCCTGTTCAGAGAGATTGAAGTGTCATCTTGCTCAAAGAGACCTCTATGACCTTTGATTATATGTAAAATTTCCATCATTCTTTACAGCTTTTGGCTTAGGAATTTATGATCCTTGTTAAAATGCAAAAAATGTTCTTCAGTAGGCTTCACACATTAAGTCAACTACACCTTAAGTCAAAATAGAAAAAATAGTCAAATTATCTAACAGAACACAGACCCAGAGGTGTAAAATACAGGAAAGGTACATTTTAATGAGGTAAGCGAGAGGAATGGGGGAATATTAGGTAATATGAAGCACTCCCTGGAAAAAGTAAACCTGTGGTTTGCCCCCATGGGTTTTATACGCAAAATTTCCAAGGGCTGACTGTGGAAATGCGTAAATTAGAAAACCAGAAAATAAAATTATAAGAAAATTCCCATGACTAAATAGGCTCAGAATTTTGAAAACAAGAGTTCTTTTCAGAGTGTATATTCCTGCCACAGTTTCATTTTTTTTTTTCCTGTATACTCTCACAGTTCTCAGTAAATGAATTTGAATCACAAGAGATCAGCTTCCCAGAGGTGCTTTGTCTAATTAAGAACGATAATAGTAAAAAAAAAAAACAAAACTCCATTAAAGCCTTTACTCTGGGAAAGCCATTAGGACGCTACTAGAGTGACAGCAGGTTTTCTTCCAAGTTGAAGTGCTTCCTTTTACTCAAGTTCAATGATTATTAATGAATATTCTTTTATACCAGGTAGTCCTAGTGACATTTCCAGGGTGAACCATAAGATACCCTGTAATGATAGATGATCCTCTAGTTTAACATAGAAGGTGTTTTTGACTACTAATGAAAAAATGAAACAAATTCAGCTTCCTGGCACTTCTAATAAAATGTTACTGTTTTTACAATAGTAATGCTTTAATATTTCAATATGGTCTGAAATGTGACCTTGAAATATATTTTTAACAAACTTGTGGATCTTAAAAAATTAGAGGGCAATGGTAACAGAAACTCAGTGTTTTAGAGTATTAATTGAAAACTACCAGTTATATGATTTTTTTTTTCATTTTAAACATGTTCTGTTCATACTGTTTTTAACATAGATTCAGTGGGGATTGACTCACTTAGAAATTCTTTATTATGTGGGGTTTTCTTACTCTAATATTTATGTAGGAATTTTAAGCCTATGTATCTTGGTACTTCCCGGCTTGACTATGTGCATATGAAATTTAACAGAACCTATTATCAAAGTGACAATAATTCTATCTTCTGCTTTCTATATTTAAGGAGAATAATGCATTTAGAGAATATTAATAAGTGAACAGTGTTCCTGCACAGTCACAGGTCATTGATTATTTAAGGGCTACTTTTGTAAGTATTTTTAAAGAACAAATGTTTTAGCAATGCCACTAAAACCAGTAAGGATTAGTTTGCATATAATGCAATTTATGGCATATAGTTATCTAATGACCACAACTATTATTTGTGTACCTTTTCCATCACAACATCTTCACCCTGCCGTCCTCCAGTGCCCTGAACTTCCTAGTGTAAACTGGGTGGCCTCCCTCCTCCTGGTTTTCTCACTTTCTGTCTCAAATTTACTTTTTTTTTTTTTTTCCTAAGGGTTCTGAATCTGATTTATTAGCACAGAAATAAGGTTTAGATTATATTACAAAAAGAGCTCAAACTGTTCATATACAGCAACTGGGCTTGCTAGGGGATAGAAGAGGGAATTCTTCAGAGTACTGTACAAGGACACAAAGACTCCTCATCCTAAACAAAGCATTAAGGTACGTAGACAAGTTTCTTGCGAGACAGAGAACAGAGAACTCCGCAGTCACTATAACACATCCCTTAAGGAATAGGCATGTATTTGTAGGAAGCAAACAAAGCTTTCCATAGAGAAACCACCTTCAGGTGATGATTAAGTGCACTTGGGTTTCGTTTCTGCATCTGTCACTGGGTAAATGAAGATACCATCTTCAGGATATTCCGTGTGATCCATTTTATAATATATGATGATGCTATTGCAAGCATAGTCCTATCATTACTGAAGGCAAGTGATGTGATGCTCATGGCATACCGATGCAACTGGCACAGTTGCTTTTTGTTAAATGGATTCCAAGTATTTACAAAGCCATCAGAACCATCTATGGCAAATGTATTACGGATATTCTGGAAAGAAATGGCATTAACTGGGTAAACCTGCTCAATATTATTTTCTTTTAGTCTGTGACATTTGAAGGCATATTTCCTCTGTACCACAGGGCTTGGGCCAAGTATTCAACTGCCACTCTGCCTTCAATAGAGCTCAATACATAACCCTGCTTGTTTGGAGATGCTTGTATGCAGCAAGTCTGGTATTTCAGGCTGGACTCCCTGCTCTGCTGCACATAACCCATGTTCCATAAGCCCCACACCAACACTCTGAGGCCCAGTGTTCTCACAGTCAGCCGGTCTCCAGACACTGAGAAGGTATATGCCTTTTTAGGCTGAGAGAAGGTCCTGGCGTTACCACGATTTCTGGGATCCCACAATTTAACTGTCTGATCCCAACTTCCAGTAACCACCACATTCACTTCTGGACAGTATTCGACACATCTGATGGGGACATCATGGATCCCAACAAGATTTTCTTGATCAGTGTTCAAATCATGCATTTTCAATTGATGATCTAGTCCTCCTCTCCAGGCCTGCGCTGGATTGTAGAAGGCTCAGTCCAGGACGGCACCAGTGTGTTGGTATCTGAGCATATGGACCTGAGAGTGGGAGCCATTACCTGAGCACGTGTCCCGCACATTGTAGGGGTGTACTGACGTGTCCCAGGAGAAGACAAGCAGGAACTGGGAGGTGTTGGGGCTGAACTTCTCCGAGGAGATGACATGCTCTGGTGGCTAGGTCAGCTTGAGCTCATTAGAACGGGTCATCCCCTGTGATCTGCCCTGCCAGCTGATGGCCCGGGAAGTCCCTGGAGAGTCTGCTCCCGCAAGCAGTTCCCTCACCTCACTCGTGTTGTTTTCATCGTCGTTGTCGCCTCCCCAATTCCGCCTCCCCACTCCGCCTCCCCCTTCCGCCGTCAAAAGATAGGTTAACAAGAGTAAAGCATAACAAATTTGTTTATTCAAAGTTTTACATGACAGAGGAGTCTCCAGAAATGAAGACCCAAAGCCCCAGGGAACACTATTTTTATACTTGGGTTCTACAGCCATGTAGAAATGGGATTGGACAGAAGGAGTAGGATCTAATAGTAGTAGACTGAGTGGGGAGACCCAGCAAGGCCTGTCCAGATTCTTTTTGGTCTGTGTGTGTGGCATTTCTTCCTCCTGGCTGTGAGTCTATGAAGGTCTTCAAGAGAGAAATATGGGAGAAGGAAGAGAGTGACCGTTTTAGGTTTTATGACTTTCTTTGGGGAAGAAGGGTTCTAGTTTCTATGATCTGCTATGGGGAAGAAGAATTCTGGTTTCTGAGGCTCAGCTCAGGGGCGAATGAGGCAGGAGACAAGAGGGCAGGAGAAGGTCATAGATCTTGCTTCTGAGGTCTTCTAGTCTTAATTCAAAGTACTTAGCATGCCAGGGTGCTATGCTTTGGGGTATTGTTTTCTTGGCCCCGATACCATTACCACTGTCAAAATAACGAACAGTGCTGCTCTCAAAAGCTTCTCTCATGCTCCTTTGCAATTTAACTCTTTCTCATGCCTCCTGGTCACTTCTTCCATCCCTCCACACAACCAACCAGTCACTGATATTTGAAAAGCTAAGAATTGGGCCAGGCGCGGTGGCTCATGTCTATAATCCCAGCACTTTGGGAGGTCAAGGCAGGTGAATCACTTGAGGTCAGGAGTTCGAGACCAGCCTGGCCAACATGGTGAAACCCCATCTCTACTAAAAATACAAAATTAGCCGGACATGATGGTGCACCCCTGTAATCCCAGCTATTTGGGAGGCTGAGGCAGGAGACTCACTTGAACCTGGGAGGTAGAGGTTGTAGTGAGCCAAGATGCCATTGCACTCCAGCCTGAGCAACTAGAATGAAACTTCATCTCAAAAACAAAAACAAAAACAAAAAACAAAACAAAAACAAAAGCAAAAAACTAACAATTTTAAAAAAAGGGGTTATCCTTTGTGGTGAATGGCCTTAATAAACCCATGAGATTGCAACAAGTGTGGTATTTAGAATTCAATTATTTGTCCCTCTAACTTGTTCTGTTACATACTTGAAATTGATTAGACACAGGTCTGCTGCAAAACGAGAGGGGTATTTTGAGTAGCACGGTAAATGGTCTGATTTATATAACGATGGCAACTTCAACAGTTTTGTGGTGAAAAAAAAATCAGAAACAAATTCTGTGCATGCAGAAACCTGGAGTGGCAGCTTCCGAACCTTTTGAAACCCTGAAATTTACATTGTGGCTTTAACTGTAGTTTGCAACTCTAGCTACACATTAGAATCACTTGGGGAGCCTTAAAAATGTTGATGCCTGGGTCCCATCTTGGCTGAGTTAAATCAGAATCTCTGGCAGGGGGTTGAGTCTCCAGGATGATTATTATTTAAAAGCTCCCAGGTGATTCTAACATGTAGCGAGCTTTGAGCATCATTGCTCATAATTGTACTCATAATTAAGTGTTCTTTTTGGACAGCCAGTTTCAGATGTTATTTTCTTAAGGATTTTACCCAGAATTGATCATTCTGCATCACCATTTCCTCTCAGAAGGTTGGCTTGCTATGGTAAAGTGGTATTTCAACATAGAAAAGTAAATGATTACTGTTTACAGAGAGGAAGATGTGATTTATCTTCCTCTCTTGAATAATTTGCATATTTGAATCAAAGTGCACTGTGCTTTTTTATCACCTTTACCATTTTCTATCTTAATGTGCATGGGAGGCCACAGAAAAAGCTATGATGTTTAAGTATTGACCTTTCCCATCCCTTCTTAGTTCTACTCCCTCTCCAGTGTTTCCTGCTTCTTGGTGTGCCTTGTAGGTCCTTCATTCTGCACCATCCCTGGGGCTTCCCTCTTTACTCTCAGGATTATCCTGAACTCTACAGTCCAGGGAAATGCCCCTGTCCTTCTTATTTTTAATCTCTACTTATTTTTAATCTCTATTTTAATTATCCTGACATCTGTGGTCCTGGGAAATGCCCTTGTCCTTCTTATTTTTAATCTCTACTTGAAGTCTTTTCTAATACATGTGTTTATGTCAATGTCTGCCAATGTTTGTGCTGTTTCACGTAAGCTATATTATGCTAACTTCAGCCATTTGCTGCTGATGCTATGACCTAAAGGACTAACTGTATAGTGGAATGTTTCTCTGTTTGTTTTAACCCCATGGGAGAAAAATTTGAAGACAGGTATGTCAGCCTATGGCATCCATAACACACTATAGACACAACACTTCCTTGTGCTTCTGCAAAGGAACAGCTTTGTTGGTAGAATCACCTCTTCAGCCTGTGTAGGGAACATTGGTTTGTCTACCTCAGAAAACTAAAGCCTGGGGGTGATAAGTGATAGGGAAACAGGTGCTTCACTTTGAATTAGTAGTACAATGTTGTTTTTCAAAGTCTTCTGTGACAGTTACACAACCAGAAAACATTATAGCTCAATGACCTTTCAATGCAAACTTCCAGTGGTGAGGCAGCTGAGTGTTTTAGCAGATTGAACTCTAAAGATGTAGGAATCGATTTTTCTCAAAAGTATATCAGAGCTTTGGTCCCACTCCATTCCTACTTGGGTTCAGATATTTGTTAAATGCAGGGATATGTGGAGAAATATACATATTACTACTGGGGATCATTTGCAATGGATTAGTTCAGAAGGATTTTTTTCATTGGCCATATTACATATTTACTTCTAAAAGTCAAAATTGCATTTAAAGTGATCCAGTGAATGATGACTGCAATATTTCTGTGTTTGTGAATCACAAGTTAGTCTTTTATATTTGCTTTGTTTCTTTTAGAAGAGTTTTATTAGCACATATAAAAGTAGCTAAGAGGTAAAACACTTTCCTTTTGTTTATATGTAACTTGGGGAAACATTTTACTGCTGGCGATAAATTGAAAAGCTGTGGTAACCGTGATTAAGTCAGTCCAACATGGAAACATTTATTGGGAACCTGCTATATACACAGCACTCTGATAGGGATGGGGGATATAATATATTACAGATAATTGGGATAATCAAGCAACTTAAAATGTATGGGGGAAAACGTGGCACAACTGTGAATGGCGCAAACATCTGTTACAGTAGTGGAGTGAGTATCTTTTTGATATATTTAGCATCAGTAAAATTTCCACAAATTCAAGCATCTGAGGAAGCAAAATGCTTAATTTGTCAACAGGAATAAAAACAAGATAAAGATGATCTAAAAGCTTAGACACCTAGGCGAATTGATAACTACAGATGAGCAATGCCTTCAACTTTTAAGTTTCCTGGCAGCTAAAGGCCTCAGTTTTTATTTCTGACAAAAGAAAAGACACAATTTATCTGCAGAGACAAAGATATTTTTATGACACTGCATTCAAACAGGAATATATCTGAAAGGTCTCTGTATAGTGAATATCATATTGGATAATAAAATCAACTACAGTTTTACAACAGGAAAAGTAAATCCACAGAGGTGATTCCAGGTATGACCATTTGTGAGACAAAGAGCATTGCTTGAACTAAAGGAGAGATTTATATGATAAACAATAAAACATGAAACTAATGTGAAAATTTCCCTTCCTTTCTCTTTCTAAACCCCAGTTCTACTTCTCATGAGTAATTATTTTTAACCCATTGCATTCAGACTTCTGGCAGTTACCCTAAAAACACCAAGTACTTTTCCCATACAGCTGTTTCTTCATCCAGCAATTGGGATAAAATCCAGTATCTCCTCACTGTGACAGAGAAGTTAGACTAAACTTTCTTCTCCTTTCCACATCTTCTCCCAGTGTTTGTTAGGAAACACAGATAGCCCTCCAAATACCAGGTAAATCTATGATGAACTAGATATGACAAATAGTGCTGTCACGTTCTATTACTTGAGGACTTGTTATTATTTATCTTGAGAACATGTGGGTTATATCTTTGGCGTATTAAAGGATGTAATTTATTTCTGTCTTTCCAATCTCTTAGTGGATTATATTCTGATTTTCTGCTTATTTAACAGTAAAACTATTTTCCTTCTAATTTTGTGGAGAGATTTTCTGTATCGATAAGAGCTTTTTGTTTTTATAGTTCCCCAGCATATACCTTTTTTCTGGGAACCGCTCTGCTTGTTCTTTCTATGGTATTTAATTTTCTCTTCTTGATTTTTCTTCACTGTTCCTTTTTTGCTACTCATTCTTATTTTTTAATGAAGAATTATACTTAGTAATAAAGCTACTTGGCATGGATTGTGCAACTGTGTTAACACACTGCATCTCCCTGGAATAAAAGAGTTGACCACGGTCTTGGATAAGTGTGTGGATGTGTCATTTGAGGGTATAAAGGGTAGGCTGAATACATCTTGAAAGCTAAACCTTTATGTTTGGTTATTCATAGCATAATCTTGGATTCTCCTTGGGCCTCCCATTATTTTATGAAGTACTCTCCTGGTTTTGTCCAGAAGAGCACTTCATGAAGTAAGTGGTAGGAAGTCTATGCCTTGCTCTGCATACTGAGGGGCAAATTGGTCTTCGATAATTCCTTAATTGAATCATTGGAATTTCTGACCCCTTCCCACTACTATTCTCCGGAATTACCTTTTTCAAATTTCGAACTTCAGGAGTCATCTGGACAAACAGTCTGCTTCTGCTCAGGGTGTTGTCAAAGACAAAAGAAGAAATTGGCAGGCAAGAGTTTTCTTCCGGGTTTGAAGTTCTTTTTCAGGTAAACCGGTTTGCTGCGTTTATTTTTTTCTAACTTCTTTATCTTTTTCAACTTCTAATGCAGAAGGAAAAGAAAAACTTTTTTTTTCTATCTATGAACATTTTTTCTCTTTCATTCTTGTGAATTTTACAAAGCTTCCTCTGATTAGGGAGGAAAAAAATGTGAAGTTTTTTTTTTCTTCAAATACACTGACACCAGAAAAACTAAAAATATATTCAACAAGATACGTCTGCTTGAAATTCACTGGAACATATACTGTAGGTGACAAAAGTGTCTGTCTTCCATTTTTCATATCCCAAGCATACGCCAGGCCATATTAAGTCATGATGACGTGTAGTTCATTATTATAGAGAAGTAAGAATTTTATAGCTCATCCAATGAATTCATGCTGAGATCAGAGTTCTAGAGTATCATTTGACCATTTATATAAAGAAACTGGCAGTTTTAATTTTTTAATAAAGGTTATAAAGTAGGAGCTCTGTCTACTTTACTTTCAAGCAGTATTTTAAAAATTTGACAAACTAATTTAGATTAGTTATTTTGGTTTGTTCTTTAACAAATAAATGAATTTCCTACAGTGTCAGAAAGTCATATATATTGACAAGGTTTTCATTTGCCTTTCTTTCTTTCCTAGAAAGAAGGATGTTTTGCTCAAATCTACCTTCTACTTTTCACTTTATCCACAAATGCCCAGACGTTTACATTCTCAAGGAGCTCAACTGATGTTAGAAGTACAAACAGTGAATAGCTATTTTATCTTTTCTGCGTAAACTTAAAAGGCCAACATGGTGATAGAAAAGCGGTAAACTTTATTCTTATAATTGATCCTCATAGTTAAGGTCTCTTTGGTGATGCTATTCTCTAAGCAAAGCTTTTTGGAAAAAAAGTGAAATGTTAAAGAACTGGTGAACTTTCAGGGCAAGATAAATTTTCAATCTAAAACTTACAAGCCCAAGCACAAGAATTTGTCTGCCAGCCTTGGGCTATGGAATGTCCTTTTTTATTTTTTATTTTTTCAACTGGGGACAACCATTGAATTAGCCTTCTTTTATGTTCTATAGGTTTAAAGCTCTTTTATTTCAAAAGGCCTTTGGCATGGTACACTGGTTTTATGTTTGATTTTTATTACTGATTTTAATTGCTTCTGCAGTTGTGTATATTTTTAGTACTCTAAGTATATTGTTCCTTGTAAAATACCTGGAGTATTTTCTAAGAAGCAGAATATTTTATGAATCATTTTTTTTGTATAATTAAATAATACATAATGTTTATGATACTGGCTTGAATTCTTAAAAATTTTAGAGGAAATGCAATGTGTAGCTCATAGATTTGAGAAAAAAATACTTAAATAACAAATTCTTTCCTCAGATATTCCCTTCCACAGATTTAATGTAAATAAAATAAAATAGAATCATGTTTTATAAACTACATTTACTATTTCTAGTTGCCTACTGGTGACATCTTGATTTTTCATTTTAAAAATGGTTTAGCTCTGTTCTTTATGGTGAGTCAGACATTACAGCTACCTTTATGTGTGTAGCATATAAATGAAAACTTAAAATTCCCTGTGGAGTAGAAAATTAGCAAAGAACTTTTAAGTGCACCTGATCAAAGTAAAAAAGTATGCCAATTATTTACAGTGGGATGTTAGAAACACAAATTTGCAGTGGTGGTTGTTATAAGTGTTGCTGAAATGAATTTTACTAGGCAGACATCCATTTTCCAATATGGAAATAGCCCTACAATTTTAGAAATTTTGTTTGAAACTATGTTTGGATATAACCATAGCCAAATATGATATAATTGTAGGAGTTTTCTATCAGATTGATATTCTTCATTAGGGTTACTTTGTAAGTATTATGATGCAGTATTGTCAATGCTCCCAGACTATATAAAAAATCTAGTGAATCAAGCTGCCTGTCACCCCAGTTCTCTTGTATTTATTGAAGAGTTCATATAAAAGCTCAACTATGTACCAGTTTTAAATCTGAATGGCCTCCTCTACTCACAGGCTTAATGCTGCCTAATTTCCTTTATAATATAAAATTATAATTTCTTTTGTTGTGTGGACAATAATCTTCCCCATTTTTTTGGAATGGGGGCTAAGGGTGCAATGGGAGAGAGATTAAGAAAGAAACAGACAGCTTGTTTGAGCGAGTTTGGGGGCTTTGGGAAAAATTTCTAAGATAGGAGTCCCTGAGCCTTATCTTCAGTTAGATGTCACTGGTTATTTTAATGTTATTTTTAATGCATTGAGTAGTTTGTGTTGAGAAGTATAATATTGAGTTGAGAGGGAATAGCAGATAGTTCTGCCTAAGTTGATATCCATGTATTCTGTCTGTATTACTGGGAATATTGTTATAATTATGAAGCTTATTTTACATAAATGAATTTCACAAGTCAGAAGTGCACAAAATTAAGAGTACTTATACTTCAATAGAAAACTAGACAGGACAGCCAATCCTTGTCCCTGGAGTTTTAGGTATTACATTAGGATTAATTTTTCTATATTACTATCAAGAACAAATTGCAAACTGGTTCCAAATTTGCAGAGTATATTTGTGTGACATATGTATATTCACTTAACACTAAAATGTAATGGGGAGCATTTGCATATTTTTCATTAGCTAAAGTTCTTGTATTTCTCCAAGGCTGTCTTACTAAAATGTATAGTCTGTCTATTCTCCCATTTTCAGCAATGTTGAATAATGGATTTTGAGAAATGTTTCTACCATTACTTATTTGTATGATTATTTGGATTGTCGTGACATTTGTTATAAAACCTTTCAATCTCAAACTCAAGACAATTTCCTAGAAAACATTTTTTTTTTTTAGCTTCTGCAATATTCAATTCATTACATGATATATTCCTTCGTGAACTTCTCTCTGCTTCTGACTTCCACAAGGATGTACCTCACTGCTGCTTCTCCTCCTCTGGCTATTCCTTTTTTAATAAAAATTCTTCAGTGGTTCTCCTTTCCTCTCCAAACCCCAAGACTCAGCTCTTACTTCTCTGATTCCCCCTCACCACGTTTAGGTCAGAGATCTCCTCAACTCGGGAAGTTAATAACCATCACTGCAGCCCTAAATGTAACCACTTCTTGAACTGATCCCACCTCTCTAAGAGGTGTTGAAACCAACACATTTGTTCATGACTCCCTTCACGCCCCCCAAAACTTTTTCCTTTATTTTTCTTTTCTCGTTAATGGTGTTTTCACTCTTATGGCTCCCGCATTTGAAATTCTGGATCATCATTACCCTTCCTTAATTTTGAGACCACATGTTTAGTAATGAAGTTTAGTTATCATTACCAGGTTATGCCTCCCTGATGAAATTATTCCTTTTTTTCCCTTCCTTCTACCCCTCTTTCTTCATTTTGCATGTTACACACACACACACACACACACACACACACACACACAACCAAAGAAGCAAGCAACCAATCAACTTTGTGCATGTCACTCACAAAAATCTTAATTGACACTTGAATGTTATTTGGTGACTTACTCACCCCCTACTGCCTACCCCCAAGTCACACACATCATCAGTAGATTCCCATTTGGAATATAAAAATAGGGGAAATCCTGAATCTAATTCAAAAATTAGTGAAAGATTTCATTAGATACCAGAAAAATTCAAGAAATTGTTGCTATTTAGCTTAATTGATCAAAACTTTGGGCAAACCATAGGATTGGTTACAACCTTCTATATCGAGATAATGCTGCAATGCTAGGAATTCTGTGCAGGAGATTCTTGATTCACAGATGCCTTCTAATTTTAGGGCTTAGAGTTGGAGCAAGGTCCAGCTGAAGAGCCATTGAAGACCACACCACTTGACATTTCATTTGTGGTGACTCAGTAGTAAGAAAAAGAAGCCAGAGTGGGAGATTGCAGGGCTCATAAGGTAGCTACCCTGAGCAGGAAACTAGCAGTGCAATGGGGTTTTCATGATTCAGCATCAGCAGAGTCACTCTTCTCACTAATTGAGATGATGGCAGTGACTCATATTTCAAAGAAAAATATGGTTGCATTCTGGAAAAACATGATAATAGTAAATAGAAAATGCACACCACTTCATTTTTAATCTATTCAAGGGCTTTGGCAGCTGACTTAATCCATATATATCTGGACCGTTTCATTTTTATAAATCTCTATGAAATAACAGTTTATTTTCAGAAGGCTCTTCAGGAAATTCTGAAAATTAGCTTCCAGATATGTGTTACACTAAGGCCTGTTATAGAGTAGAAAGTGG
The DNA here is from genome assembly GCF_000951045.1 of Mandrillus leucophaeus. Taxonomy (NCBI): domain Eukaryota; kingdom Metazoa; phylum Chordata; class Mammalia; order Primates; family Cercopithecidae; genus Mandrillus; species Mandrillus leucophaeus. Next base: position 1,361,063 of record NW_012103120.1, on the reverse strand, counting down.
TTGGACTTGGGAATCAGACATGGATTCAAATTCTGCTTCTGCCACTCAACTTCTCTCATCCTGCAATCCTAACTTTTTAAATGGGAACAAGAATTCCTACCTCTAGGAGTGTTGTGAGTTTAATTAAAATAATTATGAAAGAACTTGTCATTTGTTGGTTATTTCCACCATCTTTACCTCACATTTTCCAGAGGAATTTCTTATAATATTTTAGCAATAGCTATTTACATATTGTAAGTGTACCTCTTTTTCCTAATTAACAGGATTATAATTATTCCCTTTATAAAACAATTTAAAGTGTAGTCTTAAATTTTAACCTCCTGAAGGCACTGGAATGTTGGTTACTTAACAAAGAAGCAAGAAGCAGAAAACACCTAACTTTAGTTGAGTCATTGACAATAGTAAATCAGATAATGAAAATAAAATATGCCAATGATAATTCAGATCTGTGAAAGTGTATGTTTTTACTTATAAATGTTCAGTTGACATGAAATTTTTAGGAATTCATATGGCTTAAAGTGAGGTGATTCTATGGCAGAAATTCAAGCATGATTAACTTTCATGAGTCCTCTGAAAACTTTATTAGAATCTGCTAATTGGCCATTGTTAAAATTATGACACTTATCAACTAATCATCAGTAAATGTTCTTATGCCATCTATATTCTTTAGACCTCAGACCATCTGGCTCTGAGATCTGCCATCATAAAATGCCTGAAAAGTTTTATGAACCTTAGTTGTAAATAGTAAAATTTTTGGTTAAAGAAAGGAGTGGATTCCAATTTGAATAACCTTATAAAAAAGAAAATGCTTGGGATTATCATTTTTACTATTGGTTGAATAAGTAGATGGAATTGATTATATGGTTCTATGGAAGATAAATTCAAAATATTCCTGGAAATAAGTATATGTCCCTGAGTGACTTATTCTTCATGTACTGCCAGTTTAAAATTAAGACAAACAGAAATCTCTGAAATGTTTTATTATTTTGATTGCACTCAAATCTTGTGTGCATTGCGCTGATAGTCAATTCAGTCAAAACTAGGAGATTTTGTGTTCTCATTTTCACTTTCTTCATTTTCTGTCTAAATGATATGGAAGAGGGGAACAAAGGTTATTAATAGTAGATACATCATGAAAATGTAAGTCCAAGATTTCTTTGAGAAAATAATTGAAACACTAGGCAAAAGAGAGTGGAGGCTGAGTTCCACAGTAAATTTATAAAAATTGACAAATATCAATGCCAAGAAGAGAATAGCAAAGGATTTTTTTTTTTTTTTTGGAAAAGTGGAAACTAGGGAACTGGCAAGTAAAAGAAAGTTCAAACCTTATCCTTCCTTAAATGAGGAACTCAGTTAAAAAAAATCAATTTTAGGTCCTGACGTTTGTGAAATAAGTACAATGTTCATCCATGTATTCATTTATTCATTCATTAAAACCTTTTGAAGATAATATTATGAAATAAGACTATCCCAGATTTCCTAAATGCTTACACTTCTTCCCAGAGTCAAAAAGGTTGTTCCTTTATATTCAAAGTCATAAATGCTAAAATAGCAAAAAAGTTAGAATACACTTTTAACTAAAATATATGTATATTTATATTTATATATATTTATATTTATATGTTTATTTATACTCAAGGCAATCAGCTATGGAAACCATTAGTTATATCTATTTATGAATCCAAGAAGTAACTGACAGGCTTCTTCAGTAATATATCAGACTAAATTGACTGTATCTGTTTTTGTCATCAAATACATTTGGATAAAATATAAACACATAGCAAATACATAAATGGGTTTGAAATTAAATGAAGAAAAAAACCCTCAAGCCAGAACTGAATAGAGAAAAGTCAGTGGACTTTAACATTCTTAGGCTTGTGGATTCTTTTCATGTATTTAATCATTGAACCATCTTTCTGAGGCATGTGTATGTTACCATCTTTCTGAGGCATGTGTATGTTTGGGGGAGCTATGTTTTTGAGTTGGGGAGGAAAGTCTCAGCTTTAGGCACTGTGTAAATGAGGCACATGGAACTGAACATCTTTTATAAAACTTGGAGTCATAAGTGATAAGGTCATATGTGAAATAAAGACAAGGAAAGGTTGACTTCCACGCAGGCCTGGGAAGAGCAAAGAAGTTTGTCATTGTAGACATCAAAGTGGAAAGAAGCTACCTGTTACATCCTTTGCAGGGACCTGGATAAAGCAGGAGACCATCATCCTTAGCAAACTAACACACAAACAGAAAACCAAATGCCATATGTTCTCACTTATAAATGGGAGCTAAATGATAACACACAGACACACAGAGGGGAACAACACACACTGGGGCCTTTTGTAAGGTGGAGGCTGGGAGGAGGGAGAGTATCAGGAAAAATAACTGAGTACTGGGCTTAATACCTGGGTAATGAAATACTCTGTACAGCAAACCCCCATGACACAAGTTTACCTATGTAACAAACCTGCACATGTACCCCTGAGCTTAAAAGTTAAAAAAAAGAGCTACCTGTGAGAGGTGAGAAACACCACGAAACCTTTTCCAGGTTGGGTCTGTATTCCTGTATTCATGGTAATTGCAGTGCATGGAGATACCCAAGTTGGAATTCTTGAGACTCTTGGGTCCTCCAGCAAAAGCAATCCTAAAGCCACATTGCAGGGATATTTTCTCAACCCAGGGCATGTAGAAATCCCAAAGAAGTAAACTCTGCTGAAGAGAAGTCTACTAAGATAACAAACCACATGAGAGAAAAAAATGCCATTAGAGGAATCATCAGATGCAACATGTTGAAGAATGTATACCCCCTGGGCTGGAGATTGCAGAACAGACTGAAGACACTTCAGTGCAAATCAAAAGATGAAAGACAAGCTAGAAATGAGAAAGATAAATTAAAATACTTTGGGAAAAAAAGGAAGATATGAAAGAACCATGTAGAAATGTAAAAAATGAAAAACAATCTTTGACATTAAAAAGAAACTCAATGGAAAGGTTAAATATAAGACTAGATTCATCTGAAGAAAGAGTGAATGAGATTGCAGATCTAAGAAGATCATGCATAATGTGGTACAAAGAATTAAAGAGAGAAAACACAAAACAGAAGTTTGAGATGTGAGCAGCAGAAAGGGAAGATCCAACATAATTGTAATATGAATTTCAGGAAGAAAAGATAGAGAAAATGAGGGGGGGAGTTATATGACAATATAATAGGAAAAAATTATTAGAATTTTTTAAAAAACATAATTCCTAAGCAGGTTTAAACATGTTAAGTAAAAACAAATTTTCCCTAGAAACATAGTAAGATTGTAGTCCAGAAAAAAACCCAGTCACATTTTAAAAGCTTTCTACTGGGATGGAAAAATACATGTGAAGATTGCCTACAGAGGAACAGCAATCAGACTTTTGACAGGCTCTTATCTGTGTCGTCTTCTATTAGAAAGCAATGGAATTATACTTTCAAAAATCTTTTAAAAAAGCCCTGTCAACTCATCTTTTGTATTCAAACAAACAATTACAGAGTAATAAGGGAACAATGACTTTTATGCATAAACAAAGACTAAGAGTTTACAATTCACATATTTTCCAAAACAAAAGCTATTTTAAGATGCGTTCAACCAAAAGAAAAACCCAGAAAGATGAGTAGGATGCAAAATCAATGCTGACAAATAAATTGGTAAATGTATTGTATTGTTAAGGTTAAAATACATATTGGCAGTGAAAAAAAGGTAATTTGGAAAACATTAAAGGGGAACCAGAAAATCAAACTGCAAAAGCATGAGAAATGATACAGGAGAGATTGAATTGAAAGTAGCATATCCTAAATTTCTGTAATTGCTTTCAAGGTGGATAGATTAAAGAATAACTTTGTTGAATGTCTGCAATAGTTAAAAAATGGAAATAATCTTTCATGAATAGGTTAAAAAGCATTGTATGTTTATGTAATTAATATATAGCCATTAAAACAAAAAAAAACCATAAATAATAATCTCCAAACCTAATATTGAGTAAAAAGCAGTTGCAAAGTATACGTAATGCCTTAGGTAAACTTTTAAAATAACACTAAGTCATATGTTATCTATTCTATGTATTTTAAATGTATAAATTGTACTAATATAGTGACAGAAGAAACACTAAATTCATTATGATAGTTGCCTATGGAGAGGAGGGAGGTGAATAGGCAAGTATTGGAGTTGACTGCACCTTTATCTGCAACATACACTTTTATATATAGAAAAATAACCTGAGCATGAGAAGGGCTAACATTAAACCAAGAGATTAATTTAGACTGACCTTTGTTTTTGATAAAAATACAGTCATCAGTGACTTGGCTTTGAAAACTTACAGCTGCTCCTTTGTTGTTGTCCTTGTTGTTTTGTTTGTTTGGGAGAAAAACAAATGTAGGCAGCTTATCTAGTTTGGAAAACTTGCTTCCAGAATCAGTCCTCCACAGCACAGCAGGAGCAGAACAGTGGGAAAAGACAAAACATTCTTGATAAAGTTGATGCATTGGAGACTTAAACTGGTGCAATTAAAAGAGGCCTTGATAAGATTTGATATTACACAGTGATACCTCAGTGTGTGCTAAGATTTCCAAATTTATACTTGCAGATAAAAGGATGCAAAGTGATGTGCAACTTGGGATTCTAAAATGTTTCAAGATCGGTGGTTGCTTCAAATGAGTGGTGTATTTTATTCTGTTTTCTCTTCAGGGGAAAATAGAGAAACTACCTAAAAGTAAATGTAATATTGTTTTTGTTCAAATCCTAGACAAACAATGTATCTGTAATTTATTGATACCATAAGCTTTTTCTTAGCAAATCAACTTTCAGAACCTAAACATTACATATGCACTTGATGAGTTGAATAATAATTTATTTGTAGCATGTAGTGCTAAGATAATAGATTTTTTCTTTTTTGGGGAAAAGTATGTTTGACAGACATAAAATAGATGAATTCAGTGTATCATCTGTATGAGATATGCAGTTGACCAAACATTTATCAGAAAGAATGCTGGCATGTGTTCTGCTATTTCACAGAATTATTGAAGGAGTCATATTTAATGATGCTTTTTGGGAAAGTAGTATTTCTATTACCCATTTTTATCAAAATGACGTCAAGTGACTCAGAATGTCTCTGCACAGCCACTGCTTTAGTTAGATACTCCTAATTTAAAACTGATTAGAATTTGAATACAAATTTGTTACAATAAAGGTAATTTTAATCAATGCCCATCCTTAAAAATTCACCTAAAAAAACCTCCCAAATAAAAACAGAAAACTGAAAGCAAAATACATGAAGCAGGGAGAGGGGGGAGGCTTATATATTTCAACAAAGAAAACAGTTACATTTCTGGTCCACAGTCGATTAAGTTTGCCTTCAAATTCTGAAAATTTGGGGCCAAAGTAGACATAAATCTGAGAGCATAACAAACTTCTTTAGACCTCACACCCAAAGCAGCTGTCTTTAAAAATCGGTCGCCGAGAGCTGAAGGGTGTATCTTAAACATTGTGACTTCCATGCATTCAGGACTTTGCATGACCTGTCCGTCCTGTTCGGGAGGCTCCTCTCACAGATAATTGTAGGAATGACACACTTTTAAAATAGTTCCACTTTGACATCATCTCCATTGAGGCTTTCTCTGGCCATTCTTACTACAGAAGCACATCATCCCATTTCCATCTTTCTCTAACTTGAAATCCTATTTTGTTTCTCCTTGATATTTGTCATTTTTGTAGCATTTGAGGTCTGCTTCTCAGTGAAATCCATGCCTTCTGGAGGATTACTGGTGAATAAATATTAAGCATGACTATTAAAATAATTTATCTTTTACTATCAAAGAGAGGAAAAGGTATATCTTATTTATTCATTTGTTAATGTGTTTTTTTTTTTTTTTTTTTTTTTTTTTTTTGTCCCTGGCTTTTACTGGAATTTAATTCTGAAGCAGTCAGGAACATTTGTATCCCCCAAACCTAGAAGATTGCCTGACATATAACCAATAAAATAATTTTGAATAAATAAATGAATTAATGATGAAAAGCTCATAAATTAAGGGTAAGATAAGTAGTGGGATAAATAAAGGATGTTTGTCATTTCTGGTTGTACTTATTTTGATCTCTCTTCTTATTAATCTAAGGGTCTATCAAACTCATTTAATCTTGTGAAGAACCAGCTTGGTTTTGTTGGTCTTTTGAACGTTCGCCTCTCAATTTTGTTCAATTCAGCTGTGCTTTTGATTATTTCTTTTCTTCTGCTAGCTTTCAAGTTGGTTTGCTCTTGTTTTACTAGCTCCTCTAGGTGTGGCATTAGATTGTTAATTTGAGATCCTCCTAACTTCTTGATGCAGTCATCTAATGCTTTAAAATTTCCTCTTAACATTGCTTTAACTGTGTCGCAAAGATTCTGGTGTGTCCTGTCTCTGTTTTCATTAGTTTCAAAGAATATTTTGATTTCTGCCTTAATTTTGTTTTTTGCCTAAAAGTCATTCAGGAGCAGGTTGTTTAACCGACCCCACAGAAATACAAAAACATCCTCAGATTATTGTGAACACCCTATGCACACGAACTACAAAATCTAGAAGAAATGGATACATTCCTGGAAACACAAAGCCTACCAAGATTGAACCCAGAAGAAATTGAAATCCTGAACAGGCCAATAATAAGTTCTGAAATTGAATTAGTAATAAAAACCCTACCAACCAAAAATAAAAAAAAAGCCCTGGACTAGATGGATTCATAGCCACATTCTACCAGATGTACAAAGAGCTAGTACTAATTCTACTGAAATTATTTCAAAAAAATTGAGGAGGAAGTACTCCTCTCTAATTCACTCTATGAAGTCAGTATCATCCTGATACCAAAACCTGACAGACAATAAAAAAAGAAAACTTCAGGCCCGTATCCCTGATGAACGTAGACACAAAAATCCTCGATAAAATACTAACAAATCGAATTCAACAGCACATCAAAAAGTCAGCTCACCATGATCAAGTAGGCTTGGGATGTAAGGTTGGTTTAACATATGCAAATCAATAAATGTGATTCACCAGAAAAACATAAAAACAAAACCACATGATAATCTGAACAGACACAGAAAAGGCTTTCAAAATTGTTTAACTTTCAATGTAGTATAGCTCTATAAATGACAAATCAAAATAAAGTACCCAGAAAGAGAAAAAGCAGTGTTGTAAGAACTGGTGATGAAATATAGATGTTGAGAATAACATCATTTTCAAAAATTATGAAAAATGGGAACTAGAAGATTTAAGTGTGTAAATGTTCTAATTTTTAAATAGCGTTAGTAGACACTATAGTTAAAAACAAAAATATGATGACTCCAAACTCTGAATTATTTTCATAATCATGTTTCTTCTTTAGAAAGATTTTTGAGGCTTTATTATCTTGTGTGATGAAGAAACATTTATCTGAAGTTCAACAATTCTACTTTTATGTACTTTTTATCCTTAATATTAAAGAAAACTATATTTAATATTTTTCTTTGGAAGGGCATGTGTGACATACACCGGTTTTTCTTCATTTTAATCTTTAATATCTTTGAATCTGTGTATATGCATAGATTCAAGAGATATAAAGAATTATGCTAACAGTGATGGCTTCTGTTCAGTAAATAGTGTTTTGTTTTACTTTTTGGTTTGATTTCTTTAGTATATCTGTTTTATATAACAGGTTAATACACTTACAAAAACTAAAAGTTGACTTCTAAATACTCTTGTGGAATCACTTTTCTTTTTTCCATATTTTTCAATTAGATCATGATTGTTTATTTAGTCATTAACATTGCTCATGATTGCTCAAATCCATAGCATTGCTAGTTTTTTCTTTTTTCTTTTTTAATTTTAAGTTCTGTGTCATACGTGCAGGTTTGTTACATAGGTAAACTTATGTCATGGTGGTTTGCTGCACCTATCAACCCATCACCTACGTATTAAATCCAGCCTTATCAGCTACCCTTCCTGATGCTCTTACCCACTATCCTCCCGCAACAGGCTTCAGTGCGTGTTGTTCCTCTCCCTGTGTTTGTGTGTTCTCACTGTTCAGCTCTGACTTATAAGTGAGAACATAAGGTGTTTGTTTTTCTATTCCTGTTTTAGTTTGCTGAGGATAACAGCTTCTAGCTCCATCTATGTCACTGCAAAGGACATGAGCTCATTCCTTTTTATGGCTGCATAGTATTCCATGGTATATATGTACCACATTTTCTTTACCCAGTCCATCATTGATGGACATTTGGGTTGACTCCATGTCTTTGCCCTTTGCCCTTGTGAATAGTGCTGCAATGAACATACATGTGCATGTATCTTTATAATATAATGATTTATATTCCTTTGGGTATATAACCAGTAGTGGGATTGCTGGGTCAAGTGGTATTTCTGGTTCTGAATCTTTGAGTAATCACCACACTGTCTTCCACAATGGTTGAACTAATTTGCATTCCCACCAACGGTGTAAAAGCATTCCTATTTCTTTGCAACCTCGCCAGTATCTGTTGTTTCTTGACATTTTAATAATCACCATTCTGATTGGCATGATATGGTAGCTCATGTTTTTAATTTGCATTCCTCTAATGATCAGTGATGTTGAG